>NW_026126663.1:0-501321 GCF_943737965.1 Phodopus roborovskii
TGTCTCTGTTTTGTTCTAACTTGCAATCTCATGTGGAAAAAGTCCTGGAAATTCACTGGTAAGGGAACCATGTTTCATGGCAAATTTTACCTTGATTTTACATAAAAACTTCATCTAGATGGATTGCTATCTCTATGCCCAATCCTTCATGCTTACTTTCTTTTACATGAAATAATTAATGTTTCAGGAAACTTTGAAGACTTTAAGACCCTGAACACAATGGTTACAGGATTGAGTACTCATTAGAGAAAATATTCAAATATGGAAATCTGTTTAGAGATTTGATTTAATTTTAATTATGTGATGTCAGTGTGTTAGTTTGTGATTGTGTCTCGGTTTCTCACAAGAAGGTTACACCTTGACTATTCCTGTAGGAGGAACTAAAGTATGTTCTCAGAAAACTGACATAGGTCATGACAATGAACTTGCCATAATTTTGTTCATTCACATTTCTAAACCTGTATGTATTTTATATCCTGTTTTATCATCTTGATATCAGGTAATAGGGAAGAAATCATGGAGGAGGAAACCTACATCATGTAAATAATTTTGTGAACATATAGGACATCATACTTGACTTCAGCTTTGTTTTTTTTTTTTTTTCTTATGAATGCCCATCCTTAGCTTGGTATGTTTTTTTCACATTTTTTTTATTTTATATAAAAACCATTTAAATGAAAAACAATCATTTATAGACAATATTTGGGAATTTGGGCGTTGTTCTTTCCAAACTACTCTGCTGGTAAGGGGCGCTGTCATGGGGAATTCAAAGAAGATTCAGAAATCCTGGCTCTAGTCTGTCAGGGCTGTTTTGTCCAGCTGTTTTGAATGTACAATCACCTGGTACTCTGTTTTAGGTGGTCTGCTGATCACCCACATTAGTCTGGAAGGAATCCACATCTTTTCATTTTCTGTGGAAACACAAATAGAAATCCTTTTCCCCGTGCAACTTGACCTTCAACATAAATTTTGGTAGTCAAAGCATTTTTTTGACTTAATTTATTATTTTATATCGATCCCAGTTCCCTCCCTCCCTCCTCACACAACCTCCCTCACTCCATCCCTCCATTTTATTCTCTCTGCCCCCCCTCACTTGCACTCTAACCATGCTCCTCCCATCCCCCCACCACAATTCAATATGTAGGGGAATGCCTATCCAATTTGGATCATGTAGGTCTGACAGTTCATGTAGCGGTAGGGACTAGGGCTTCTCTCTTGTCTCTAGATTAAGGCGGGGGTTATCCCTCCATGGGGTATGTGTTTCCAAAGTCCTTTTGAGCTCCAGGGAATAAATCCTGCCTCCAATGTCTGAGGTCCCTTAGACTGCTCAGTCCTGGTGGCTGAGACCCATATTCAGGGGGCCTGAGTCAGTCCCATGTTGGCTTTCCAGCTACTGTCTGGTGGCCTGTTAGCTCCTCCTTGGTCAGGTAAGCTGTTCCTATGTGTTTCTGCTGCCTGGTCTTGTCCTCTCCCTCTGCCTCTGAGTTCTACTTTGACTCAGTGTTTATGTAATGAGTATTTGCCCCTATTTGGTGCAGGCATTATTTGAGGTCTCCATGGATAAGTTAGTTGTTGATCTCACTCTGGGGATAGGGCATTTATGATAGCCTTTCCACAGAAGCTCAAATTGTTAGTTAGCAACTAGTTTTGTAGTTCTCTAGACCTTTCTTTTGTGTTCAATTTTATCTTCAAACCAATATTGGCTCCCTATTTTATATTCTCTCTCTCTCTCTCTCTCTCTCTCTCTCTCTCCTCTCTTCTCTCCTCCTTAACCAGGCTCAATCTTCCTGGTTGCCATGTTTTCCTTTCCTTTCCCCCTCATTTTTTCTCACTTCTCTCTTCATTCTACTGCCCTCCCCCACTTCCCCGGAGCTCTGGGGGACTTGTACATTACCAGTTCTTTGAGGGACTTTATATGAATTTCTTTGAATACACCTTGCATCCTAGTTCCTCTGGTGGTGTGAATTATAGCCTGGTGATCCTTTGATCTAAGTGTAAAATCCATATATGAGTGAGTACATACTGTGTTCCTCTTTTTGTGACTCGTCACCTCATTCACCAAGGTTTCTTCAAGTGCCATCCACTTGGCTGTGAGATCCAAGATACCATTATTTTTTCTGCAGAGTAGCACCCCATTGTGAGATGTGCCACATCTTCATTAACCATTCTTCAATTGAAGGGCATCTAGGTTACTTCCAGGTTCTTGCTATTACAAAGAGTGCTGCTATGAACATAGTTGAACTGATGTCTTTGTTGCATGGATGTGAATCCTTTGGGTATATGCCTAAGAGGGGGATTGCTAAGTCCTGTGGTAAACTAATTCCCATTTTCCTGAGGAACTGCTACACTGACTTGCACAATGGTTGTAGGAGTTTGCACTCCCACCACCACTGGAGGAGTGCCCCACTTTCTCCACATCCTCTCCAACATGAGTCATCATTGTTACTTCTAATTTTAGCCATTCTGGTAGGAGTAAGCATGGCGATCTCACAGTTGTTTTGATTTGTATTTCCTCAGATAGCTAAGGGATGTGGAGCATTTTCAAGTGTCTTTCAGCCTTTTTGATTTCCCCCTAGAGAATTCTTTCTTTCAGTCTCTGTACCCCATTTTTTAATAGGGTTATTTGGTGTTGTGTTTCACTAGTTTTTTTGAGTTCTTCCTATATTTTTGAGATGAGCCCTTTGTTGGATATAGGATTGGTGAAAATCTTTCCCAGTGTGTGGGCTGCTATTTTAACCTGTCTTCTGTGTACTTTGCCATACAAAAGCTCTAAGTTTGAAGAGGTCCTATTTATTGTTTCTCTCAGTGTCTGTGCCCCTGGAGTTATGTTCAGGAAGCGGTCTCCTATACCAATTTGTTCAAGGAGCCCTCCACTTTCTCTAAGAGGTTCAGTGTGGCTGGATTGATGTTGAGGTCTTTGATCCATTTGGATTTGAGTTTTGTGCATGGCCACAAACATGGGCCTATCTGCAGTCTTCTACACACCCTCATCCAATTGTGCCAGCACCATTTGTTGAAGATGTTGTCCTCACCCCATTGTTTAATTTTAGCTGTTTTGTCAAAAAGCATATGTTCATAGGTGTTTGAGTTAATATCAGGATTTTCAATTTGATCCCTTTGGTCTACTTGTGTATTTTTATGCCAATACCAGGCTGTTTTCAGAATTATAGCTCTGTAGTAGAGCTTAAGTCATTAATGGTGATGCCTCCTGAAGTTCTTTTGTTGTAAAAGGTTGTTTTAGTTATTCTGGGCCTTTTTGTTTTTTCATATAATGTTGATTATTATCCTTTCATGGTTGGTGAAGATTTGTGGTGGAATTTTAATGGGGATTGCATTGAATCTGTAGATTGCTTTTGGCAAGATTGTCATTTTTACTATGTTTATCCTACCTATGAAGAGCATGGAAGATCTTTCCATTTTCTGGTATCTTCTTTAATTTCTTTCTTTAGAGCCACAAATTTCTCATTATATAGGTCTTTTATTTGTTTGGTAAGCATTATACCAAGATACTTTATGTTGCTTGTGGCTTGTGGCTATTATAAAGAATGATGTTTCTCTGATTTCTTTCTCTGTCTCTTTGTCGTCTGAATAAAGTAGGGCTACTGATTTTTTGAGTTTTTCTTGTATCCTGCTAGTTTCCTGAAGTGGTTTTCAGCTGTAGGAGTTCCCTGGTAGAGTTTATTGGGTCACTTATGTAAACTATCATATCTATCATCTGCAAATAGAGACACTTTGACTTCTTCCTTTCCAATTCGGATCCCCTTGATCTCCCTTTGTTGTCTTATACAATTAGCTAGAACTTCTAGTACGATATTGAAGAGATATGGAGAGAGAGGGCAGCCTTGTCTTGTTCCCTGATTTTTAGAGGAATTGGCTTATGTTTCTCTCCATTGATTTTGATGTTGGCAGTTGGTTTGCTGTATATTGCTCTTATTATGTTTAGGTATGTTCCTGTTATCCCTGATCTCTCCAAGACCTTTACCAAAAAAATGTCCAGGGCCAGATTGATTCAATGCAGAATTCTACCAGACATTCAAGGAAGAACTAATAACAATACTCCTCAAACTGTTCCACATGATAGTAACAGAAGGTTCATTGCCAAACTTTTTATGAGGCCACAATAACCTTGGTACCCAAGCCTCACAAAGACACAACTAAGAATGAAAACTACAGACCAATATCCCTGATGAACATCTATGCAAACATACTCAATAAAATATTGGCAAACTCAATTCAAGAATACATCAGAGAAATCATCCACCATGACCAAGTAGGCTTCATCCCTGAATACAGCGATGTTTTAACATACGAAAATCTATCAATGTGATCCACCATCATAAACAAACAGGTGTTAGTGGACTCAACAGGAGGTGTGCATAGAGAAGTTTCTCTAGCTGCCAGGTTGGAGACCTTAGGCATCTGTTCCTTTAGTAGGTGGATAAGGAGGGGTTGAGTGAAGCTTCAGCCATAAGGTGAAGTGTGTTGCAAGTAGCACCATTCTGCTCCCCAACCTCAGTGGATCTAATGCAAATGTTCATCTGAATACAACTGAATTCAGACTCTGACCTTAAAAAGCTGCCATTAAAGTCTTGACCGGGATGTGGAGCAGATGCAAAGGCATCCACTTTTACATCCACCACCTGATTCCTTGTTTCCTATTCTCCAGGGCAACCCAGGGCAGTTATGCTCTGATTAAGCTATGGATTCATTATTTCAGTATTATTGAAGCATTGCATCAGAAACTCTGGGTTTCAGTTTTCCTTTCCACTCACCAGGACTTTAAGTGCACAGGGAGGCTTTGCTCTTTTTGCTCCTGCCCACACAGCAGAACTAATACAGTATTCTTGTTCCTCCCTGGGATTCTTTGATCTCACATTTCACCCCAATCAAATAGTCCAGCCCTCCAGATATGAGAGAGTGTTTCCATTGTGTTGTACTTTCCAATTGATTTTCTCACTTCTTTCAATTAGTCACCAATCTCTCCTGCTCTAAAAAAGGTTACACCTTTGGAGATGCCTACCTGTCTCAAATTCCTTTGCACCACTAATCTCTGGAATATATTCCCAGACACTTTTCTGAAGCCTTGTCTCTGTCCTCAATAGTGTAGGAATGAACTGCTGAGTCAGATGATTGGTTTCTGCTTGCATCTCTCTCACTGTTAGCACAAGGAGACCCAGAAGATGGAATAAGCTCCTGACACAGCAGTTGCTGCTGGCAGTTTAGGAATTAAGTTCATACCTACTTTGCATCCACTCTGGAGTTTGACTTGGTGTCATCACTTCTTGGAAAAATCAGTGCCTAGGTTTGTTTACTAGATGCAACATCTTGTTAGCCTCTAATCAACCTGTAAGACTCAGGCATTATGGTAACCTGACTCTGTTACATGGGAGAGTGCACTGAAGAATTTACTCTGCTCAGCCCAGAGTTCCATGAATACTAGTGTGCCCACAGGACCCAAGACCCCTATAATGACAGATTTTGCCCAGTTACACTCCCCTCCCTCTTCTCTCTTTCAGGCTTTTTGTTCTCTTGCTGTTATTTCTGCTCTCCCCCCTCATCTCTTTGTGCTCCTGTCTCCCCATTCTCTCCTGTCACCTGTCTATGTGTCTGTTTCTCTTTATCTCTTTTTTTTGTTGATTCCATCTCTTTCCCCTTACTAATAAAACTTCTCACTCAAGTTCTGGCTGCCTGGCATGTTTGTACCCCACCTTAGTCACCCTCTCCTTCCATGGAATCTGCAGTGGTCCTCCATGAAGGACTACCATTAAGTTTATCTTAATATTGTATCAAGAGGACATTGTCATGAGATATTCACCCTACTGGTACCCAAAGACAACGGAGTAGACATCACTGAATTTATATAGTGCTGGTTCAGGTGTAATGTGGGGCAACATATTTCTCCATTATATCTGTCTTTGTTAAAAGTCAATTGTTAGTAGAGGGAGGATGTGGGGGATTCAACTCTTTGCCTGACTGATATCCAAAGTGCTGACCTGAATTTTAAATTTTCCTACTTGTGTTGATGCCATGGCTGGTCTGGTACTCCTGGGTATATAGTAGCCAACTTAACTGTCTCATTCCCTGTTGTAGCTGGGATTGCTGGATCATGATTAGAGGTACTCCACTACCCAGTTGTAAGGTGAACTTTTAGAACAGGATGACACTACTCATATGCATATCATGGTTAGGGTTTCATTTTTTCTTCAACCTTTTAAAGGATTTTCCTCTATGTGAATGTATATGTTTCTTACATATGCCTTTCTTGTTTAAAAATGTCCTTGTAGCTTTACTTTTCAGTCAGAAAATACTCACCAATTTGAAATATTTTTATTTTTTCAAATATGTAGGTTACTGTTTGCTAAATTCTAGTGACTAACTATCGGTATCAAAAATGATACAGTTATGATTTTTTTTTGCAATGTTTGTGTCTCTCTGTGGATGTTTTCCTTCCACATGCAAGATTTCTTATAATGATCACGCATCTTGCACTCTCTATTTGCAAAAGAGGACCTTCCAGGACTGATAATCCTGCCTCTACCTCCTAAGTGTTGGGGGGTGGGAGGGTAAGTGTGTTTCACTTAGCCTCTTACCCTCATTATGTTTTTTTAATTTGTATTTGAAAGAGTCTTTCTATTTTGCATAGCCCAGATTCAAAATCTGGCTGTCTCACCATATTACCAATCTGAGTCCTGGATTCATAGGCAGTTTGAGCTTGTGAAAAATATGCTGGCTGACCAAGGGTTATGTACAAGGAAGAAAACTGGGTAAATAACTCCAAGGTGAACCTCAGACTGTTTTATGTAAAAATTTAATCATCAAAAGAGCTGGAAATAGCTCTAGGCTGGAAAATTTTCCCCAGGGTCTATAGCTGTGCAGCCTGTTCCCATTCTTAGTATCTGGAAATCTGATAACCCAGTATGGATTGTCCCTTATGTGCAGAGTTCTTACCTATTCCACATCTTGGAGTTAACCCCAGTGGTGTCAGGCCTAATGATATCTGGCAGATGGATGTTAATCATGTTCCTTCCTTTGGCCAACTACAATTTGTACATGTATCTGTGGATATCCATTCTCATCTCATATTTGCCTCTACTCATACTGGAGAAAGGCTTAAGGATGTTAAGAGCCATTGTTTACAAACCATTGCTTATATGGAAATGCCCCGACAATTAAAAAATGATAATGGACCAGCTTATACTAGTCAGGGTTTTAACCCTTTTTTTGAAAAAAAAAAAAGAATTTCATCACACATAAGACAGGCATCCCTTATACAGCTCAGGGTCAGGCCATGGTAGAGCGTGTGCATCGCACAATTAAAGCCTGTCTTCATAAAACAAAAAAAAAAAAGGGGGAGTTTACAGGGTCTCCTCATAATCACATTTCTCTGGTCCTTAATATTTTAAATTTTTTAACTATTCATGGTGCTGCTCGATCTGCAGCCGACTGGCATTGGCACCCTCGGACATCTGACTATGGCTCAGTGATCTGGAATAATGTCACTAATGGAAAATGGAGTGGCCCCAACTCAGTTCTAGTATGGGGCCCGAGGGTCAGTTTGTGTCTTTCCACAAGACACAGATAACTCTGTTTGGGTACCTAAGTGGCTGATTCACCATATGTGGAGGGAATGTGATTGTAACAGCCAGAAAGAAGGTCCGATGGGTCTTCAGGAATCTACCCATCCTGATACCTGTGGGTCTGAGTAGCTATATGTGGCCTTTTATCCTAAACCACTAATTATAGTTTGAATCAAGAGGCTATAAATTTACACTTTTATACAATGGACAAGAATTTAACCTTCATCTCAGGTACTGTATTCTGGTTCCATTCTTATTGTTGTAAACAATGCTAAAAATTTTGGAGGAAGTTTCAATTGTTCCTAGCAGGTCTGCGGACTGTAACAGCTGTCATGGGCCACGAACCCAGGTGTGGAGCAGAGAGGAAAGTAGATTCTGGGATCATGCCTGCCAGTGCTGCCTTCACCCCTGAAGCAACAGTTTCTACCATAGCCCTCTCGCAATCGGTAAATACTGCAAGCACAGTGGATCAACTATCAGGTGATTTGGTTTAAGCCTTAGCTACCCAAAGCACACTTTATTATCTAGTACAAATTGGCATTTTTAAACTAAATTTACAAACTAATCTCCTATAGGAACACTTGAATTTTTGTGAGAAGCTCATATGTCTTCTTGTTCTGTCTTTCACACATATCTGTGTTAATTCATCATTTTTCTCCAGAAATCCTGGAGTGATCAGTTTTAAGTTATACACATGCTTTAGCCATGCAGGTCATTAACATCTATGAAACCTGAGTGCCACTTGCCAATGCAGAAAGCTTTTTACAAGGACTTCAACTTGTGGGCAGATCATTTGGGTTTGTAGGCCTTGCACTTGGTGCTATTTTGCCACAGCACTAAAGAGGCCCGGGCCAACTTTCTAACAAGACAGATACTGTCTTTGACTCAAGAGAAAATGCCTCTGCCCACATGAGGCTGAACAAACTATTCACCAGTGAAGGGTAAGGCAGAGGGGGCAAATATCTAACCTAAGATAGGAAGGTTACGGGCCTGGGTGACTTCTCCAATGATGGGTAAGGAATTATGCCGATGTTTTCTGCCACCTAAGGCAGGTGTTAGTTTATATTACAAGAAAGGGGGACCTGTAGGGCCCTGCATGGACCCCTGAGGTGCCTTGAGCTAGCCTGAAGCAGTTGGCGGGGAACTCCTTGCCCCAAGGCTTTTGTTGGTAGTCTTCCCATTTTGATGACACACACCTGGTGACAACACACAACTGGTAGGTAGGAGCTAAGCCTAACCTTCCTATAATTTTTCTATTGTGCTGTGAGTCAGTATTTAAGCCCATTCTTTCCCCACTATTATTATTGTTGTTGTCATTGTTGTTCGTCTCCACTGTTATTGTTTCACGGGTTCTTTCCCTTCTTTTTAGTTTTATTTTTTCCTCCTTCACGTTTTCTCCCTGCATGCCCTGCCAACGCCTGTGTCCCCCCTCACACACATGACCTGGCCCAAGTCAAGGAACAGAAAATAACAAGAAACAACTGAAAATAAACATGCATATCATGTAACATAGGTGGAGCAAGTTCAAATATGTAACCCACATATATAACCCAACCACCAATGTATCGACCACATATTTATTTCCCTTCCAACCCCAACCACACCCTGGTAAAGCAAATATAAACATGTTATCCATGTGAATTCATGTGTTTACTGCATGTCCTCATGTTAATTACATGAACTCGTATGTAAACTCTGAGGGCTCCTACGTTTGCTGCAGCAGCTCAGATGTTGCCCACATGACTTCGCGTGCTACTTACATGCTAAGTATGTGACACCAATGCATACTACCCAGTTACACATGCTAGCTACATGTGATCTCACAGTAAGTACATGAAGCCATAATGTAAGTACATGACCATGTATGGTAAGTACATGAATACCATGTTGTGCACATGGGCTCACATATTAACTACAAGGGATCACATGTCAAATACACAGGCTCACATGTTAACTACATGGGCTCACATGTTAACTACATGGATCTACAAGGCAAAAACATGACCTCATAAGTCAACTTCCCAAACTCACATATCGAGAGGCTCACATGTCAACTATACGTGCTCACATGCCATGTACACAGGTTCCAATGCGCACTGCACTGGCTCACATGGAAAAACCATGACTCCATACGTGAACTGCATGTAATGGAGGCGGCGCCAGCCGGGATGTCATGTGTACACGCGACATACACAAGTGTTGTGGAGCTGGCGCATTAGGATCACAGAAGCCACAGGCATGACATGCGTGTAAAACAAACGACAAGCATGTAAATCACAGGGACTTCATTTATTCAGCTACATACATGTGTACACACACGCCTGTTCACCAGAAGCGGCCCTTGCAGCACAGGAAGCTCACGGCATCGCAGAAGCCATCATGGTACAGAGACTCCAGGCTTCCACGGGACGGCGGGAAGAGCGTTCGGGCCAGGCAGGCGACATTGGTGGTGGAGATCTAGGCGGGGCCGGAAATGAGTGTGGGTGGAGCCAGAAGTGTGTGTGGGCTGGGCTGGAAGTGAGGTTGGTGTGAGCATGCTGTGACAGGAGTGGCCACGGAAGCCCCACACGGCTCACCTCCACGTCCTGTCCAGTCACATGCATGCAAGAGCCAAGACCTTGGCCAGGGTTGCGGGGCGAGATGTCATGGTGTCCACAGAATGTGGATACGGTGAGGGTGCAACATCCAGGGGGCAGGGGAGGCTGCGCAATCTGCCCAGGGCTGGGGAGATGGGGGGCCAGGGGACATGAGAGGAATGGCCACAATATACACACGCGTGTTCGGGGGTCACCTGTCACAGACACGCGTGACCACACCCACCCACCCCGCCCCTTACCGCCCCGCCCACCTGACCCTGGAACTCCACGGGCTTCAGCCTTGAGTAGATGGGGATGAAGCAGCTGGCGAGAAGGATCTGCACATGATGGGAAACAGGACACGCATGAGGGGAAACGTGGGACACATATGAGCAAAACGATACACGCATGTGCAAACATGCGACACGCATGTACAAACACAGATGAAACATACATGTAGGAAACACGGAACATGACATATTCTTACACTTTCGGCCCTGCCCCCTCACCTGTACGAGGTCCTCGGGTCGGGAACTGGAACACCAGGCGGTTCTGGAGTGTGTTCACCACAGTCAATGACACATAGAGCCGGCCATGCACCAGGACGTGAGCATGGGCTGGGAGGATCCGGTCCAGGCTGGACCTGATGGTGCGGGGAGGGGGGGAATCATGTGACCTGTGACCCCTGACATGGGATCCACATGTGTGACCCATGACATGTAACATGTACCATGTGACGTGTGCCCCACCCCATCCCCCTTACCCCCCCATGCACCTCAGCTGCTCCAGGAGTTGGAAGCTGGGTGTGGCCGCGCCCAGTGCTTGCTGCCTGGCATCCTCGGCCACGTTGTGTGCGAAGCCTGTGCAGGCCTGTGGGAAGGGGTGGGAACCACACACGTGACCCCTGACATGTAACATTTCACATGGAATATGTCACATGTGCCCCGTCCACACTCACCTCCAGCTGCTCAGGGTAAGTCCGCAGCACTGCTTCCACCAGGGCCTCCCGCCCGACGCCCCTTCCTAGCCCCCTGACATCACCCAGCAGCCCTGCCCCTTGTGCCTACAGCCCAGCAGCCACTGCCAGGTGGTAAATGCCCAGGAAGCCACAGGCCCTGAAAGACAGGTGCAAGGGCGGGGCCATCCGGGGCGGGGGCGGAGCCTATGGGGCATGTGGGCGGAGTTTCCGGGGGAAGGATGGGGTCACGTGAGGAAAGGAAGCCACGCCCCCTCACAAAAAGAATGACAGAAATGGCGCCTCTGTCTTCACTGCTGCTCTCCGGGACTACGTTTCCCAGAAGGCTGCGCGCTGGACCTTGCTCCCTGTGATGTCACTGTCCGGCGACATCCCCTCAGCTTCCCACACTGTAGAATTTTCCCAGCAGTCTCAGAGCCCCGCCCGTCTCAGGGTGGAAGGGGACTATGATTCCCTGCATCCTTTGCTACACCTACAGAGGTCGCTGTCATTGTCCTCACTGGTGCACCAGGGCCCTTCAGTGTCCTACCAAGATGGCGGCTTCTCTGCATGAAGCCTCTGTTCCCATGGCCACTGCCAGGGACTATTACTCCCTGCATGCACTGCAGGGCCTGGCCGGTTGCTCTGTGTGTGATGGCACAGGGCAGCGCCTTCTCCCTCCACATCTGCAGCAATGGCATCATTGCATTCTTTCTCACAGATTTGAGGAATAAAATGAATGAATAAAGAGATAATTTCTCATAATTCACCCCTAGAGAGATAACAAAATGATATCAACATTGATATCAGGAAATGAATAAATAATGAAATCACAAGAGACAGTTTAACACCAACATGGTGGATGGAGACTCCACTCTTCCTGGAGTAGAAAAAGACAGATTTGAATAATGAAATAATCAGGTAGTTAGATCGTCTGTCACACTTGAGTCACACAAGGTGGCACCAAACTTCAGGGTTCCCAGATTATATAATGAAACAATTTAATAATTACATCTTTAAATATGTAAGTTGGTGACCTTTTTGTATCATCAATTCCTGGGCAGACTTGCCAGATACGGAAAAGTATGCTTTCATCACGGATTTTAAAAATTCCATAGGTTAATCGTCAGATCATTATACTGTCTTGCCTGAAGAATTCTGCTGGCCTGGCATCAGGACCAGCACTTGAATCTCTGTTGTGGTGTGGCAGGACGTGAGATAATGGGCCCAATCCTGGCGTAGCAGTAGTAGCCAAAATGTTGATATCAGGTGAAAAGATGGCAGCATCAGGGGCACCATAGCTGAGAGAATGATGTTCTTTCGTGTTCTGGGTCATGATCATTTTCCCAGGTCTTGGTGATGGTGCCGACCTCCTTGTGCCACTACTTCTTATCATAGGTCACAACTGATGTGAAGCTGTGGAAGAAGAGCAGGTAGTCAACACCCAGACCGCCATGCCAGACTTGGTGAAGTCCTTATACTTCTCAGAGGGCACCATGCAACCTTCTGGACTCTTGTCACCCAGCATCCCTAGTACTCTGTGAGATATATAGATCATTCAGAAAATGCTCTACCCATGTCTACAACTTTCCTAATCTTGTCCCTGACAGATATTTGCACCCTAATCATAATCGGTGATGGCATTCTCTGTCGTTTAAATAATTTAAAGAAATAAATAAATAAGTCAGTAATAGCTAACTGTCACAATAAAGAGGTTATGTAGCATTTTACTGGCAGGGAAGCATGGCCAGTCTCCAGTCATGAAGGAGGTCATCATCACCAATTGAAACAATGAATTATCGCAGAGTTGAGTCGTAAAATTCAACATCATGCACACCTGAGAAATTACTGTAGATCAGAAATTACATTTGTTCCCAGAAACTCAACTTTCTGAATCACGCCATTGTTGTGGGTGGGAGGTAAATGGTAATAGCACTCTGATCACGTATTGCTGAATGAAGATCCCCATCACCTCTTTTTAACAGTTTCTAAACTTTGTGTAAATCATGTAAGAAAACCTGAATTTTGAATGAGATGTTCATAAATTCCAGAAGCCAAACTTACAGTTTATGAGTGAATGTCCCCACAAAACACAAAACACCCTGTGATGCACAATGGTGTCACCTGGTCTCAACTTTTCTATCTGGCAGAAAAAATATTCTGTATATGAAAACTAGAACTTTATGGCACACCAGGCTTTAATGTTCACTGTGACCTATTTGTGACCCCTTGAGCAGCTTATAAAAGCCATTTTCTATTGGATGAGGATGGGGCTTGTTACTCTTTATAAATCAGGGGTGTCTCCTTTATCATGTTTTGGAGATAACTGTCTGCACAAGACTGGAGATCAAATGTCTATTTTAGTATCCTAATCTGTAACAGACCTGGTTACTGTACTATTCATCTTTGGGTTATTTTTTAGGCATCACTCCCTCAGCTAAATTCTATTTTGTGTTACTCAATATCCTGTAAGAATTGGTAAATATTTTGTAACAACAATTCTAATTTTTCTCATCATAGCTTATTGGTGGAGGATTATCTAACACAAGAATGTCATTTATGTATGACTTTAGTGACCCATGCCTTTAATCCCAGCACTACGAAGGCATAGGAAGGCGCATCTCTATGAGCTTGGGGCTAACCTGCTCTACAGAGCAAGTCCCAGGTCAATTTCCTAACCTTTACAAAGAAACACTTTATTTGAAACAAAAAATCAATAAACCCTGGCACAAAACATATAAATTAAATAAATATAAAAAATAAATTAAATTATTGGCATTTGCAGGATATACCAAATTGATTCCAAATGGGGAATCTCCCTTAGCCTACAGCCATGGGAGAAGGCCCTACCACAAAGGGCAGATTGTGATGATGCTTCTTGGTAGGCTGATCTTCCTAGGGAGTGGATAGGGGATGTGATGGGGGGTATGAGAGGATGGGAGGGAGAGGGAGCTGGGATCTATAAGTAAAATAACATCTTTTTATTAAGATTTTTAAAGTACAATATAAATAAATATAAATATATAAAGAAATAAAAAAGAATGCCATCTACAGTATGTATAAAAGTAACTCCTAATTCATCTTATACTGAAATGTTAGATGTGAAGTTAAGAACATCTTGAATGCACTGGGCAAACTGTGCCCCTCCATGTAATGATACTTCCCTTCCATATTCAGAAAAAGCATGTTGGTGTTGACTACAAAAACGTTTACACACAAAGCTCCCTTATTGGAATACATTCCACTTATTAAGCCTCAAAATTAATGTAATCACATTCTGCACCCTGATCTGCATAACTTCTAGGACTACATGGGATCTCATGGAAATTTTAATGAGTCAGATTTCCAACCAGTCTCAGGGAGTCCCTGCCTCACAGTCTCTGCCTCTAAATACCATCCTGTTCATCTTAGGATAGCATTCCCTTGCTTACCATTCTATGTCTTCCTTGCTCTTCCATGCTCCTCACAGTTCCTACAACAGCACTCACAGCAGAGCAACCAATCCAATGGTGCCTGCTGTGCTATAAAATCATACCTGCAGCATGGCTCCAAAAATTTCCTGTAAAACCTTAGATTGGCCTGTGGGCCCAGATTCCCTGATTGGATAGTGAGTCTTGGTTGACAAGAGTAATTCCTCAATGGTTAGAGTGTTCTTAAAGCCAAAGCAGAAACATGCATTTCTTTCTTTTATATTTTCTTATTTATTTATTTATTTATTTATTTATTTATTTATTTATTTTGGTTTTTCAAGACAGGGTTTGGCTGTGTAGTAATTCCTGTCTTGGGACACACTTTCTAAACCAGGCTGGATAATTCAAAATCTTAATTATTATTATGATGATGAGGAGGAGGACTGAGGAGGATGATTATGATTACAACTATAACTACTACTACTTTTGTCATTTTGTAGTAGATATTTCTCATTAATTAATTTTTTTTTTCTTTATTGATTTTCCAAAACAGATTTTCAATACTGGCTGTCCTGGAACTCTATCTGTAGATCAGGCTGCCCAGAATATTAAAAAATTAAAGAGACTTTAGGAAATAAAATGTGTTTGTTCTATGGCTTCTTGCTCAGATCAGAAGAACTGCAGATCAATTGGAAATTACATTGTACATATAGACCCCAGAGTTTAGAACAGGTAGAAAGAATGAATAGAACCATTAAGGTGGCTTTATCCAATTTAATGCTTGAAACTGGCTCTACAAACTGAGTACAACTCCTGACACTAGCTTTCTATCAGGCCAGCAATGCCCCAGGCCCCCATGGCTTAACTACCTTTGAAATCTTATATGGTAGCCCACCACCAGCTATTGAGGTTTTTGATGCCAAAATTTCTGATTTTTCAAATACTCTCTTCATGCAGGCACATCTCCGGGCCTTACAGATAGTTACTCCAACAAGAGGTCTGGAAGCCTCTGGCAGCTGCCTACTGAGAGGGGTGAAAGGCACACCCCAACCTCATTCCTTCCAGATTGGCGACTTCATCTGGGTCCAGAGACATCAAACAAAGAATCTAGAGCCCTGCTGGAGGGGCCCCTACACTATGCTCCTGACAACTCACACCACCTTGAAAGTAGACAGGATGCTGACTGGATACATGTGTCCCACGTGAAGGCCGCACTACCAGAACATCGGACACAGAACCACGCCCGCCTGAACCAGCATGGAGAATTCAACGACAAGGATGGTTTAAGGGGTTCAGTACCCTGATAGCCATCATCAAGGGACTGCTTATTATATTTCTTTTAATTCTCATCCTTGGTCCCTACATTTTGAATAGACTAGTACAGTCCATGAAGGAACGCTTGTCAGTTGTTCAGGCCCTAATTTTTACCCAGCAGTACCAGCAATTAAAATAAATGGAAACTGAGGAACCATGAATAAAGGGTTTTATTCAGTTAACAGAAAAAGGGGGAATGAAAGACCACCCACACTATACATATTGCCTGTTTGAGCTGCTCTTGCCAAATTGCCAAGGTCAAGTTATGGCATAGTACAGGAGGGAACCAGATAATCCTCTCATCTGTTGCCAACCAGATATCTGTGGTCTGCAGCTTGGACCAAAGCAAGGTCAACAGGATTGTATCTGGGAACAGAAGGTCCTGGGAACATTTTATTCAAGACCACTAGAATGCTGAGATATTCATAACTGAATTCTTTGTGCAAAAGCTGAATAAACAACTCTGTCCTTGGTTAACCACAATTGCTTTATTTACATGGACTAATGAAATCCCTGTAAACATGCTTCTGCTTCCTTAAGCCTGCTTCTTGCCACCCCAACCCTATATAAACTACATATGTTTTAACCAAGGCACACTCAGTCTCTCGAGGGACTGTGGCATCCTCAGGTACCTGTGTATTCAATAAACTGCCTCTTGTGCTTGCATTCAGTGGTCTGGTCTCGCCTTTTGGGGCAAGGGACTCTCAGTGATAGACTCCGTCTCCTTGAGGTCTTTCACCTCACAGTCTCTCTGACCCCAAATACCATCCCCTTCATCTTAGGATAGCATTCTCTTGCTTACCATTCTATGTCTTCCTTGTCCATGCATGCTCCTCACAGTTTCCTACAGCAGCACTCACAGCATAGCATCCATTCTAATCATGCTTCTTGTGCTATAAAATCAAGCCTGCAGCATAGCTCCAGGAAGTTTCCTGAAAAACCTTAGATTGGCCTGTGGGCCTAGATTCCCTGATTGGCTAGTGGGGCTTGGGTGACAAGAGTAAATTCCTCATTGGTTTTAGAGGGCTAAAAGAAAAAGGAGAAACATGCATGTTTTTATTATTTATTTATTTATTTATTTATTTATTTATTTATTTTGGTTTTTCATGACAGGGTTTCTCTGTGTAGGACTTCCTGTCTTGGAACACACAGTGTAGAACAGGCAAAATCAGAATCCTAATAATTATGATGATGATGAGGAGGAAGAGGTGGATGATTATTATGATTACTACTTTAACTACTACTACTACTACTACTACTCTTGCTGTCATTTTGTAGTAGATTTTTCTCATCAATTAATTAATTTATTTATTATTATTTACTTTATTGATTTTCAAAACAGGTTTTCAATACTGGCTGTCCTGGAACTCTATCTGTAGATGAGGCTGCCCAGAATATTAAAAAATTAAAGAGGTTTAGGACATAAAATGTGTTTGTTCTATGGCTTCTTGCTGCGATTAGGAGAACTGAGGGTAATTTTCACCAGCTTGCCACAGGCACATCAGAAATCATGAGAAAAATCATGAAATCATATCACAAACAAGATGATATATTTTCCCCTGACAGACATCTGGGTGATAGCTCCATTGCATTGTGAGTTTTAATCCTGAAATTACTGAGACATTTTTGAGAAATGAATAATAATAAAAAGTTTTTTTCATGATAACTTGAATATTCAGAGAGGAAGTGGCTGGGAAGAATGCCTCTATGAGCACTATAGTGAGCCAGCACAGCTTCCACATTGGGCAGGAGAAAACAGAGCTGCTTTATTCAATGTTTTCTACCTGAGCAGGAATGGAAGAATCAGCCCACTGTGATTGTTGAAAATGGATTTATTGGGCTGTATCGGAAGCTGAGGGCCACATACTCTAACAATGTCTGCCTAACAATGTATATTTCAAGAATTCTGTAATTGCTTGTTTTATGAGTCTAGATGTCTTAGCTGGTCTTCATCGTAAAGGAGTATTTCAAAGAAATGCTTTCTAAAGCTATTAAAGGCATAGACTCAGTAGGATCCATATGGCATCAACTTTGTGGAGCCTGTAAGATATGTCTGCAAGTATGATGATATTTTGTGGTCCTTTAAAAAAATGAAGCTCCATTTTATTCATTCACTAAACTTAAGCCATCTACCAAAGTTAGGGCAATGCCAGAGGACTTCTCTTAATATGTATAAATGGCTAGTTGTAATTGCTTCCCATATAAAATGCACTCCATAACTGCACATACTATCTGCCTTCAGGCACTGTATAGCTGCACTTACTCCGTGCCTGAAGGGTGTGTGTAAACCTAACTGGTCCCAAATCTATTGTTATTTAGATGGGAGTCATTCACCATCAAGGCTAATGCATCTTGTATCAGGAAAGATAATGTCTTAAGTACAATAGAGTTCCTGCACAGAATCCCAGACACTGCCCATACTCTCTGGCAGTGGTTTACATTGGAGCTCCTACAAGAGAACCTGCAATTTCATTTCATGATAACAGCTGTCCAGTATCACCAAGAAATATCTAATCAGGCATTTTGTAATTCATCTAAAATTGATTACAGGCTCCACAATGCTAATTTACACCAATGGAAAGCATGAAATTGCTCATGTTCTTTCTGCCTCCCACCTCTTTCTGCACAGTGTCTACAACAAAATCAAAGCTCTTAAATGAACTCAATTCTTTCATGTTACTCTCTTTAATTGCAGTCCCCAATACCAGCCACAGTGTTTCATAAACAGTCAATAAATGATCTGTATTTGGTCATCAATGAAAACCCAAAGCCTAATGCTGAAGGATTTGCAGTAGTTCCTTCCAGGCACAGGGTAGTACAAGCACGATTAAAAGTGATCCATGCAATTTTCAATTACCTAACCCTGTGTGCCATGCACCAGCTAAATATAACCTTCCAAAATTTTGATCACATAAATCTAGTCTGTCTTCATTCATGAAACATGAATTAATACATCATGAGGATTAAAAAAATCACTGAATATGCATTAGTTAAGATTTTTTTATTGCTGTGTATAAACACAAGCAAATTCCACAAGTCTTGTTGTTGTTTTTTTTTTTAAGAAACAGTTTCTATGTGGCTTTGGAGTCTGTCCTGGAACCAGTCTGGTCTAGAACTCACAGAGACCTGCTTGCCTCTGCCTCCTGAGTAATCCTCTCCCAGTCCAACCCCGGTCTAACCAGTGACAGGCAGGGATGAGATATTCACCACTATTCTATCCAAGAGAGATCTTATATAGACGACACTTAATTGGAGTGACTCACAGTATGAGACGTCCAGTCCATTGTCATCATAAGAGAAAACATGATTCGAAGAAGAATGTGATACTAGTTTCATCTTGATACACAGGCCAGAGGACGTCAAGTTACACATTTGCTCATATCCAGCACATGGAAGCCCTGAAAGCCCATAACCAGTTAAACTCTTCTTCCCAAAATGCCAACCTAACTGTAACAATTCCCCACCGTCTAATAGTACCACTCCCTATGACATCATTGGCCCAATCACACTCAAACCATCATATTTCCTGAAGCAGGGCCCTTTTCATGATAGTAACTTAAGCAGCTGACTATCTACCCTGTTTCCCCTTGCAATAAACACACACACACACACACACCTGTTCATTTTACTCTAGTCTGAAGACAAAAAAGCATGCTACACTTGATTTTGTTTTTCCTGTAAGTGCAATGCATGGTTGACTCCATGATGTAAATGGACAATTTTTAAACACTAAGGACATAATTTTTCATCTTCTGGTATTTTGAGATCATTTGTGATTTTGGAGTGGGTTATATTTTAAATCAAATTGCAGTGTTACAGACTAATGAGTCCTGTTTATTAAATATTTCTGTAAAAATAATTGGTTTCCACAAATAAAGTGTTTAAGATGCTTGGTCTACAAACAGGTACTGAAGGAATACATTCACTTATTTAAGAAGGGATAATCAAGAGATCATCAAAGACAGTGCCCTGGAAGCAACAAACTGGGATTAAGAACTCCTATGTCAAAAAGAGTGAGCTTGTCTCAGAAAACTAATTCTAAAAAGCTGGAAGTGCAGCTGTTGTAGATTTGCCTTTCCAGTAAGAAATAACTCCATAGACTTAAGAGATAAATAAAGAATATCTCTGTAATGATAGCATGCATACTTTTCTGGCTAATTGGCAAAGGGGACAGAGCATAAAACAAATTTGCTGGCTGATTTTGAGACAGGGATTTTTGGGCAATAGCCTTAGTTGTAGTGAGACTAGCTCTGTTTATGACACTAGTCTCAAACTCACAGAAATCTGCCTGCCTGTGTCCCCTGAGTACTTGTGTTAAATGCAAGCACCACCACAACCTGGATCCTAAAACAGACTTTTGCATTACAAAGATACTTCCATTTTTAAGTTTTTCAGGGTCTTATTACAATTGACACTTTGAAGAATTTAAATAGTAATAAGAAACAGAAAGTAAGGCCAGGTGGTCAATTAAAGTATTCAACAGAAAACTTAGTACCATAATTATTTAATAGTACATGAGTAACATGAAACAGAGGTTCACACTTCACTGAAAGGGCTTGGAGTAGAGGTGCCAGAAGATAAGGGAAAGAGTAAAGGCAGAACAAAGAAAAGATAAAACCTGGAGAAGTGAGGTCTTGCTTAACCTATGTCATATTCTAAGTAAGCTTCTTATGAGGAATAGCTTCCTGTTCCATCCTTTCAGGGGGAGATGGAAGAAATGGGAGATTTTAGAAATTCAGTAGGAGCTTTCTTTCAATGTGACCAGCTCAAGAGACTACTCAAGCATTGCATCATGAGGAGAACACAGTGCATCTGGGGAACTTTAGTGATTAAACCCACAGCTCACTTGGGAATGATAACCCCAGCACCATATGGTGGGAATAAGTGTTCACAGGATATGAAGCAACCCCACCACAAAGGCCCTAGATTCAGACAATTGAATTCTCTCCTAAGCATCTTCATTATGTTAAAGGAGGGGATCTACTTCACTCTCAATACCTGAGGGTCTAAGTCTAGGACGCCAGGCTGATACAGCCTCTGCTAAGGTCATTAGTGGGTTTGAGAAGAAGCTATGTTCCTTCTTTTTGAGTCAGGACCTAAACAGATGTCTTGCTTGCTCAGTAAACCCCTCAACACAACAGTGTTTACCTTTTCAAACAGTTATCCTCTGGGCTCATCTTGCCCACCTGGCCAAAATATGATTTTCTCTAGAAGACAACTGGACCATCTGGCAGACCATTCCAGTAGTTCCCCCTTTATCAGCTTGAGAATGACTTCTTCTATGATATGAGGATGGGCCTAGGGGCTGTTTGTAAATCAGGAGTTTCTCCTTTGACATGATTTGCAACCAAACTCCTACAGAGACATATAGGGATACAAAAAGAGATGATTGTTACATAACTTAACATTGAGTTCAGGTGAACTGAATTTGCTATTTACCTGGTTGTCACAGGCACTTAAAATCAGGAAAGAGAAGCAGGATCCAGATGACAAAGAAGGTAGTAGCTCTTTCTCCTCCTAGAAAGCTGGTAGATGGCTCTAAGAATGTAGGAGTTTTAGCCTTGAAACTCGGAGCAAATGCTTGGAAAATGAACAGTAATGAAATCAGTAGTCTTTCTAGAGAGTTGAATACTTGGAAAGGAATGAAACTAGGACGTTAGTATTTATGAGCCATATTGTTAGTCAACACATGTTCAGTACCAGGTTAAAATCAAAAGAAAGCAAAAACTAACTGCATAATTCGAGGTTCTCTGCATGAACAGTGATGGTAGGATGAATCTCTCCATACATGTAATACATGGATTTATTATAATGTCTCATAGGCTGTGGTCCAGATAGTTAAAAAATGGCTGCCTCATAATGGGAGTCTGAAGACTACAGCAGTTGTTTAATTCACCAGGGTTCATGTCTCACCTGTTCATCATTATACTGTTAAAGTCCATAGAAGAATGCTCTAAAGCTAGTAAAGTAATAAACTTGGTAGCCATAGCTAGGGCAAGCAGAAACAGGAGAGCCCCCTCCTTCAATACCCTTTATACATGCAGGATACCACCAGATGGTGCAACTCATATTAAGGTGAATTTGATTCTTCCTTATGTGTTGTTTTATTAATGTATTTAATTTTTGATTACTGACAGCCTCCTTAGTTCTGATGTTAAACATTTGCACTGCCACCAAGTAGTTAAAGATGTATCTCATCATCTAATTCCACATAATGCTTCCTTGAGTGGCTTTGACAGGTCTGGAACACATTCTGACTTCCTGTCCCATCTGAAATACTATATGGGAACCTATTACAACTTAACATGGGTATAGAGACCTCAAATAACAACTATTGTCCCTAAGATGATATTATTTTTCCTACCATAGGTGGTCTTGGCCTTTTTGGTGAATATCTCCTATCTTAAAGCAATATATTTGGGCCCATACAGGCTTATACACACCCTTCAGACGGGGAATGTGTGCCATTCCTTAAACCAGATAATATGAGTAGTTATGGAATATCTTTAGTATTTGGGGAAGCGATTCCTATTTGCTCTTTATACATATTAATAGAACACCTCTGCCATTGCCCCACCATTGGTTGACTAAAGTTTGACATATGAATTAAATGGAGCATTCAGTATTTGTAGTGAGATAATCACCTTGTCCCTCCCTGTGGCATAGACCACGACCATTGTGGGTGGAGACAGGGCCAAATGTGACCCGGGGGAACTAATTTTGTGGAGGATACTGAGGAGAAAGAACTCTCTTGCCTGAAGCACAGGAATAGCTTCCTGGGACCAATAACCTGCTGGAGTTAATCTGTCTATGTTGTAAGATATTTTTCCCTGAATAAACATCTATTCAGCCCATTTTTTTCTCCTGATCCTTATCGAACATCAATATCTGGTGTCAGAAGCAGAATCTGGATTTTTACCAAATCTGGTTTTCACCAAGGCAGCAGACGCTGCTCGCTTCCCACACCATCCCCGAATGGGCAGGGTTCCTTGCCTAACCAGGTGGCCATACCACAGATTGTGGGACATTTGCCTCTTCCCAACAACTTTACCCCCACCGCAGCCCTGAGAAAGCTCACACTGCTTCTCATCTTTTGCCATTTCCCCATTTTGTATTTGCAGCTGTGGTGCACATGGCAACTGCCCAGCTGGTGTGTTTCCTGCGGCCCAAAGGCGCCATTAAGAGGTCCCCGAAATTTGCACAAGGTCCCTTTCTCTTATTCGTTTAACAAAATTGTGCTTGCCTTAGTTTGTTAAGAGCTATTCTTCAGGGACCAAGGTCAGAAGGATTGTCTGCTGCTGGATGTGATTTTGTGGGAAACCTACAGGCATTACCACCACAAGCTGAGTTCAACAACTAAAACTGTCAAAGTTCGAGGACAGCAGAATTACACCTAAGGTAAATGCAATATTCTTCGCAATTTAAGATGATATAATATATGGATCAATTGTTCCATACCTAGGATGGATAATCTCATGATGCAAGACTTTAGAAATTCCTTTACTTCATATATAGAAGGAATTTTAACAGAAGAAAATCATGGCTTAACCAATATATACATTTGCATTTTTTTTTTTTTTTTTTTTTTTTGTAAACGCAATGGGTATCAACCTGATGAGGAAAAAGATTCAGAATATTAGAGATTCTAGAATACAAAACATGGAACATAAAAATAATCAACTAGAAAACAGAATTTGTTCTATGTCAAATGCTTCAATAACCAAAACAGAAACAGTGCACTGCATTAACATGCTGGCAGAAACAGCTCATTCCAGGGTAAACGAAGCTGCTAATAAGCTTAAAAAACTGGAACATCCCATGGAAAGACTAGCAGAATCCGTTCCATGCCTGAGGATAATGGAAAGCTATCAGATAGAATATTGTTTCTGGAAGGCTGTTTACGTGCCATTCAGATAATATCTAAGAATGAGAATATTAAAAATAGGGAATCATTTGTAGTTGGAGAAAGCAAGAGACTTACTGATTCAATGAAGTCTCTAGAAAGGTTTGTGGTTCAAGACCAGATATTCAAAGAAAGAATGCTGAGTAGATTTCAGGCCTTAGAAGACTGCTGAACCCTGCCAAGTCAGGGTAAGACAGCCTTTTTACCTCCTTGCTTTTGTTGTGGTCTGTCAGGTACTCTAGGCCTTAGCAAAAACTGTCTATACCAAACTTGAGGTGCGATCATGACTATCCAGGTAGGTGTTTCTGTCATTGCTGCACATTTTGAAGTTGTCCACCCACACTTCCTGCCTACCCTAGTATTGTTATTGTCCTTGTCAGGTCTTTGATGAGGTTCAATATTAAATTATCACATGTATTATTCTCTCTTCCTAGTCAGATATATTTCTTAGTAGACTTAAGCTTTCCAGCTTTGGACAACACTATTGTAATCCCTGTTTTGACTTCATCCTAGTACTGGATAGTTAGGTCTTAAGTTTATATGTCCTCAATTTTCCTTTTCTTAGAGCACACTTGTTATTCACTTTATTGTATATACCTTTTGTGTCATGCCTAAATATTTTCTTTAGACTAAAATGGGGATTTTGGTGAGATCTTCACTTTTTTTGCACCTGTGGCCTAGACCATGCCAATTGGGGTGGAGACAGAGCAGGAGTTACCTGGGGGAACTAAGTTTGAAGAGGGGGATCAAAAAGCTCTATTGCTTGCATCACAGGGACAGGAGTATTTCTGGAGGCATCCTTGGGACCAGGAATGGCTAGTATTCCTATTTCTATATTGCAAGTTATTTCTCCCTGAATAAACATCGATTCAGCCTATTTGTTTCTCCTTATCCATATTAAGCATCAATAAAGGAGAGCTGATGTATCCCACATATGCAGAAAAATGAGCTAAGAGTTAAGAGTGCAGAGGGTGCAGAGACGCTCAGGGTAAGGCACCACAGTAAGAAGGTACACTAATGATTTGAATAAATAAATAAGATATTCACTTCAGCCACAAAACCTCTGAGTAAGAGTCATTGATAAGAGGAAAAATTAAAAGTAGAAAAGGAGAGAGTTTTCAATGTTAAGGATGTGTGAGAAAATCAGAGAAAGAGACTAAAGGTAATGTAAAACAATATAGAGGTTCAAAGAAATTTCTTAATAAGTTGGAGGAAGATGTAAACTACTGTGGGCTCTCATATCTATAAATATGAATTTAAGTTTAGTAATATGTGTTAAAATTTCGACCATATCAGGTTAATTGCTTAAAAGTTCCATTTATTTCTCTAAAGACAATTTGTATGTATTGTTGAAAAGTTCTAGAGTTTGCCTCCGATATGGCACGACCAGCCATTTGGGCAAAAATTTATCACCAAGTACATAATGGGAGAAGGTTTTTTTTTTTTTTTTTTTTTTTTTTGTTTTTTTGTTTTTTTTTTTTTTTTTTTTTTTGTTTTTTTGATTTGTTTTTTTTTTTTTTTTTTTTTTTTTTTTTTTTTTTGTTTTGTCTCTGTGGAACTTTGACTTGGAAATGTCTGACCTTATTTTGTCTAGGCAAAGATGGTGCAGACAATTTTCCAGTACTCTGTAGCCTCTACACAGTTTGAACTGGGTCCTATCTTGCATCAGGCATTGTATTTGAGCTGGGTCCTATCTTGCATCAGGCATTGTATTTGAACATCTTGCTCCCTGGTCAGTGTCATCACAATCCGTGCTGCCCCATAATCATCTTTAGAAACCTTGGGTCATTGTTAGGCTCTCAGATTATTTGCCTGATATCATTACAGATTTTTAGTTAACATTTAAATGCCTTATTCTATAGATCCCTGTAGTATTCAAAGTCTTTCTAGGTAGATCTGAATAGACAACTTGGCTTTCAGTTACTTGTTTTAACCTTAATTATTTAAAACATGTATAGGAGACAGAGTGATGTTTATTCCTATTATTAATCATTAATACTTAGTTTGACTATAACCAACAGTTAATCTATAAGGATGGCTGGTAACTTGTGTTTCTTAACATTTTATAATAGGTTACCAGCTTTTATAAAAGTAGAACTTTACATTGTCAGTTTTAGCTTTAAAAATACTGATTTTAATTTGAAACTCCTTTTAGGGAAACATAAAACAACTGTGTGACTCAGTTAATCTAAATAACTTACGCTTCCAAATTTAGCAAATGCAAGGGCGGATTGCCTTCTGTAACATAAAAAATGAGCATCTCAACTTTTGGTTAGTATATGCACAGTATGGCTGTGATCTTAAATTTTAGCCCTTTGATTTAACTACAAACATTAAGAATGTAATAGAAGCACAAATACAATGTAACTTTCTGAATTTAAACATTTAGAAACTGTCTTATAAAACAGTTAAATATCGTGTAATTTCTTTTTGTAATATCAATTTTAAGCACCCTTTCTGTCTTTAAACCCATTATTACATTGGTGACTGTTAATTACCAGTGTTACCAATTGTAACAGTTTAACTAGTTTCAATTTTTAACAGCGTTAGACATAAAACAGTATTAGTGTCATCTACATTAAAAGGGCATCTGATTTTCTGATAATCTGAATTTAGTGACAAGTGCTCAAAGATAAATTTTGAGCTGAGAGCTGTTTGCATTGGACAGCAAAAATGTTTAAACCATTTTTGTTTTAGCTCTATTCTTGCAATAAACAGGTTTCTAACAGGAAACACAGATAGAACTTTTTGACAAGTACATATATTTTTCTTGAGAGAAATAAATGGCACTTTTAAACAGTCAACATGTTTTCGTCAAAATTACTAATCAATTTATATTTGTAGATATGAGAGTCCACAGCCAACAGTTTATATCTTCCTCTGACCTATTTACTACATTTCTTTGAACCTCTGTATCTTTTAACATTACCTGTAGTCTCTTTTTCTGATTTCCTCAGACATCCCTAGTGTAGATGAATCTCTTCTTTTCTGTTTTTCTTTTTCCTTTTTCTTATCACTGAATCTTACTCAGAGGTGCATGCCTGAAGGGAAATCTTATTTATTTAATTGTTGATCTCAGTATCTGTGCTCCTGGAGTTATGTTCTGGAAGTGGTCTCATATACCAATTTCTTCAAGGGTACCTCCTAGTTTCTTTTCTAAGATGTTCAGTTTGGGTGGATTGATGTTGAGGTCTGTGATCTATTTGGATTTGAGTTTTGTGTATGGGGATAAACATGGGTCTATCTGCAGTCTTTTACACACCCTTATCCAATTGTGCCAGCACCATTTGTTGTAGAGGCTTTCCTTGCCCCATTGTATTCTTTTAGCCATTTTGTTTAAAGTCAGGTGTTTATAGGTGTGTGGGTTTGTATCAGGATTTACAGTTTGATTCCATTGGTCTAACTTTCTTTTTTTGGGCCAATTCCAGGCTGTTTTCAGGCGTATAGCTCTGTACTAGAGCTTAATGTCACTGATGGTGATGCCTCCTGAAGTTCTTTTATTTTACCAGACTGTTTTGGCTATATCAGGTCTTTTATTTTTCCATATAATGTTGATTATTATACTTTCAAGGTCCGTGAAGAATTGTGGTGGGATTTCAATAGGGATTGAATTGAATCTCTAGATTTTTTGGCAAGATTGTCATTTTTATTATTTTTATCCTTCCTATCCAATAACCTGAGAGCTCTTTCCATTTTATGGTATATCCTGTAATTTATTTGTTTAGAGCCACAAACTTCTTTTTTTTTTATGCATATAGAGTATTTTTTTTATTTAATTTTATATAACAAAGTCCAATTAAATGAAAACAAACATTTATACACAATATTTGGGAATTTGGGCGTCGTTCTTTCCAAACTACTTCCTGCTGGTAAGGGGCGCTGTCTTGGGGGATTCGAAGAAGATTCAGATATCCTAGCTGTAGTCTGTAGGGCTGTTTTGTCCAGCTGTTTTGAATGTAGGATCAGCTTGTACTCTGTTTCAGGCAGTCTGGTGTGATCAAACCACATTAGTCTGGAAGGAATCCACATCTTTTCATTTTCTGTGGAAACAAAAATAGAAATACTTTTCCCCAGTAACTTGTTCTTCAACTTAAATTTTGGAGTCAAAGCGTTTTTTTTTTTTTTTTTTTTTTATTTTACATGTCGATCCCAGTTCCCTCTCCCTCCCTCCCTCCCTCCCCCCAAGCCCTCCCTCCCTCCTTCCCTCCCTTTTGCCCTCTTGGCCCTCTCCCATGCACTCTAAACACCCTCCCCTCCCAACCACCCACCACAATACAATATGTAGGGGAATGCCATCCAGTTGGGGTCATGTAGATCTGACAGGTCCTGTGAAGTAGGGACTAGGGCTTCTCTCCTATCTCTAGAATAAGGCAGTTATCCCTCCATGGGGGATATGTTTGCAAAGTCCTTTTGTGCACCAGGGATACATCCTGGCTCCACTGTCTGAGGTCTCTTAGACTGCTCAGACGTTCTGGCTGAGACCCATATTCAGGGGGGTCCGAGTCAGACCCCTGTTGGCTTCCCAGCTATCAGTCTAGTGGCCCTTAGCTCCTCCTTGTTCAGGTAAGCTGTCTCTATGTACTTCTACCACATGGTCTTGTCCTCTCCATCTGCTTCTGGGTTCTAGTTTGACTCTTAATATATATGTCTTTCACTTGTTTGGTAAGCATTACCTCAAGATTCTTTATGTTGCTTGTAGCTATTGTAAAGTGTGATATTTCTCTGGTTTCTTTCTCTGTCTCTTTGTTGTCTGAATAATGTAGGGGTAATGAATTTTTTGAGTTTATCTTGTATCCTGCTGATTTGCTGCAGATGTTTATCATCTGCTCTCTTTCTGCACTCACTCCGTTCTCCTGAAAACAAGGTTGCTAGCCAGCTTGCACAGGGTACTACACAATCACATGATGTGAATATTCCATGTCATAACTACTAGCGAGAGATTTCAGCACAGAAAAAGAGATGCATGTTCTGTAGTTTCCCACTGAGGTAAGATGAACCCAAATCACTTATTTCATGGTTATCACTGGGGCTGCAAACCAGTTAAAAAGAAAAAAAAAAAGAAACAAAAAGAAAAGAAACAGGAACCAGATCACAAACAACAAATTAATTCTTTCTCCAATCTCAAGCCTGGAAGATGGCTCCACTGAACACAGTCCTGTTCAAGAAGAGATCATTGAATAATGCAGTTATTTTCTCAACTGTACCCTGAGGAAGCTGTGTTGGTCATCACAATGCTTGTAGATGTAATCTTCCCAGACCAATTCTCTCAAATTACCATGAAGACAACAGTTTTTATTATTATTCTTTTGTCAAGAGTTTCAGGAATAAAACTCCCAAATGCATTAGAGCTATCACCCAAGCATCTAACAGGAGAAAGATATAGCATTTTCTTTGTGAAATGGCTCCTTCCCTTCTTTCATGGTTTTCTGAAGTGTCTGTGACTACTAGATAAAATGTATACCCAGTTCCTCTGACCTTAGCATGAAACCACAGAAAAAACTTCTTCTGTGCCATATGCCCTAAAATCTCTCAAGTTTTTAATAATCTGGGCACACTTCCCTCTATTGAACAATTTAATCATTCCAGTCTGCATTGTGTAATGGTATCTGCACCATCTGCACACTGTGTGGAAGAGGAGAGGATGATCTCACACACTGTTGGAAGACAATGGGGTTGTCTGTTTTAGACAGGAGTAAGTGTCATTGAGATTTGTGTCTCTGTAGGTGACTACAAGGTCTGGGTCTTGAGTAGAAGCCAGAGCCAAGGAACCCTTGATGAAGTGCTCTTGTTGTTCAAGCTTAAACATCCAGTCAGCAAAACCAGGCCAACCTGCCAGTCACAGGCATTGCAGGATACTTCCTGTAAACACACTGTATGTAGGCTTTTACTCTTGCTTCGGGCTTCGTTTTAAGCAGAACAAGTGCCAGTGTATTGATTTCTGTTCTGGGAGTGCTATTGTAGAATATTGTGAGTGGACCATGAATGAGCACAGAAGCCACAACATGGTGAGTGAGGGGATGCTATCCTCAGATGGGGAGGATTGGATGGGGAGACCTGGGAATTGGTGTGGCAGGCCCTCGAGGTTGCTTGGTGGGAAATTTTGGCCACATTCAGTGTTCTGAAACGTACTATATGGTCCTAGCAACTCCCTATACCCAGGTGTTGGAGTATGAATATTTCACACAGTGGAAAGCATTTCATTTCCATCAGAGAGCTTTGTGTAGAAAGATATTGATAGTCAGCATCAGAGTTCTTTTGGTACATAGGAAGGCAAGTAGCCAAACTTGGAGAGGCCTAATTTCTCCAGTGTCTTCTACAAATTCTGCAGTAAACATTTAATGTGTAGGTACAAGATTCATGTTTAGTTATTTGTTTATATCCAGTAAAAGGCATTTTCTTTATTTCAGTACATACTTATATTTATTTATTTTTGATTTTTTGATATAGCTTTTTTTCTTTGATTTTTACATATTTATTATTTTTTTCTTATTTTACATATTGATCACAGTTCCCAGTCCCTCCTTCCCATGCCTCCCAATTTGGCTCCAGTCCCATGTCCCATTCCTGTTTCCACTCCACAGGTAGGGTGTTGCCTTCCAGGAGGAGTCAAAAATCTGTCAAGTCATTTGCAGTAGGGACTATGCCCTCCCTCCTGCCTCTAGGCTAAGTGAGTGTCTCTCCCAAAGTCCTTTCATGCTTCAGGGATACATCCTGTTTCCAGGGAGACAACTTATTTCTAGGTATAGCATTGGTGCATGACAAAGTTGCTCTGTAGATCAGGCTAGTCCCAAACTCATACAGATATACATTCTTCTGTCTCCTGAGAGTGATATTATAGGCATGGGACACTGAAAATGTCCATACATGGCATTCTTGTGTTGGATTGCACTCCACTACTAAACTGTGATGTGGAAGAGTACAATTGTACATATAAAAGACTTACCTATTCGTACAGAGAGTGAGACCCATAAAATATGATTTAGCTGAGGGAGTGCTGCCTATAAAATAGCCCAAAGATGAGTAGTGTACTAATAAGGCATGTTAGGATTAGGATGCTAAAATATACATTTGATCTCTAGGATTGTCCAGGACATTTGACTCCAAACTATGACAAAAGAGAACTCCCTCATTCACAAAGAGCCCCCGGCCCATCTCTTTTTGACAAAATAACACTTTTAGAAGCTGCTCATGGGACATTGCTTGGTCACAGGGAACATTAGGGCCTGTTTTGCCTGAAAGTGCCAGTTTTCTAGAGAAATTCATAGATGGGCAAGATAAACCCAAGTGACAACTGTTTGAAAGGGAAAACCCTTTTGTTTTGAGGGTTGGACTGAGCAAGCAATACTTTCAGTTTAGGTCCTCCATCATGGAGATGGATCAATACTCCTTCTCAAAACTAGAAACTTGATTGGCAGAAACAGTAACAACCAGGGGGATTTGCCTTAGGACTTTTCCATCATGCCCTGAGATATGCAGAATAAAATAGAGCTCCTCCTATAAAACTAGGAAGATGCTTATGAGGGAATGCAATAGTGTGTGGCCAGGGCCTTTGTGTAGGTGTCATTTCAGATCCTGCGAACACAGCTCTTACTCCTGCTGCCTTTCTAGTGTTCTCCCATTTCCTTCCATTTCCTCCTGGAAGTAGTAAAGAGGTAGCAATTCTTCATAAGAAGTTTACATAGAATAAGACCTAAGTTAAGCAAGACCTCTCTTCCCCAGGTTTTATCTTCACTTTGTTCTGCCTTTGCTATCTTCCTCATCTTCTGGCACATCTGTGTCCGAAACTGTCATTCAAGTGTGACCTGCTGTTGCATGTCACTGGTGTACTGTGAAATCATTATGGTACTATCTTTTCTGTTGAAGTCTTTCATGGCCTTACTGGCCCGACTTGCAGTTTCCTGACCCTATTTAAATTCTTCAAATTGTCAGCTGGCATATGACCTTGGAAGAACTTAAAAGTGGCAGCAAATGTGGAATGCAAAATATGTTTTAGGAGCCAGACAGTGATGATGAATTCCTTTAATCCCAGCCCTCAGAGGGCACATGCAGGCAAATTTCTGTGTGTTTGAGACTAGTGTGCTAGCCCCACTACAACAAAGGCTATAGCACAGGGAAACTGAGAAACCCTGTCTCAAAAAAATTATCTGTTGTAGGCTTTCTCCTCTTTGAACATTAGAGAAAGATGGTTGCATGCAATCATTACAGAGATTTTTTTTCTCATCTTTGTTTTTTTTTTAACCTCTTTAGTTAATGGAGATATTTCTCACTGGAAAGGCAATGTCTAGAACTGCTTTACTCCTAGCATTTTAGAATTAATTTTCTGAGACATCCTCTCTCATTGACAATGGTTGCTTTGATCCCAGTATGTTGCTTTCCAGTGCAATGTATTCTTTCATCTTAAACACACCTCATTAAATTAAGCGACTGTTTACCCTCAGAAGGTGGAAGGATTGCTTTTTTTTTAACACCTAATTTAAGGACACTAATTACTTTTAAGGAGATATTTAATAAATGGAACTCATTAATCTGTAACACTGCACATTGATTTAAAATATAATCCACCTCTACATCACAAGTGATCTCAATGACAACAAGATAAACAAGTATGACCCTAGTGTTTTAAAACTCTCCATATGTGTCATGAAGTTGACTGTCCATTGTACTCACAGCAAAAAGATTTGTATGTGGAGCATGGATGCTGCCTTCAAACCAGAATAGAGAGAATAGTTTATTGCATGCACTGCAAGGAGAAACAGGGTGTATTTCAGTTGCTGTATCCGTCATAAAAAAAATGGCCGTGATTGCTGCATTGTGATGGTTTGAATGTGATTGCACCTATAATCTCATAGGGAATGGCAGTAATAGAAGGAGGAGCTTTGTTGCAGTGACTGTGGCATTTTGAGAAGAAGAAGAGTATCACTGGTCATGGGGTTTGGGGTTTCCTATGTTTTGGATATGGGCAAGTATATATGATGTCTTACTGAGGCCTGCATATCAAGATGTAGCCAGCACCATATTCTTCTTCAAATCATGCTCCCTTCTATGATGAAAATGAACTCAATTTCTGACACTGTGAGCCAATCCAATTACGTGTTTTCTTTATAAAATTTGTGGGGGATCTCTTTCTTGCAAGTAGAGTGATGCATATTTCATCCCTGATTGTCACTGTCGAGACTAGGGTTGGAATCCCTGACTGGGAGAGTTTTACCAAGGAGGCAGAGACAGGTTGATCTCTGTGAGTTCAGGACCAGGCTGTTCTAAAAGAGCTAGTTCCAAACCACTATAAAAGTCACAGAGAAACCCTGTCTTGAAAAACAACAATAAAAATCGTTGTGGTGGTCTTAGAACTTATACACAACAACAAAAGTCCTAACTAATATAGATTCAGTGATTTTCTTCTTTAAATACTCAGGGTGTATTGAATCATGTCATGTGAATGAAGACAGACCTGATTTGGGGGATAAAATTTGGAAATTATATTGAGCTGGGTGTAGCCGATGGTGTGATGTAGTTGAGATTTGCATTGATCACAGCTACTCCTGCCTTTGCTTCCTAGTGCTGGAAAGGAACTCCTACAATTCCTTTAGGAAAAGGCTTTGAGTGTTCATTAAGAAGGAAATAATGGTTACTTACTGACTGTTTTCCAATTACCCTGGCTGGTATTGGGAATGCAAATGACAACAAGAATATGCAAGAATTGAGTTCATTTAAGAACTTTGAAGCTGGTGTAGGCACAGTGCAGAAAGAGGTGGGAGAAGGAAGGAACATGTGAAATTTCTTGCATTCCTTTGGTGGAAATATCAGTGTTGAGCCTATAATAAATTGTAGATGGTTTACACATGTCTGACTCACCATTTCTTAGTGTCCATAGACAAGGTCAATCAAAAATCTTGATAAAGTACTGATGTGAGAATGAAACCAAAGTGCTTTTGTATAGAAGATACAATGAAATCCACAGCCCTATAGAGTGGTCAGTGTGTAAGCTTCAGAGCCTAGCTGTCATTTCTGCAGGGACAGGAAGGGAACCTGTGCCCTGTGCTGACCTGGGCAATGGCCCTTTTCCTATTATCCTCCCAGAGTGTAGGGTCCCTTGGGTGAATGAAATCTCTGTGTCCACACTGGGCTGTGGTGGCACACAACTTTTACTCAAGCACTTGAGAGGGAGAGGCAAGAAGCTCTATGTGAGTTTGAGGCCAGTATGATTTTCAAAGAGAGTTTTAGGATAGGTCCCAAACATAAAGAGACACCCACCCAAACATAAAGAGACACTCTTCCTTGAAAACCAAAAGAAAAAACAAAGGAAAACACAAAACAAAACAAACAAACCAAAAGGAAACAAATATTGGTGTTCAATATGAATGACAAGGTTTCTTTTGGTATGTGTTGGGAACATCCAAGGGAAAAACAAAGAGTTTGCTTATGGAATTTAACAATATTGCATTTCACATTCAGATTTGTCTTTATGTGTCACACACAGTTTGTAAACCAGTGGAAATTGGTCATTAGAATCATCTTTAAGCAATACATGTTCACAGCTCTTTTAATTTTACACACTCACTAGCTATCATAACATGTTTCAGGAAAGTTGAGTTCCTGAGAAAAATGAATTTTTTATCTGCTCTTTTCTCAAGTGTGCTTGGTGTTTAGTGGGTGGACAGGGCAGTTTCCACATGCCGTGGCATTATACATGTGGTCGGAAGCAGAAATTAAATCATTCTTCTGTATTAATTTTTGTGTGGGCATAATGGGGCTGGTTTTGCCTTAAACCACAAAGAGCCATTAGAGTTTGCAGAATCATAGAAAGATATTACCCCCATTTTAGAGAGCGCTCTAAACCATGAGGCATCTCTGTTGGGAAAAATGTCAGTACCTGGAGGGTCAGAAGCAAAAGGGAGTGAGTATTCTTCTGAATCAATTTTGAGGGAGTTGTGAATTCTTTTTATTTAAGATCTAAACAACTAGCATGATTGGAAGCTGGGTAACAATGGTCAAGATCTCGGTTTCCCTGGCTGAGTTTCCTCTGATGTTTTGATAAAAAGTTGATTATATTTTCCAGCTTTTGTTCTTGTCTTTGTCTCTGCATCTCCCCTTTATCCTTTTCCCAATATTGTATACCTTCTTGATCACCATACATTGGTTGTAAATTTAAAGATCACAGTATGTCAAAGGATGACCTGAATGTTTCCGGGATTTATTCCATGTCCATTTTTATGTCCCCCTTTTCATTTCTGATTTTGTGAATTTGCATGTTCTCTCTCTGATTTTTCATTACATTGGATAAAGTTTTGTCTATCTTGTTGATTTTCTTGAAAAACCAACCCTTTATTATATTGATTTTTTGCATTATTTCCATGGTTTCTGTTGTATTGTTTTCAGCCCTCAAATTTATTACTTTCTGGTGTCTACTCCTCCAGGGTGAGTTTGCTTCTCTCTGTTCTAAGGTTTTCAGTTGTGCTGTTAATTCTCTATTGTGACTATCCTCTGTTTATGTTCATATGGGCACATAGTGCAATGAACTTCTCTGGTACCACTGCTTTCAAGGTGTCCCATTAGTTTGGGTATGTTGTATCCTCATTCTTGTTGAATTTAAGGATGTCCTTAATTTCTTTATTTCTTCTTTGATGCAGGTATGGTGCAATTGAACATTGTTCAGTTTCCATGAGTCTGTAGGGTTTCTGCGATTTGTGTTGTTGTTGTAATCCAATTTCTAAAGCATGCTGGTCATATAAGATACAGGGGACTATTCCAATTCTCTTGTATCTGTTGAGGTTTGTTATTGCCACCTACTATTTGGTCAATTTTAGAGAAGGTTTCATGTGGAGCAGAGAAGTTATATTCTTTTCTGTTTGGATGGAACATTCTATAGATGTCTGTTAAACCCAACTGAGATGAAACTTGTGTTAATTCTTTTGTTACTTTGTTAAGTTTGTGACTGTTTGTCCTGTCTAGTGGTGACAGTGGTGTGTTGAAGTCTCCCAATATATGTGAGTGAGGTTTTATGTGAGGTTTGAGTTTTAGTAGCGTTTCTTTTATGAATGTGGTTGCCTTTGTATTTGGATCATAGTAGTTCAGAATTGAGACTTTGTATTGATGGATTTCTCCTGTGATGGATATGGAATAACTGTTTTCATCTCTTTTGATTAATTTTGGTTGGAAGTCTAAGTTGTTAGATTTTAGGATAGCCACACCTGCTTGCTTCTTTGGTCCATTTGATTGGAAGACCTTTTCTTAGCCTGAGGTAATGTCTATCTTTGAAGCTTAGATGTATTTCTTGTATGCAGGAGTGAGATGGATTCTGTCTTCATATCCACTCTGCTAGCCTGTGTCTGTTTGCAAGAAAGTTAAGGCCACTAATGTTGAGGGAGGGTAAGGACTGTGGATTGTCAATGCTTGTTTGTTTTAGATTTGTTTTGGCAGTGGTATTGTGAATTTATTAGTCCTGCTTTACCCTTGATTTGTGGTGAAGTGGATTATCTTTTGCCTACATCTTTGTGAGCATAGTTAACTTCCTTGGGTTGGAGTTTTCCTTCCAAATCTTTTTGTATGGCTGGATTTGTAGATACATATTGTGAAAATCTGGCTTTGTCATTAAATCTATTGTTTTCTTCATCTATACTGATTGAGAGCTTTGCTGGGTATAGTAGCCTGGGCTGGCATCCATGGACTTTTTATACTTGTAGAACATCTGTCCAGGACCTTCTCACTTTGTGGCTTTCCATGGAGTAGTCAGGTGTAATTTTCATAGGTCTGTCTTTATATGTTACCTTCAATTTTTCCTTTGCTGCTCTTAATGTAATTTCTTTATTTGTATGTTAGATGTTTTGATTATTATATGTCGAGGAGTCCTTTTTGGTGTTTGGTATGCTCAGTGTACTTTCATGGGCATGTCCTTCTTCAGATTGGGAAAGTTTTACTCAATGATTTTGTTGAATATGTTTTAGGAACCTTTGAGTTGAGCTTCTTCACCTTCCTCTATGCCTATTATTCTTTGGATTGGCCTTTTCACGGTTTCCCATATTTCCTGGATGTTTTTTGTTTAGGATTTGTTGGATTTATGATGTTCTTTGGTCGGTGAATTTATTTCCTCTACTTTATCTTCTGTGCCTGAGATTCTCTCTTCCATCTCTTGAATTCTGTTGGTTATGCTTGCATCTGTAGTTCCTGATAATTTGCCCAGTTTTTCCATTCCCAGCATTCCTTCGGTTTACATTTTATTGTCTCCATTTCCATTTTCAAGTCTTGAAACATTTCCTTCACTTGCTTAATTGTGTTTTCTGGCTTTCTGTACTCTCTTCAAGAAATTTGTTCAGTTTTTTCAATTCTTTGTTTTTTCTTCCATTTCTTTAAGGTATTTTATCACATCTTCATGTTTTATGGCAATAATTTTTAATTCGTTCTCTTCTACTTCATCTGCTTTGTTTTTTTCTGGTCCATTTGGTGTAGATTCCGTAGATTCTGGTTCTGTTATTCTTGTCATTCTGTTGTTAGGTATTTTATTGTATGGCCATCTTCCCAAAGCTTCTTCCCTGGTGTGTTTTGGTAGGTCAGAAGTTTGATATCTGTAGCTCTTGGTGCTCCAAGCACCCTGGGAGGTCTCTAAACAGTCAGGGCCCAGAAATGGGGCTATAAGTTCAGATTCCAGCAGAAGACTGGCGATGCAAGTCAAAGATTTCGAAGGCTGAGACTCAGGATGTTCCTTAAGCTGATAGGCAGATCTAGCCTGGGCCTGGCACTTTCCAGCTGAGGCCTGATTGGCATAGCCCCTACAATGGCGGTCAAGGATCCACCCTGCAGGAACTACTAAGAAAGAAAACTACATACCAATATCCCTGATGAACATCGATGCAAAAATACTCAATAAAATAATGGCAAACCGAATTCAAAAATACATCAGAGAAATCATCCACCATGACCAAGTAGGCTTCATTCCTGGATTGCAGGGATGGTTTAACATACGAAAATCTATCAACATGATCCACCATATAAACAAACTGAAAAAGAAAAGCCATATGATTATCTCCCTAGATGCGGAAAAAGCCTTCGATAAAATTCAACACCCTTTCATGATAAAGGTATTAGAGAGGTCAGGGATGACAGGAACATACCTAAACACAATAAGAGCAATATACAGCAAACCAACTGCCAACATCAAACTGAATGGAGAGAAACTTAAGCCAATTTCTCTAAAATCAGGAATAAGACAAGCCTGTCCTCTCTCTCCATATCTCTTCAATATCGTACTAGAAGTTCTAGCTAATGCTATAAGACAACAAAAGGAGATCAAGGGCATCCAAATTGGAAAATAAGAAAGAAGTCAAACTGTCTCCATTTGTAGATGATATGATAGTTTACATAAGCGACCCAATAAACTCTACCAGGGAACTCCTACAGCTGAAAAACACCTTCAGCAAACTAGCAGGATACAAGATAAACTCAAAAAATCAGTAGCCCTATTTTTTTCAGATGACAAAGAGGCATAGAAAGAAATCAGAGAAACATCACCTTTTACAATAGCCACAAGCAACATAAAGCATATTGGTGTAACGCTTACCAAACAAGTAAAAGATCTATATAATAAGAACTTTGTGACTCTAAAGAAAGAAATTAAAGAAGATACCAGAAAATGGAAAGACCTCCCATGATCTTGGTTAGGTAGGATAAACATAGTAAAAATGGCAATCTTACCAAAACAATATACAGATTCAATGCAATCCCCATTAAAATCCCACCACAATTCTTCACCGACCTTGAAAGGATAATATTCAACTTTATATGGAAAAACAAAAGACCCAGGATAGACAAAACAACCCTATACAATAAAAGAACTTCAGGAGGCATCACCATTCCTGACTTTAAGCTCTACTACAGAGCTATAGTTCTGAAAAAAGCCTGGTATTGGCATAAAAGTAGACAGGTAGACCAATGGAATCGAATTGAAAATCCTGATATTAATCCATGGTGCTGGCACAATTGGATGAGGGTGTGTAGAAGACTGCAGATAGACCCATGTCTGTCGCCATGCACAAAACTCAAGTCCAAATGGATCAAAGACCTCAACATCAATCCAGCCAGCCACATTGAACCTCTTAGAAGAGAAAGTAGGAGGTACCCTTGAACAAATTGGTATAGGAGACCGCTTCTTGAACATAACTCCAGGGGCACAGACACTGAAAGAAACAATTAATAAATGGAACCTCTTCAAACTTAGAAGCTTCTGTAAGGCAAAGGACACAGTTGACAAGACCAAACGGCAGCCCACTGACTGGGAAAAGATTTTCACTAATCCTGTATCCGACAAAGGGCTGATCTCCAAAATATACAAAGAACTCAAGAAACTAGTCACCAAAACACCAAATAACCCTATTAAAAAATGGGGTACAGAACTGAAGAAAGAATTCTCAATGGAGGAAATCAAAAAGGCTGAAAGACACTTAAGAAAATGCTCCACATCCTTAGCTATCAGGGAAATGCAAATCAAAACAACTTTGAGATACCATCTTACCCCTGCCAGAATGGCTAAAATTAGAAACACCAGTGATGACTTATGTTGGAGAGGATGTGGAGAAAGTGGAACACTCCTCCACTGCTGGTGGGAGTGCAAACTCATACAGCCATTTTGGAGATCAGTATGGCGGTTCCTCAGGAAAATGGCAATTAGTTTACCACAGGACCCGGCAATCCCCCTCTTAGGCATATACCCAAAGGATTCACATCAATGCAACAAAGACATCTATTCAACTGTGTTCGTAGCAGCACTATATGTAATAGCAAGAACCTGGAAGCAACCTAGATGCCCTTCAATTGAAGAATGGTTAATGAAGATGTGGCACATCTACACAATGGAATACTAATCTGCAGAAAAAATTAATGGTATCTTGAAATTCGCAGGCAAGTGGATGGCACTTGAAGAAACCATCCTGAATGAGGTAACCCAGTCACAAAAAGAGAAACACAGTATGTACTCACTCATATATTGATTTTAGAACTAGATCAAATGATCACCAGCCTATAATTCACATCACCAGAGGAACTAGGATACAAGTTGTATTCTAAGAGATTCATATAAAGTCCCTCACAGAACTGGGAAGGGACAAGTCCCCCAGAACTCAGGTAAAGTGGGGGAAGACAGCTAATGGAGAGAGAAGTAGGAGAAAATGAGAGGGAGGAGAGGAAGGCATGTGCGACCAGGAGGATTGAGCCTGGTTAGGAATGGAAAATAATAGGAAAGAGAGAGAGAGACAGAGACAGAGAGAGAGAACATAAAAGAGGGAGCCAATATTGGTTTGAAGATAAAGTTGAACACAAAGAAAGGTCGAGGGAACTACAAGACTGCTCCCAACTAACAATCTCAGCTTCCGTGGAAAGGCTATCATAAATGCCCTTCCCGGAGAGTGAGATCAACAACTAACTTCTCCATGGAGCCCTCAACTAATGACTGTTGAAAATAGGAGCAAACACCCATACATAAACACTGAGCCGAACTAGAACCCAGAAGCAGATGGAGAGGACAAGACCTTGTGGTAGAAGTACATAGAGACAGCTTACCTGAACAAGGAGGAGCTAAGGGCCACTAGACTGATAGCTGGGAAGCCAACAGGGGAATGACTCGGACCCCCCTGAATATGGGTCTCAGCCAGAAGGTCTGAGCAGTCTAAGATACCTCAGACAGTGGAGCCAGGATGTATCCCTGGTGCACAAAAGGACTTTGCAAACATATCCCCCATGGAGGGATAACTGCCTTATTCTAGAGATAGGAGAGAAGCCCTAGTCCCTACTTCACAGGACCTGTCAGATCTACATGACCCCAACTGGATGGCATTCCCCTACATATGGTATTGTGGTGGGTGGTTGGGAGGGGAGGGTGTTTAGAGTGCATGGGAGAGGGCCAAGAGGGCAAAAGGGAGCGAAGGAGGGAGGGAGGGCTGTAGGGGAGAGAAGGAGGGAGGGAGGGAGAGGGAACTGGGATCGACATGTAAAATAATAAATTAAAAAAAAAAAAAAACGCTTTGACTCCAAAATTTAAGTTGAAGGATAAGTTACTGGGGAAAAGGATATCTATTTTTGTTTCCACAGAAAATGAAAAGATGTGGATTCCTTACAGACTAATGTGGTTGGATCACACCAGACTGCCTGAAACAGAGTACAAGCAGATCCTACATTCCAAACAGCTGGACAAAACAGCCCTACAGACTACAGCTAGGATATCTGAATCTTCTTCGAATCCCCCAAGACAGCGCCCCTTACCAGCAGGAAGTAGTTTGGAAAGAACGAAGCCCAAATTCCCAAATATTGTGTATAAATGTTTGTTTTCCTTTAATTGGACTTTGTTATATAAAATTAAATAAAAAATAAATAAAAAATACGTAAATTAAATGATGAATTATTACTTAATTTCCTAGTTTAACAGTTAAAGAAGTAAGTGTAGTATTAGATGACTAGATGGTCTGGTACGACAGTCTCCCCTAAGGAGGCTCAAAACTCTGAATACTTAATGACAGATATTCATAATTAAATGAATAAACATTAAACAAGATTATGGTGTTTTATGTGTGAAGCCTAAATGATTGCTCAATACTGAAGAGACATTGAGTTCTTAATCATAGATTTGAACAAAAAATGAATGAGTAAAGAGATAGTTTCTCATAATTCACCCCTAGAGAGATAACAAAATGATATCAACATTGATTTAAATAAAGAAAGGAAGACAGAAAGAAAGAAAGAAAGAAAGAAAGAAAGGAAGAAAGAAAGAAAGAATTCACAAGATACAATTTAACAGCAACAATGTGGATTCAGACTCCACTCTTCCTGGAGTAGAAAAAGACAGATTTGAATAGTGAAATAATCAGACAGATAGTCTGCCACACAAGGTGGCACCAAACTTCATGGATCACACATTATATAATGAAAGAATTTAATAATTACATCTTTAAATATGTAAGCCGTTGGCCTTTTTTTGTATCATCAATTCCTGGGCAGACTTGCCATGTATGAAACTGTATGCTGTCATCAAGCATTTTCAAAATGCCATCAGTTAATCATCAGATAAACATACTGTCTTGCCTGATGAATTCTGTTGGCCTGACATCAACACAAGCGACTGAATCTCTGTTGTGGTGTGGTAGGATGTGAGATAACAGGCCCAATCCTGACGTAGCTGTATTAAACACAATGTTGATAACAGCTGAAAAGATGGCTGCAGCAGGGGCATCAATAGCATAGCTCAGAGAGAGATGTTCTTCCGTGTTCTGAGTCGTCATCCTTTTGCCAGTTCTAGGTGATGGTGCCGACCTCCTACTGCCACTCCTTCTCATGGTAGATCACAACTGATGTGAAGATGTGGAGGAAGAGCAGCTATGCAACACCCAGACCACCGTGCCTGCCTTGGTGAAGTCCTTGTACTTCTCGGAGGGCACTGTGCAACCTTCTGGACTCAATCTCCCAGCATCGCTCGTACTCTGGGTGATGCATAGATCATTCAGAAAATGCTCTGCCAATGTCTACAACTTTCCTAACCTTGTCCCTGACAGATTTTTTGCACCCTAAATGTAATCGGTGATGTCACTGTCTGTCGTTTACATTATTTAAAGAATTAAATATGTCAGTAATAGATAACCGTCACAATAAATAGGGGATGTAGCATTGTACTGGCAGGGAAACATGGCCAGACTCCAGTCATGAAGGATGTCATCATCATCAATAGAGTCAATGAATCATAAAATGTGAAGATATTGCAAATTATCTCCACAAGAGGGAGCTTTACAGGTCTCTTCATGGAATGGAGGATTGTTGTTTACATAACTATACAAATATTTACATTATCTTGCGGATTAATACAGATTGTTAATTTAAATCCATTAATTATGTAATTAGATGATCTGTGGCACCAGGTTCCAGGTGTCATGGACGATATAATCATTGTTTAATATAATTAAATAATCAAATTATGAGTTCATGTAACATTATTTACTTCTCTAAGGTGGCTAAAAACCAGGCTCATGAACGATGCTGTCGTGATTAATTACAATATTTTGACTACAAAATTGATATTTATATGGTCCATAATAATTACTTCCCACATCGTGGAATCCACTGATCGTGGATTATCTAATATCCTATTTTAATAATCAAATAACAACATAATCAGAGGATGAAATGATCTGCCTTACTCGACACAATTGACTCTCACTGACTCCCACATGATTGTGGCAAACTCCCAAGTTCATCCCTTATTTAATCGTAGAACAGAGTAGTAAAATTTTTAAATGCTGAAAAGTCATTGTGTATGCAGGATTTTAGAAGATACCACACATTTTATCTTGGACGGCTGCCTCAAAAGAGATGGACTGCAATCCAATAATCCCTAAGTCTACTCTAAAAAATGGATTATCACCATCCTGAAGGAAGTTAACAATGGCAAACTCACCTTCTGATGAATAATTGTGAGTCTATTTTCTTTGTTTCCATAGTTTGTTAGGAGAGAGAGAATTCATATACAGAAGACTTTGAACTGTTTCTCCACAGAAGTTATTCTCTGATAATTAGGTAATCTTGAATTTGATAACCACTAAAAGCTGTAGACAAACTTCCAGAGATTTGGCTATGACTTGGTTAGGTGAATCAAATGCTGTCATTGAAAATTTTTGTAGATAGTTATCTTGGGAGACTCTAACGTGCCATGATAACACTTTCTAGAAGCTGCTCTCTGGTCCTTGGCGCATGATACAAGGATACAGAATGCAAGCAGGGTTGCCAGGCAACATTTATGAACCAACATTCTGTCACATTCTAGTGCCCCTCCCACATGCTAAAAATAGCATACCCATCGATGAACTAACCTTACAGCCTCACTGAGTTTCTCACAAAAACAAAGCAGGGGTCTTTCTTTTGAGTTCTACATATTTACCAGTCTCTCAAGCTACAACTTGCCTATAGTGACATAAGCTTGAAAACGACAGAGTTCTTTAGATGCGATTCCCTGATCAGGAGATTATTCTGTTATTGCATTTTTAAAATCGGTGATCACTGTGTCCTTCATGGGTGTGTTCTGTTGCAAACTCTCAGAACCTGATGATGTGAAACCGTACAGTTTTTTTTTTTAAATCGTGTAATCATTCGATTGTTAAAAATCTACTATTACGTAATCAGTAATCACTGTATAAGGCAGTGTCCCCCATTCTCTGGGCACTGCTTTTGGTACCAAACTCCTGCTGTGTCAGTCCCACAGCAGCCAAATGACGGATGACATCATCATTACTTATGCAAACACAATAAGTTAATAAATTGATAGTCCTGCTTACTTAACGTTCATGAGATGGAACCAAACTCCAGTGATTGTCAAGGAAGTAGTACTTAGATAATTAAATAATGCTACACGATTAACTCCGTGGAAGAATGGCCATACCCCAGTCAAGAATGACAACTTCTTCATCGATTTAAATAATTAATGTACAATGAATAATGATTGAATAATGACATGGTGGGGCATACGTAAATCCCACATGGAGTAGTCAGACTGATCTCTTCCTGGAATAATGATGTGTTTAAAATATTAAATTGATAATTACTTAGTATGCATTTTATATCAACACTGATGAAATGGCACCAAAGTCCTAAACCTATCGGTGATGTAAAGATCTATTTATATAGCTAAATGATGAAGTAATGAGATGATGTTACATCAACTCCCAAAATCTGACTCCAAAAGGGACTTATGGTTCATAACATCACCTGTATTTTAAATTCATTAATTAAATGATGAATTATCATTCAATTTCCTAGTTTAACAGCTAAGGAAGTATAAGGAGGCCCAAACTCCAGGGATCACTGAATACATAATCACAGATGTTCATAATTAAATGAATAAACATTAAACAAGTGGGTGGTGTTTTATCTGTGAAGCCTAAATGATTGCTCCATACTGAAGAGTCATTGAGTTCTTAATCATACAGATGAACAAAGAAATGAATGAATAAAGAGATAATTTCTGATAATTTACACCTAAAGAGATTACAAATTGATATCAACATTGATTTAGAGAACGAAAATGAGAAAGAAAGAAATGAAGAAATGAAGGAAGGAATTAAGGAAGAAAGAACGAAATCACAATAGTCAATTTAACACCAACAAGTTGGATCCCGACTCCACTCTACCTGGAGTAGAAAAAGACAGATTTGAATAATGAAATAATCAGATAGTTACATCATCTGTCACACTTTAGTCAGCTCCTCCATGGAAGCTCAGATTGTTAGTTGGGAGCAGTCTTGTAGTTCTCTAGACCATTCTTTGTGTTCAATTTTATCTTAATACCAATATTGGCTCCTTCTTTTATGTTCTCTCTCTCTGTCTCTCTTTCCTCTTTGAGATTCCTTTGAAAGGCTATTATAATTGCCCTTCATGGAGAGTGAGATCAACAACTAACTTCTCCCTGGAGCCCTTAACTAATGCCTGTTGAAAACAGGATAAAACACCCATACATAAACACTGAGTCAAACTAGAACCCAAATGCAGATGGAGAGAACAAGACCATGCGGCAGAAACACATACAGACAGCTTACCTGAAAAAGGATGGGCTAAAGGCCACTAGACTGATAGCTGGGATGCCACCATGGGACTGACTCAGGCCCCCCTGAATATGGGTCTCAGCCAGAAGGACTGAGCAGTCTAAGGAACAGCAGACAGTGGAGCCAGGATATATCTCTGGTGCATAAAAGGATTTTGCGAACATATCCCCCATGGAGGGATAACTGCCATAATCTAGAGACAGGAGAGAAGCCCTAGTCCCTACTTCACATGACCTGTCAGATCTACATGACCCCAACTGTGTGGCATTCCCCTACATATGGAATTGGAGTGGAGGAATAGGAGGGGAGGGTGGTTAGAGTGCATGAGAGAGGGCAGAGAGGGTAAAAAAAGGGGGAGGAGGGAGGGAGTGATGGAGGGAGGGAGGGAGAGGGAACTGGGATCGACTGTAAATATAAATTAAATTTCAAAAAATGCTTTGACTCCAAAATTTAATTTGAAGGACAAGTTACTGGGGAAAAGGATTTCTATTTTTATTTCCACAGAAAATGAAAAGATGTGGATTCCTTCCAGACTAATGAGTTTTGATCACACCAGACTACCTGATATAAAGTACAAGCTAATCCTACATTCAAAACTGCTGGACAAAACAGCCCTACAGACTACAGCCAGGATATCTGAATTTTCTTCGAATCCCCCAAAGACAGCGCCCCTTACCAGCAGGAAGTGGCTTGGAAAGAACAACGCCCAAATTCCCAAATATTGTGTATAAATGTTTTTTTCATTTAATTCTACTTTGTTATATAAAATTAATAAAATAAAAAAGTATAAAAAATGACATTTATGGTTTTAAATCCTTATTTATGAGCCATATTAATGCTGACTAAAACTGCCAAGCAGAAAAAGTTATGGTTAGCCCAGCCATCAAAAATATCACATGTGAGAAGGATATAGTTACTTAACTGTTCAATCTATTAAAAAAATGACAGGGAGAATTCCTTATATTCCTAGCCATAAACAATTAAATATGGGACGGAGGGGAGAAGTACTTCACCAAATACATAATGTAAGAGGATTTTGTTTGATTGTTTGTCTTTTCTCTTTGGAAGAGAGACATGGAAAAGACTGAAATTTGTCTAGGAAAACTGGTGCAAATAAATTTTCAGAATCTACAAAGAATAAGCTGGGTCCTGCATGGCAGCAGACATTGCATTTGATCATTGGCCCTGGCCCTGGCCCTGGCCCTGGCCCTGGCCCTGGCCCTGGCCCTGGCCCTGGCCCCCTGGCCCTGGCCCCCTGGCCCTGGCCCTGGCCCTGGCCCTGGCCCACTGGCCCTGGCCCCCTGGCCCTGGCCCTGGCCCCCTGGCCCTGGCCCCCTGGCCCTGGCCCCCTGGCCCTGGCCCCCTGGCCCTGGCCCCCTGGCCCTGGCCCCCTGGCCCTGGCCCTGGCCCCCTGGCCCCCTGGCCCCCTGGCCCCCTGGCACCCTGGCCCTGGCCCTGGCCCTGGGCCTGGCCCTGGCCCCCTGGCCCTGGCCCTGGCCCTGGCCCCCTGGCCCCCTGGCCCTGGCCCTGGCCCTGGCCCAGGCCCTGGCCCTGGCCCTGGCCCAGGCCCTGGCCCTGGCCCTGGCCCTGGCCCTGGCCCCCTGGCCCTGGCGCTGGCCCTGGCCCCCTGGCCCCCTGGCCCTGGCCCTGGCCCTGGCCCTGGCCCCCTGGCCCCCTGGCCCTGGCCCTGGCCCTGGCCCTGGCCCTGGCCCTGGCCCTGGCCACGATGTGCGAAACAATTACTATGGACCATCTAAATATCAATTTTGTAGTTAAAATATTTCAATTAATCACGACAGCATCGTTCAAGAGCCTGGTTTGGAGCCACCTTAGGGAAGTAGATGATGTTAAATGAACTCATTGTTAGATTATTTAACTATATAAAAAAATGATTATATCATCCATGACACCTGCAATCTGGTGCCGCAGATCATCTAATTATATAATTAAAGTATTTAAATTGACAGTCTGTGTTAATACCCAAGATAATGTAAATATTTGTATTTTTATGTAAACAACAACCCTCCATTCCATGAAGAGACCTGTAAAGCTCCCCTTGTGGAGATAATTTGCAATATCTTAACATTTTATGATTCATTGACTCAATTGATGATGATGACATCCTTCATGACTGGAGTCTGGCCATGCTTCCCTGCCAGTAAAATGCCAAATCTCCTATTTATTGTGACAATTAGCTATTGCTGACTTATTTAATTCTTTAAATTATATAAGCGACAGATAATGCCATCACCGATTACGATTAGTGTGCAAATTTCTATCAGGGACAAGGTTAGGAAAGATTTAGACATGGGCAGAGCATATTGTGAATGATCTATGCATCTCCCATAGTAAAAAGGATGCTGGATGATTGAGTCCAGAAGATTGCTTGGGGCCATTCGAGAAGTACAAGGAATTCACCAAGGCCGGCATGGTGGTCTGTGTGTTGACTACCTGCTTGTCCTCCACATCTGCACATCGGTTGTGATCTACCATGAGAAGAATTAGTGGCACTAGGAGTTCGGCACCATCTCCAAGACCTTGCAAAATGATGACGACCCAGAACACGGAAGAACATCTCTCGCTCAGAGATGCTGGTTATGCCCCAGCTGCAGCCATCTTTTTCAGCTGATAGCAACATCTTGGTTGCTACCTGTAAGCCAGGAATGGGCCCATAATCTCAGAGTCTGCAGCACCACAACAGAGATTCAGGTGCTGGTGATGATGTCAGGCCAACAGAATTCATCATGCAAGACAGTAAGATTATCTGACGATTAACTTATGGCATTTTAAAAATCCTTGATGACAGCATACATTTCCATATCTGTCAAGTGTGCCCAGGATTGGAAGACACAAAAAAAGGTCAAAGACTTACATAGTTAAAGATTTAATTATTAAATTCTTTCATTATAAAATCTGTGATCCCTGAAGTTTGGTGCCACCTTGTATGACTCAAGTGTGACAGACGATCTAACTATCTGATTATTTCATTATACAAATCTGTCTTTTTCTACTCCAGGAAGAGTGGAGTCTTGATCCACCATGTTGGTTTTAAATTGTCTCTTGTGATTTATTTCTTTCCTCCTTCCTTCCTTCCTTCCTTTCTTTCTTTCTTTAAATCAATGTTGATATCGATTTGTTATCTCTCTAGGGGTTAATTATGAGCAATTATCTCTTTATTCATTCATTTTTTGTGCCTATCTATGATTAAGAACTCAATGACACTTCAATATTGAGCAATCATTTAGGCTTCACGCATAAAACACCATTCACTGGTTTAAAGTTTATTCATTTAATTATGAAAATCTGTCATTATGTATTCAGTGATCTCTGGAGTTTTGAGCCTCCATCGTGCCAGACCATCACATCATCGAATACACTTACTTCCTTAACTCTTAAGCTAGGAAATTGAATGATAATTCATCACTTAATTAAAGAATTTAAAATACAGGTAATGTTATGGACGATAAGTCCCTTTTGGAGTCAGATTTGCAGAGTTGATGTAATATCATCTCATTACTTCATCATTTAGCTATGTAAAGAGACCTTTACATCAACGATATGTTTAGGACGTTGGTGCCATTTCATCAGTGTTAATATAAAATGCCTACTATTTATTATCAAGTTAATTTATTATCAATATAATTTATTATCAATTTAATTTTGGCCATGGCCGTGGCCCTGGCCCTGGCCCTGGCCCTGGCCCTGGCCCTGGCCCTGGCCCTGGCCCTGGCTGTTCGGGACCAATGCAAATCTAAACAATGCTGAGAAACCATGGGATCAATCTCCTCTAAAAGGCAGAGAATGAAGAGGGATTATTTTATTTTCAAAAAAGGAGGAAAGGTTTATGGTAGAGTCGATTAATTGTATTGTACCCATTCTAGGAATTAGAAAATGAAAGCATAGAAAAACGGGTTAAAATACTCATCATTGTACTTGAATGGCATTATGATGCTTTCGTTTTCACGCTTATGGCACAATAGACCTGTTGTAGCTTGAGAGACGGGTAAATATATAGAACCCAAAAGAAAGAGCCCAGCTTTCCTTTTGGGAGAAAATCAGTGAGGCTGTAAGATTAGTTCATCTTTAGGTATGCTCCTTTTAGCATGTGGGAGGGGAACTAGAATGTGACAGAATATTGGTTCATAAGTGTTGCCTGGCAACCCTGCTTGCATTCTGTATTCTGTTATCATGGGCCAAGTACAGGAGAGCAGCTGCGAGAAAGTTTTATCATGGGACATTACAGTCTCCCAAGATAACTATCTCCTAAATCTTTCAATGAAAGCATTTGATTCCCCTAAGGAAGTCATAGCCAAATCTCTGGAAGTTTGCCCACAGCTTTTACTGGTCATCAAATTCTAGGTTACCTAATTATCAGAGAACATACAATTTCTTCTGTTTATGAATTCACTCTCTCCTAAGAATTAATTCTATGGAAACAAAGATAATAAGACTCACAGTTATTCATCAAAAGGTGAGTTTGACATTGTTAACTTCCTTCAGAATGGTGATAATCCATTTGTTAGAGTAGACTTAGGGATTATTGGATTGCAGTCCATTTCTTTTGAGGCAGCTGTCCAACATGAAATATGTAGGATCTTTTAAAAACCCTGCATACACAATGACATTTCAGCATTTAAACATTTCACGACTCTGCTCTCCGATTAAATAAGGGATGAACCTGGGAGTTTCCCACAATCATGTGGGAGTCAGTGAGAGTCATATGTGTCAAGTATGGCAGACCATTTCATCATCTGATTATGTTGTAATTTGATTATTAAAATAGGACATTAGATAATCAATGATCAGTGGATTCCACGATGTGGGAAACAATTACTATGGACCATCTAAATATCAATTTTGTAGTTAAAATATTTAAATTAATCACGACAGCATCGTTCAAGAGCCTGGTTTGGAGCCACCTTAGGGAAGTAGATGATGTTAAATGAACTCATTGTTAGATTAATTAACTATATAAAGCAATGATTATATCATCCATGACACCTGCAATCTGGTGCCGCAGATCATCTAATTATATAATTAAAGTATTTAAATTGACAGTCTGTGTTAATACCCAAGATAATGTAAATATTTGTATTTTTATGTAAACAACAACCCTCCATTCCATGAAGAGACCTGTAAAGCTCCCCTTGTGGAGATAATTTGCAATATCTTAACATTTTATTATTCATTGACTCAATTGATGATGATGACATCCTTCATGACTGGAGTCTGGCCATGCTTCCCTGCCAGTAAAATGCCAAATCTCCTATTTATTGTGACAATTAGCTATTGCTGACTTATTTAATTCTTTAAATTATATAAGCGACAGATAATGCCATCACCGATTACGATTAGTGTGCAAATTTCTATCAGGGACAAGGTTAGGAAAGATTTAGACATGGGCAGAGCATATTGTGAATGATCTATGCATCTCCCATAGTAAAAAGGATGCTGGATGATTGAGTCCAGAAGATTGCTTGGGGCCATTCGAGAAGTACAAGGAATTCACCAAGGCCGGCATGGTGGTCTGTGTGTTGACTACCTGCTTGTCCTCCACATCTGCACATCGGTTGTGATCTACCATGAGAAGAATTAGTGGCACTAGGAGTTCGGCACCATCTCCAAGACCTTGCAAAATGATGACGACCCAGAACACGGAAGAACATCTCTCGCTCAGAGATGCTGGTTATGCCCCAGCTGCAGCCATCTTTTTCAGCTGATAGCAACATCTTGGTTGCTACCTGTAAGCCAGGAATGGGCCCATAATCTCAGAGTCTGCAGCACCACAACAGAGATTCAGGTGCTGGTGATGATGTCAGGCCAACAGAATTCATCATGCAAGACAGTAAGATTATCTGACGATTAACTTATGGCATTTTAAAAATCCTTGTTGACAGCATACATTTCCATATCTGTCAAGTGTGCCCAGGATTGGAAGATACAAAAAAAGGTCAAAGATTTACATAGTTAAAGATGTAATTATTAAATTCTTTCATTATAAAATCTGTGGTAACTGAAGTTTGGTGCCACCTTGTGTGACTCAAGTGTGACAGACGATCTAACTATCTGATTATTTCATTATACAAATCTGTCTTTTTCTACTCCAGGAAGAGTGGAGTCTTGATCCACCATGTTGGTTTTAAATTGTCTCTTGTGATTTATTTCTTTCCCCCCTTTTTCCTCCTTCCTTCCTTCCTTCCTTCCTTTCTTTCTTTCTTTAAATCAATGTTGATATTGATTTGTTATCTCTCTAGGGGTTAATTATGAGCAATTATCTCTTTATTCATTCATTTTTTTGTGCCTATCTATGATTAAGAACTCAATGACACTTCAATATTGAGCAATCATTTAGGCTTCACGCATAAAACACCATTCACTGGTTTAAAGTTTATTCATTTAATTATGAAAATCTGTCATTACATATTCAGTGATCTCTGGAGTTTTGAGCCTCCATCGTGCCAGACCATCACATCATCGAATACACTTACTTCCTTAACTCTTAAGCTAGGAAATTGAATGATAATTCATCACTTAATTAAAGAATTTAAAATACAGGTAATGTTATGGACGATAAGTCCCTTTTGGAGTCAGATTTGCAGAGTTGATGTAATATCATCTCATTACTTCATCATTTAGCTATGTAAAGAGACCTTTACATCAACGATATGTTTAGGACGTTGGTGCCATTTCATCAGTGTTAATATAAAATGCCTACTATTTATTATCAAGTTAATTTATTATCAATATAATTTATTATCAATTTAATTTTGGCCATGGCCGTGCCCTGGCCCTGGCCCTGGCCCTGGCCCTGGCCCTGGCCCTGGCCCTGGCCCCTGGCCCTGGCTGTTCGGGACCAATGCAAATCTAAACAATGCTGAGAAACCATGGGATCAAGCTCCTCTAAAAGGCAGAGAATGAAGAGGGATTATTTTATTTTCAAAAAAGAGGAAAGGTTTATGGTAGAGTCGATTAATTGTATTGTATCCATTCTAGGAATTAGAAAATGAAAGCATAGAAAAACGGGTTAAAAAACTCATCATTGTACTTGAATGGCATTATGATGCTTTCGTTTTCACGCTTATGGCACAATAGACCTGTTGTAGCTTGAGAGACGGGTAAATATATAGAACCCAAAAGAAAGAGCCCAGCTTTCCTTTTGGGAGAAAATCAGTGAGGCTGTAAGGTTAGTTCATCTTTAGGTATGCTCCTTTTAGCATGTGGGAGGGGAACTAGAATGTGACAGAATATTGGTTCATAAGTGTTGCCTGGCAACCCTGCTTGCATTCTGTATTCTGTTATCATGGGCCAAGTACAGGAGAGCAGCTGCGAGAAAGTTTTATCATGGGACATTACAGTCTCCCAAGATAACTATCTCCTAAATCTTTCAATGAAAGCATTTGATTCCCCTAAGGAAGTCATAGCCAAATCTCTGGAAGTTTGACTACAGCTTTTACTGGTCATCAAATTCTAGGTTACCTAATTATCAGAGAACATACAATTTCTTCTGTTTATGAATTCACTCTCTCCTAAGAATTAATTCTATGGAAACAAAGATAATAAGACTCACAGTTATTCATCAAAAGGTGAGTTTGTCATTGTTAACTTCCTTCAGAATGGTGATAATCCATTTGTTAGAGTAGACTTAGGGATTATTGGATTGCAGTCCATTTCTTTTGAGGCAGCTGTCCAACATGAAATATGTAGGATCTTTTAAAAACCCTGCATACACAATGACATTTCAGCATTTAAACATTTCACGACTCTGCTCTCCGATTAAATAAGGGATGAACCTGGGAGTTTCCCACAATCATGTGGGAGTCAGTGAGAGTCATATGTGTCAAGTATGGCAGACCATTTCATCATCTGATTATGTTGTAATTTGATTATTAAAATAGGACATTAGATAATCAATGATCAGTGGATTCCACGATGTGGGAAACAATTACTATGGACCATCTAAATATCAATTTTGTAGTTAAAATATTTAAATTAATCACGACAGCATCGTTCAAGAGCCTGGTTTGGAGCCACCTTAGGGAAGTAGATGATGTTAAATGAACTCATTGTTAGATTAATTAACTATATAAAACAATGATTATATCATCCATGACACCTGCAATCTGGTGCCGCAGATCATCTAATTATATAATTAAAGTATTTAAATTGACAGTCTGTGTTAATACCCAAGATAATGTAAATATTTGTATTTTTATGTAAACAACAACCCTCCATTCCATGAAGAGACCTGTAAAGCTCCCCTTGTGGAGATAATTTGCAATATCTTAACATTTTATTATTCATTGACTCAATTGATGATGATGACATCCTTCATGACTGGAGTCTGGCCATGCTTCCCTGCCAGTAAAATGCCAAATCTCCTATTTATTGTGACAATTAGCTATTGCTGACTTATTTAATTCTTTAAATTATATAAGCGACAGATAATGCCATCACCGATTACGATTAGTGTGCAAATTTCTATCAGGGACAAGGTTAGGAAAGATTTAGACATGGGCAGAGCATATTGTGAATGATCTATGCATCTCCCATAGTAAAAAGGATGCTGGATGATTGAGTCCAGAAGATTGCTTGGGGCCATTCGAGAAGTACAAGGAATTCACCAAGGCCGGCATGGTGGTCTGTGTGTTGACTACCTGCTTGTCCTCCACATCTGCACATCGGTTGTGATCTACCATGAGAAGAATTAGTGGCACTAGGAGTTCGGCACCATCTCCAAGACCTTGCAAAATGATGACGACCCAGAACACGGAAGAACATCTCTCGCTCAGAGATGCTGGTTATGCCCCAGCTGCAGCCATCTTTTTCAGCTGATAGCAACATCTTGGTTGCTACCTGTAAGCCAGGAATGGGCCCATAATCTCAGAGTCTGCAGCACCACAACAGAGATTCAGGTGCTGGTGATGATGTCAGGCCAACAGAATTCATCATGCAAGACAGTAAGATTATCTGACGATTAACTTATGGCATTTTAAAAATCCTTGTTGACAGCATACATTTCCATATCTGTCAAGTGTGCCCAGGATTGGAAGATACAAAAAAAGGTCAAAGATTTACATAGTTAAAGATGTAATTATTAAATTCTTTCATTATAAAATCTGTGATCCCTGAAGTTTGGTGCCACCTTGTGTGACTCAAGTGTGACAGACGATCTAACTATCTGATTATTTCATTATACAAATCTGTCTTTTTCTACTCCAGGAAGAGTGGAGTCTTGATCCACCATGTTGGTTTTAAATTGTCTCTTGTGATTTATTTCTTTCCTCCTTCCTTCCTTCCTTCCTTCCTTTCTTTCTTTCTTTAAATCAATGTTGATATCGATTTGTTATCTCTCTAGGGGTTAATTATGAGCAATTATCTCTTTATTCATTCATTTTTTTGTGCCTATCTATGATTAAGAACTCAATGACACTTCAATATTGAGCAATCATTTAGGCTTCACGCATAAAACACCATTCACTGGTTTAAAGTTTATTCATTTAATTATGAAAATCTGTCATTACGTATTCAGTGATCTCTGGAGTTTTGAGCCTCCATCGTGCCAGACCATCACATCATCGAATACACTTACTTCCTTAACTCTTAAGCTAGGAAATTGAATGATAATTCATCACTTAATTAAAGAATTTAAAATACAGGTAATGATATGGACGATAAGTCCCTTTTGGAGTCAGATTTGCAGAGTTGATGTAATATCATCTCATTACTTCATCATTTAGCTATGTAAAGAGACCTTTACATCAACGATATGTTTAGGACGTTGGTGCCATTTCATCAGTGTTAATATAAAATGCCTACTATTTATTATCAAGTTAATTTATTATCAATATAATTTATTATCAATTTAATTTTGGCCATGGCCGTGGCCCTGGCCCTGGCCCTGGCCCTGGCCCTGGCCCTGGCCCTGGCCCTGGCCCTGGCTGTTCGGGACCAATGCAAATCTAAACAATGCTGAGAAACCATGGGATCAAGCTCCTCTAAAAGGCAGAGAATGAAGAGGGATTATTTTATTTTCAAAAAAAGAGGAAAGGTTTATGGTAGAGTCGATTAATTGTATTGTATCCATTCTAGGAATTAGAAAATTGAAAGCATAGAAAAACGGGTTAAAATACTCATCATTGTACTTGAATGGCATTATAGATGCTTTCGTTTTCACACTTATGGCACAATAGACCTGTTGTAGCTTGAGAGACGGGTAAATATATAGCACCCAAAAGAAAGAGCCCAGCTTTGTTTTTGGGAGAAAATCAGTGAGGCTGTAAGGTTAGTTCATCTTTAGGTATGCTCCTTTTAGCATGTGGGAGGGGAACTAGAATGTGACAGAATATTGGTTCATAAGTGTTGCCTGGCAACCCTGCTTGCATTCTGTATTCTGTTATCATGGGCCAAGTACCAGGAGAGCAGCTGCGAGAAAGTTTTATCATGGGACATTACAGTCTCCCAAGATAACTATCTCCTAAATCTTTCAATGAAAGCATTTGATTCCCCTAAGGAAGTCTTAGCCAAATCTCTGGAAGTTTGCCTACAGCTTTTACTGGTCATCAAATTCTAGGTTACCTAATTATCAGAGAACATTCAATTTCTTCTGTTTATGAATTCACTCTCTCCTAAGAATTAATTCTATGGAAACAAAGATAATAAGACTCACAGTTATTCATCAAAAGGTGAGTTTGTCATTGTTAACTTCCTTCAGAATGGTGATAATCCATTTGTTAGAGTAGACTTAGGGATTATTGGATTGCAGTCCATTTCTTTTGAGGCAGCTGTCCAACATGAAATATGTAGGATCTTTTAAAAACCCTGCATACACAATGACATTTCAGCATTTAAACATTTCACGACTCTGCTCTCCGATTAAATAAGGGATGAACCTGGGAGTTTCCCACAATCATGTGGGAGTCAGTGAGAGTCATATATGTCAAGTATGGCAGACCATTTCATCATCTGATTATGTTGTAATTTGATTATTAAAATAGGACATTATATAATCAATGATCAGTGGATTCCACGATGTGGGAAACAATTACTATGGACCATCTAAATATCAATTTTGTAGTTAAAATATTTAAATTAATCACGACAGCATCGTTCAAGAGCCTGGTTTGGAGCCACCTTAGGGAAGTAGATGATGTTAAATGAACTCATTGTTAGATTATTTAACTATATAAAACAATGATTATATCATCCATGACACCTGCAATCTGGTGCCGCAGATCATCTAATTATATAATTAAAGTATTTAAATTGACAGTCTGTGTTAATACCCAAGATAATGTAAATATTTGTATTGTTATGTAAACAACAACCCTCCATTCCATGAAGAGACCTGTAAAGCTCCCCTTGTGGAGATAATTTGCAATATCTTAACATTTTATGATTCATTGACTCAATTGATGATGATGACATCCTTCATGACTGGAGTCTGGCCATGCTTCCCTGCCAGTAAAATGCCACATCTCCTATTTATTGTGACAATTAGCTATTGCTGACTTATTTAATTCTTTAAATTATATAAGCGACAGATAATGCCATCACCGATTACGATTAGTGTGCAAATTTCTATCAGGGACAAGGTTAGGAAAGATTTAGACATGGGCAGAGCATATTGTGAATGATCTATGCATCTCCCATAGTAAAAAGGATGCTGGATGATTGAGTCCAGAAGATTGCTTGGGGCCATTCGAGAAGTACAAGGAATTCACCAAGGCCGGCATGGTGGTCTGTGTGTTGACTACCTGCTTGTCCTCCACATCTGCACATCGGTTGTGATCTACCATGAGAAGAATTAGTGGCACTAGGAGGTCGGCACCATCTCCAAGACCTTGCAAAATGATGACGACCCAGAACACGGAAGAACATCTCTCTCTCAGAGATGCTGGTTATGCCCCAGCTGCAGCCATCTTTTTCAGCTGATAGCAACATCTTGGTTGCTACCTGTAAGCCAGGAATGGGCCCATAATCTCAGAGTCTGCAGCACCACAACAGAGATTCAGGTGCTGGTGATGATGTCAGGCCAACAGAATTCATCATGCAAGACAGTAAGATTATCTGACGATTAACTTATGGCATTTTAAAAATCCTTGATGACAGCATACATTTCCATATCTGTCAAGTGTGCCCAGGATTGGAAGACACAAAAAAAGGTCAAAGACTTACATAGTTCAAGATGTAATTATTAAATTCTTTCATTATAAAATCTGTGATCCCTGAAGTTTGGTGCCACCTTGTGTGACTCAAGTGTGACAGACGATCTAACTATCTGATTATTTCATTATACAAATCTGTCTTTTTCTACTCCAGGAAGAGTGGAGTCTTGATCCACCATGTTGGTTTTAAATTGTCTCTTGTGATTTATTTCTTCCTCCTCCTTCCTTCCTTCCTTTTCCTTCCTTCCTCCTTCTTTCTTTCTTTCTTTAAATCAATGTTGATATCGATTTGTTATCTCTCTAGGGGTTAATTATGAGCAATTATCTCTTTATTCATTCATTTTTTTGTGCCTATCTATGATTAAGAACTCAATGACACTTCAATATTGAGCAATCATTTAGGCTTCACGCATAAAACACCATTCACTGGTTTAAAGTTTATTCATTTAATTATGAAAATCTGTCATTATGTATTCAGTGATCTCTGGAGTTTTGAGCCTCCATCGTGCCAGACCATCACATCATCGAATACACTTACTTCCTTAACTGTTAAGCTAGGAAATTAAATGATAATTCATCACTTAATTAACGAATTTAAACTACAGTTAATGTTATGGACGACAAGTCTGTTTTGGAGTCAGATTTGCAGAGTTGATGTAACATCATCTCATTACTTCATCATTTAGCTATGTAAAGAGATCTTTACATCAACGATATGTTTAGGATGTTGGTGCCATTTCATCAGTGTTAATATAAAATGCCTACTATTTATTATCAAGTTAATTTATTATCAATATAATTTATTATCAATTTAATTTTGGCCATGGCCGTGGCCCTGGCCGTGGCCCTGACCCCGGGCGCCGGCGGCCTGGCCCTGGCCCTGGCCCTGGCCCTGGCTGTTCTGGACCAATGCAAATCTAAACAATGCTGAGAAACCATGGGATCAAGCTCCTCTAAAAGGCAGAGAATGAAGAGGGATTATTTTATTTTCAAAAAAAGAGGAAAGGTTTATGGTAGAGTCGATTAATTGTATTGTATCCATTCTAGGAATTAGAAAATTGACCCATAGAAAAACGGGTTAAAATACTCATCATTGTACTTGAATGGCATTATAAATGCTTTCGTTTTCACGTTTATGGCAATATAGACCTGTTGTAGCTTGAGAGACGGGTAAATATATAGAACCCAAAAGAAAGACCCCAGCTTTGTTTTTGTGAGAAACTCAGTGAGGCTGTAAGGTTAGTTCATCTTTAGGTATGCTCCTTTTAGCATGTGGGAGGGGCACTAGAATGTGACAGAATATTGGTTCATAAATGTTGCCTGGCAACCCTGCTTGCATTCTGTATTCTGTTATCATGGGCCAAGTACCAGAGAGCAGCTGCGAGAAAGTTTTATCATGGGACATTACAGTCTCCCAAGATAACTATCTCCTAAATCTTTCAATGAAAGCATTTGATTCCCCTAAGCAAGTCATAGCCAAATCTCTGGAAGTTTGCCCACAGCTTTTACTGGTCATCAAATTCTAGGTTACCTAATTATCAGAGAACATTCAATTTCTTCTGTTTATGAATTCGCTCTCTTCTAAGAATTAATTCTATGGAAACAAAGATAATAAGACTCACAGTTATTCATCAAAAGGTGAGTTTGTCATTGTTAACTTCCTTCAGAATGGTGATAATCCATTTGTTAGAGTAGACTTAGGGATTATTGGATTGCAGTCCATTTCTTTTGAGGCAGCTGTCCAACATGAAATATGTAGGATCTTTTAAAAACCCTGCATACACAATGACATTTCAGCATTTAAACATTTCACGACTCTGCTCTCCGATTAAATAAGGGATGAACCTGGGAGTTTCCCACAATCATGTGGGAGTCAGTGAGAGTCATATGTGTCAAGTATGGCAGACCATTTCATCATCTGATTATGTTGTTATTTGATTATTAAAATAGGACATTAGATAATCCATGATCAGTGGATTCCACGATGTGGGAAACAATTACTATGGACCATCTAAATATCAATTTTGTAGTTAAAATATTTAAATTAATCACGACAGCATCGTTCAAGAGCCTGGTTTAGAGCCACCTTAGGGAAGTAGATGATGTTAAATGAACTCATTGTTAGATTATTTAACTATATAAAACAATGATTATATCATCCATGACACCTGCAATCTGGTGCCGCAGATCATCTAATTACATAATTAAAGTATTTAAATTGACAGTCTGTGTTAATACCCAAGATAATGTAAATATTTGTATGGTTATGTAAACAACAACCCTCCATTCCATGAAGAGACCTGTAAAGCTCCCCTTGTGGAGATAATTTGCAATATCTTCACATTTTATTATTCATTGACTCAATTGATGATGATGACATCCTTCATGACTGGAGTCTGGCCATGCTTCCCTGCCAGTAAAATGCCACATCTCCTATTTATTGTGACAATTAGCTATTGCTGACTTATTTAATTCTTTAAATTATATAAGCGACAGACAATGCCATCACCGATTCCGATTAGTGTGCAAATTTCTATCAGGGACAAGGTTAGGAAAGATTTAGACATGGGCACAGCATTTTGTGAATGATCTATGCATCTCCCATAGTAAAAAGGATGCTGGATGATTGAGTCCAGAAGATTGCTTGGGGCCATTCGAGAAGTACAAGGAATTCACCAAGGCTGGCATGGTGGTCTGTGTGTTGACTACATGCTTGTCTTCCACATCTTCACATCGGTTGTGATCTACCATGAGAAGAATTAGTGGCACTAGGAGGTCGGCACCATCTCCGAGACCTGGCAAAAGGATGACGACCCAGAACACGAAAGAACATCTCTCTCTCAGATATGCTGGCTATGCCCCAGCTGCAGCCATCTTTTTCAGCTGATAGCAACATCTTGGTTACTACTTGTAAGCCAGGAATGGGCCCATTATCTCAGAGTCTGCAGCTCCACAACAGAGATTCAGGTGCTGGTGATGATGTCAGGCCAACAGAATTCATCATGCAAGACAGTAAGATTATCTGACGATTAACTTATGGCATTTTAAAAATCCTTGATGACAGCATACATTTCCATATCTGTCAAGTGTGCCCAGGATTGGAAGACACAAAAAAAAGGTCAAAGACTTACATAGTTCAAGATGTAATTATTAAATTCTTTCATTATAAAATCTGTGATCCCTGAAGTTTGGTGCCACCTTGTGTGACTCAAGTGTGACAGAAGATCTAACTATCTGATTATTTCATTATACAAATCTGTCTTTTTCTACTCCAGGAAGAGTGGAGTCTTGATCCACCATGTTGGTTTTAAATTGTCTCTTGTGATTTATTTCTTTCCTCCTTCCTTCCTTCCTTCCTTCCTTCCTTCCTTCCTTTCTTTCTTTCTTTAAATCAATGTTGATATCGATTTGTTATCTCTCTAGGGGTTACTTATGAGCAATTATCTCTTTATTCATTCATTTTTTGTGCATATCTATGATTAAGAACTCAATGACACTTCAATATTGAGCAATCATTTAGGCTTCACGCATAAAACACCATTCACTGGTTTAAAGTTTATTCATTTAATTATGAAAATCTGTCATTATGTATTCAGTGATCTCTGGAGTTTTGAGCCTCCATCGTGCCAGACCATCACATCATCGAATACACTTACTTCCTTAACTGTTAAGCTAGGAAATTAAATGATAATTTATCACTTAATTAAAGAATTTAAAATACAGGTAATGTTATGGACGACAAGTCCCTTTTGGAGTCAGATTTGCAGAGTTGATGTAACATCATCTCATTACTTCATTATTTAGCTATATAAAGAGATCTTTACATCAACGATATGTTTAGGACGTTGGTGCCATTTCATCAGTGTTAATATAAAAGTTTACTATTTATTATCAAGTTAATTTATTATCCATATATTTTATTATCAATTTAATTTTGCCTTGGCCGGGGCCGGGGGGGGGCGCGGGGGGGGGGCGGCCGGGGCCGGGCCCCGCCCCCGCCCCGCCCCCGGCCCCGGCCCCCCCCCCCCTGGCCCTGGCCCTGGCCCTGGCCCTGGCCCTGGCTCTTCTGGACCAATGCAAATCTAAACAATGCCGAGAAACCATGGGATCAAGCTCCTCTAAAAGGCAGAGAATGAAGAGGGATTATTTTATTTTCAAAAAAGAGGAAAGGTTTATGGTAGAGGCGATTAATTGTATTGTATCCATTCTAGGAATTAGAAAATTGACAGCATAGAAAAACGGGTTAAAATACTCATCATTGTACTTGAATGGCATTATAGATGCTTTCGTTTTCACGCTTATGGCAATATAGACCTGTTGTAGCTTGAGAGATGGGTAAATATATAGAACCCAAAAGAAAGACCCCAGCTTTGTTTTTGTGAGAAACTCAGTGAGGCTGTAAGTTTAGTTCATCTTTAGGTATGCTCCTTTTAGCATGTGGGAGGGGCACTAGAATGTGACAGAATATTGGTTCATAAATGTTGCCTGGCAACCCTGCTTGCATTCTGTATTCTGTTATCATGGGCCAAGTACCAGAGAGCAGCTGCGAGAAAGTTTTATCATGGGACATTACAGTCTCCCAAGATAACTATCTCCTAAATCTTTCAATGAAAGCATTTGATTCCCCTAATCAAGTCATAGCCAAATCTCTGGAAGTTTGCCCACAGCTTTTACTGGTCATCAAATTCTAGGTTACCTAATTATCAGAGAACATTCAATTTCTTCTGTTTATGAATTCGCTCTCTTCTAAGAATTAATTCTATGGAAACAAAGATAATAAGACTCACAGTTATTCATCAAAAGGTGAGTTTGTCATTGTTAACTTCCTTCAGGATGGTGATAATCCATTTGTTAGAGTAGACTTAGGGATTATTGGATTGCAGTCCATTTCTTTTGAGGCAGCTGTCCAACATGAAATATGTAGGATCTTCAAAAACCCGGCATACAAAATGACATTTCAGCATTTAAACATTTCACGACTCTGCTCTCGGATTAAATAAGGGATGAACCTGGGAGTTTCCCACAATCATGTGGGAGTCAGTGAGAGTCAAATGTATCGAGTATGGCAGACCATTTCATCATCTGATTATGTTGTTATTTGATTATTAAAATAGGACATTAGATAATCCATGATCAGTGGATTCCACGATGTGGGAAACAATTACTATGGACCATCTAAATATCAATTTTGTAGTTAAAATATTTAAATTAATCACGACAGCATCGTTCAAGAGCCTGGTTTAGAGCCACCTTAGGGAAGTAGATGATGTTAAATGAACTCATTGTTAGATTATTTAACTATATAAAACAATGATTATATCATCCATGACATCTGCAATCTGGTGCCGCAGATCATCTAATTACATAATTAAAGTATTTATATTGATAGTCTGTGTTAATACCCAAGATAATGTAAATATTTGTATGGTTATGTAAACAACAACCCTCCATTCCATGAAGAGACCTGTAAAGCTCCCCTTGTGGAGATAATTTGCAATATCTTCACATTTTATTATTCATTGACTCAATTGATGATGATGACATCCTTCATGACTGGAGTCTGGCCATGCTTCTCTGCCAGTAAAATGCCACATCTCCTATTTATTGTGACAATTAGCTATTGCTGACTTATTTAATTCTTTAAATTATATAAGCGACAGACAATGCCATCACCGATTCCGATTAGTGTGCAAATTTCTATCAGGGACAAGGTTAGGAAAGATTTAGACATGGGCACAGCATTTTGTGAATGATCTATGCATCTCCCATAGTAAAAAGGATGCTGGATGATTGAGTCCAGAAGATTGCTTGGGGCCATTCGAGAAGTACAAGGAATTCACCAAGGCTGGCATGGTGGTCTGTGTGTTGACTACATGCTTGTCTTCCACATCTTCACATCGGTTGTGATGTACCATGAGAAGAATTAGTGGCACTAGGAGGTCGGCACCATCTCCGAGACCTGGCAAAAGGATGACGACCCAGAACACGAAAGAACATCTCTCTCTCAGATATGCTGGCTATGCCCCAGCTGCAGCCATCTTTTTCAGCTGATAGCAACATCTTGGTTACTACTTGTAAGCCAGGAATGGGCCCATTATCTCAAAGTCTGCAGCTCCACAACAGAGATTCAGGTGCTGGTGATGATGTCAGGCCAACAGAATTCATCATGCAAGACAGTAAGATTATCTGACGATTAACTTATGGCATTTTAAAAATCCTTGATGACACCATACATTTCCATATCTGTCAAGTGTGCCCAGGATTGGAAGACACAAAAAAAAGGTCAAAGACTTACATAGTTAAAGATTTAATTATTAAATTCTTTCATTATAAAATCTGTGATCCCTGAAGTTTGGTGCCACCTTGTGTGACTCAAGTGTGACAGAAGATCTAACTATCTGATTATTTCATTATACAAATCTGTCTTTTTCTACTCCAGGAAGAGTGGAGTCTTGATCCACCATGTTGGTTTTAAATTGTCTCTTGTGATTTATTTCTTTCCTCCTTCCTTCCTTCCTTCCTTCCTTCCTTTCTTTCTTTCTTTCTTTAAATCAATGTTGATATCGATTTGTTATCTCTCTAGGGGTTACTTATGAGCAATTATCTCTTTATTCATTCATTTTTTGTGCATATCTAAGATTAAGAACTCAATGACACTTCAATATTGAGCAATCATTTAGGCTTCACGCATAAAACACCATTCACTGGTTTAAAGTTTATTCATTTAATTATGAAAATCTGTCATTATGTATTCAGTGATCTCTGGAGTTTTGAGCCTCCATCGTGCCAGACCATCACATCATCGAATACACTTACTTCCTTAACTGTTAAGCTAGGAAATTAAATGATAATTTATCACTTAATTAAAGAATTTAAAATACAGGTAATGTTATGGACGACAAGTCCCTTTTGGAGTAAGATTTGCAGAGTTGATGTAACATCATCTCATTACTTCATTATTTAGCTATATAAAGAGATCTTTACATCAACGATATGTTTAGGACGTTGGTGCCATTTCATCAGTGTTAATATAAAAGTTTACTATTTATTATCAAGTTAATTTATTATCCATATAATTTATTATCAATTTAATTTTGGCCCTGGCCCTGGCCCTGGCCCTGGCTCTTCTGGAACAATGCAAATCTAAACAATGCCAAGAAACCATGGGATCAAGCTCCTCTAAAAGGCAGAGAATGAAGAGGGATTATTTTATTTTCAAAAAAGAGGAAAGGTTTATGGTAGAGGCGATTAATTGTATTGTATCCATTCTAGGAATTAGAAAATTGACACATAGAAAAACGGGTTATAATACTCATCATTGTACTTGAATGGCATTATAAATGCTTTCGTTTTCACGTTTATGGCAATATAGACCTGTTGTAGCTTGAGAGATGGGTAAATATATAGAACCCAAAAGAAAGACCCCAGCTTTGTTTTTGTGAGAAACTCAGTGAGGCTGTAAGTTTAGTTCATCTTTAGGTATGCTCCTTTTAGCATGTGGGAGGGGCACTAGAATGTGACAGAATATTGGTTCATAAATGTTGCCTGGCAACCCTGCTTGCATTCTGTATTCTGTTATCATGGGCCAAGTACCAGAGAGCAGCTGCGAGAAAGTTTTATCATGGGACATTACAGTCTCCCAAGATAACTATCTCCTAAATCTTTCAATGAAAGCATTTGATTCCCCTAAGCAAGTCATAGCCAAATCTCTGGAAGTTTGCCCACAGCTTTTACTGGTCATCAAATTCTAGGTTACCTAATTATCAGTGAACATTCAATTTCTTCTGTTTATGAATTCGCTCTCTTCTAAGAATTAATTCTATGGAAACAAAGATAATAAGACTCACAGTTATTCATCAAAAGGTGAGTTTGTCATTGTTAACTTCCTTCAGGATGGTGATAATCCATTTGTTAGAGTAGACTTAGGGATTATTGGATTGTAGTCCATTTCTTTTGAGGCAGCTGTCCAACATGAAATATGTAGGATCTTCAAAAACCCGGCATACAAAATGACATTTCAGCATTTAAACATTTCACGACTCTGCTCTCGGATTAAATAAGGGATGAACCTGGGAGTTTCCCACAATCATGTGGGAGTCAGTGAGAGTCAAATGTATCGAGTATGGCAGACCATTTCATCATCTGATTATGTTGTTATTTGATTATTAAAATAGGACATTAGATAATCCATGATCAGTGGATTCCACGATGTGGGAAACAATTACTATGGACCATCTAAATATCAATTTTGTAGTTAAAATATTTAAATTAATCACGACAGCATCGTTCAAGAGCCTGGTTTAGAGCCACCTTAGGGAAGTAGATGATGTTAAATGAACTCATTGTTAGATTATTTAACTATATAAAACAATGATTATATCATCCATGACATCTGCAATCTGGTGCCGCAGATCATCTAATTACATAATTAAAGTATTAAAATTGACAGTCTGTGTTAATACCCAAGATAATGTAAATATTTGTATGGTTATGTAAACAACAACCCTCCATTCCATGAAGAGACCTGTAAAGCTCCCCTTGTGGAGATAATTTGCAATATCTTCACATTTTATTATTCATTGACTCAATTGATGATGATGACATCCTTCATGACTGGAGTCTGGCCATGCTTCCCTGCCAGTAAAATGCCACATCTCCTATTTATTGTGACAATTAGCTATTGCTGACTTATTTAATTCTTTAAATTATATAAGCGACAGACAATGCCATCACCGATTCCGATTAGTGTGCAAATTTCTATCAGGGACAAGGTTAGGAAAGATTTAGACATGGGCACAGCATTTTGTGAATGATCTATGCATCTCCCATAGTAAAAAGGATGCTGGATGATTGAGTCCAGAAGATTGCTTGGGGCCATTCGAGAAGTACAAGGAATTCACCAAGGCTGGCATGGTGGTCTGTGTGTTGACTACATGCTTGTCTTCCACATCTTCACATCGGTTGTGATCTACCATGAGAAGAATTAGTGGCACTAGGAGGTCGGCACCATCTCCGAGACCTGGCAAAAGGATGACGACCCAGAACACGAAAGAACATCTCTCTCTCAGATATGCTGGCTATGCCCCAGCTGCAGCCATCTTTTTCAGCTGATAGCAACATCTTGGTTACTACTTGTAAGCCAGGAATGGGCCCATTATCTCAAAGTCTGCAGCTCCACAACAGAGATTCAGGTGCTGGTGATGATGTCAGGCCAACAGAATTCATCATGCAAGACAGTAAGATTATCTGACGATTAACTTATGGCATTTTAAAAATCCTTGATGACACCATACATTTCCATATCTGTCAAGTGTGCCCAGGATTGGAAGACACAAAAAAAAGGTCAAAGACTTACATAGTTAAAGATTTAATTATTAAATTCTTTCATTATAAAATCTGTGATCCCTGAAGTTTGGTGCCACCTTGTGTGACTCAAGTGTGACAGAAGATCTAACTATCTGATTATTTCATTATACAAATCTGTCTTTTTCTACTCCAGGAAGAGTGGAGTCTTGATCCACCATGTTGGTTTTAAATTGTCTCTTGTGATTTATTTCTTTCCTCCTTCCTTCCTTCCTTCCTTCCTTCCTTCCTTTCTTTCTTTCTTTAAATCAATGTTGATATCGATTTGTTATCTCTCTAGGGGTTACTTATGAGCAATTATCTCTTTATTCATTCATTTTTTGTGCATATCTAAGATTAAGAACTCAATGACACTTCAATATTGAGCAATCATTTAGGCTTCACGCATAAAACACCATTCACTGGTTTAAAGTTTATTCATTTAATTATGAAAATCTGTCATTATGTATTCAGTGATCTCTGGAGTTTTGAGCCTCCATCGTGCCAGACCATCACATCATCGAATACACTTACTTCCTTAACTGTTAAGCTAGGAAATTAAATGATAATTTATCACTTAATTAAAGAATTTAAAATACAGGTAATGTTATGGACGACAAGTCCCTTTTGGAGTAAGATTTGCAGAGTTGATGTAACATCATCTCATTACTTCATTATTTAGCTATATAAAGAGATCTTTACATCAACGATATGTTTAGGACGTTGGTGCCATTTCATCAGTGTTAATATAAAAGTTTACTATTTATTATCAAGTTAATTTATTATCCATATAATTTATTATCAATTTAATTTTGGCCCTGGCCCTGGCCCTGGCCCTGGCTCTTCTGGAACAATGCAAATCTAAACAATGCCAAGAAACCATGGGATCAAGCTCCTCTAAAAGGCAGAGAATGAAGAGGGATTATTTTATTTTCAAAAAAGAGGAAAGGTTTATGGTAGAGGCGATTAATTGTATTGTATCCATTCTAGGAATTAGAAAATTGACACATAGAAAAACGGGTTATAATACTCATCATTGTACTTGAATGGCATTATAAATGCTTTCGTTTTCACGTTTATGGCAATATAGACCTGTTGTAGCTTGAGAGATGGGTAAATATATAGAACCCAAAAGAAAGACCCCAGCTTTGTTTTTGTGAGAAACTCAGTGAGGCTGTAAGTTTAGTTCATCTTTAGGTATGCTCCTTTTAGCATGTGGGAGGGGCACTAGAATGTGACAGAATATTGGTTCATAAATGTTGCCTGGCAACCCTGCTTGCATTCTGTATTCTGTTATCATGGGCCAAGTACCAGAGAGCAGCTGCGAGAAAGTTTTATCATGGGACATTACAGTCTCCCAAGATAACTATCTCCTAAATCTTTCAATGAAAGCATTTGATTCCCCTAATCAAGTCATAGCCAAATCTCTGGAAGTTTGCCCACAGCTTTTACTGGTCATCAAATTCTAGGTTACCTAATTATCAGTGAACATTCAATTTCTTCTGTTTATGAATTCGCTCTCTTCTAAGAATTAATTCTATGGAAACAAAGATAATAAGACTCACAGTTATTCATCAAAAGGTGAGTTTGTCATTGTTAACTTCCTTCAGGATGGTGATAATCCATTTGTTAGAGTAGACTTAGGGATTATTGGATTGTAGTCCATTTCATTTGAGGCAGCTGTCCTACATGAAATATGTAGGATCTTCAAAAACCCGGCATACAAAATGACATTTCAGCATTTAAACATTTCACGACTCTGCTCTCGGATTAAATAAGGGATGAACCTGGGAGTTTCCCACAATCATGTGGGAGTCAGTGAGAGTCAAATGTATCGAGTATGGCAGACCATTTCATCATCTGATTATGTTGTTATTTGATTATTAAAATAGGACATTAGATAATCCATGATCAGTGGATTCCACGATGTGGGAAACAATTACTATGGACCATCTAAATATCAATTTTGTAGTTAAAATATTTAAATTAATCACGACAGCATCGTTCAAGAGCCTGGTTTAGAGCCACCTTAGGGAAGTAGATGATGTTAAATGAACTCATTGTTAGATTATTTAACTATATAAAACAATGATTATATCATCCATGACATCTGCAATCTGGTGCCGCAGATCATCTAATTACATAATTAAAGTATTAAAATTGACAGTCTGTGTTAATACCCAAGATAATGTAAATATTTGTATGGTTATGTAAACAACAACCCTCCATTCCATGAAGAGACCTGTAAAGCTCCCCTTGTGGAGATAATTTGCAATATCTTCACATTTTATTATTCATTGACTCAATTGATGATGATGACATCCTTCATGACTGGAGTCTGGCCATGCTTCTCTGCCAGTAAAATGCCACATCTCCTATTTATTGTGACAATTAGCTATTGCTGACTTATTTAATTCTTTAAATTATATAAGCGACAGACAATGCCATCACCGATTCCGATTAGTGTGCAAATTTCTATCAGGGACAAGGTTAGGAAAGATTTAGACATGGGCACAGCATTTTGTGAATGATCTATGCATCTCCCATAGTAAAAAGGATGCTGGATGATTGAGTCCAGAAGATTGCTTGGGGCCATTCGAGAAGTACAAGGAATTCACCAAGGCTGGCATGGTGGTCTGTGTGTTGACTACATGCTTGTCTTCCACATCTTCACATCGGTTGTGATGTACCATGAGAAGAATTAGTGGCACTAGGAGGTCGGCACCATCTCCGAGACCTGGCAAAAGGATGACGACCCAGAACACGAAAGAACATCTCTCTCTCAGATATGCTGGCTATGCCCCAGCTGCAGCCATCTTTTTCAGCTGATAGCAACATCTTGGTTACTACTTGTAAGCCAGGAATGGGCCCATTATCTCAAAGTCTGCAGCTCCACAACAGAGATTCAGGTGCTGGTGATGATGTCAGGCCAACAGAATTCATCATGCAAGACAGTAAGATTATCTGACGATTAACTTGTGGCATTTTAAAAATCCTTGATGACACCATACATTTCCATATCTGTCAAGTGTGCCCAGGATTGGAAGACACAAAAAAAAGGTCAAAGACTTACATAGTTAAAGATTTAATTATTAAATTCTTTCATTATAAAATCTGTGATCCCTGAAGTTTGGTGCCACCTTGTGTGACTCAAGTGTGACAGAAGATCTAACTATCTGATTATTTCATTATACAAATCTGTCTTTTTCTACTCCAGGAAGAGTGGAGTCTTGATCCACCATGTTGGTTTTAAATTGTCTCTTGTGATTTATTTCTTTCCTCCTTCCTTCCTTCCTTCCTTCCTTCCTTCCTTTCTTTCTTTCTTTAAATCAATGTTGATATCGATTTGTTATCTCTCTAGGGGTTACTTATGAGCAATTATCTCTTTATTCATTCATTTTTTGTGCATATCTAAGATTAAGAACTCAATGACACTTCAATATTGAGCAATCATTTAGGCTTCACGCATAAAACACCATTCACTGGTTTAAAGTTTATTCATTTAATTATGAAAATCTGTCATTATGTATTCAGTGATCTCTGGAGTTTTGAGCCTCCATCGTGCCAGACCATCACATCATCGAATACACTTACTTCCTTAACTGTTAAGCTAGGAAATTAAATGATAATTTATCACTTAATTAAAGAATTTAAAATACAGGTAATGTTATGGACGACAAGTCCCTTTTGGAGTAAGATTTGCAGAGTTGATGTAACATCATCTCATTACTTCATTATTTAGCTATATAAAGAGATCTTTACATCAACGATATGTTTAGGACGTTGGTGCCATTTCATCAGTGTTAATATAAAAGTTTACTTTTTATTATCAAGTTAATTTATTATCAATATAATTTATTATCAATTTAATTTTGGCCCTGGCCCTGGCCCTGGCCCTGGCTCTTCTGGAACAATGCAAATCTAAACAATGCCAAGAAACCATGGGATCAAGCTCCTGTAAAAGGCAGAGAATGAAGAGGGATTATTTTATTTTCAAAAAAGAGGAAAGGTTTATGGTAGAGGCGATTAATTTTATTGTATCCATTCTAGGAATTAGAAAATTGACACATAGAAAAACGGGTTATAATACTCATCATTGTACTTGAATGGCATTATAAATGCTTTCGTTTTCACGTTTATGGCAATATAGACCTGTTGTAGCTTGAGAGATGGGTAAATATATAGAACCCAAAAGAAAGACCCCAGCTTTGTTTTTGTGAGAAACTCAGTGAGGCTGTAAGTTTAGTTCATCTTTAGGTATGCTCCTTTTAGCATGTGGGAGGGGCACTAGAATGTGACAGAATATTGGTTCATAAATGTTGCCTGGCAACCCTGCTTGCATTCTGTATTCTGTTATCATGGGCCAAGTACCAGAGAGCAGCTGCGAGAAAGTTTTATCATGGGACATTACAGTCTCCCAAGATAACTATCTCCTAAATCTTTCAATGAAAGCATTTGATTCCCCTAATCAAGTCATAGCCAAATCTCTGGAAGTTTGCCCACAGCTTTTACTGGTCATCAAATTCTAGGTTACCTAATTATCAGTGAACATTCAATTTCTTCTGTTTATGAATTCGCTCTCTTCTAAGAATTAATTCTATGGAAACAAAGATAATAAGACTCACAGTTATTCATCAAAAGGTGAGTTTGTCATTGTTAACTTCCTTCAGGATGGTGATAATCCATTTGTTAGAGTAGACTTAGGGATTATTGGATTGTAGTCCATTTCATTTGAGGCAGCTGTCCTACATGAAATATGTAGGATCTTCAAAAACCCGGCATACAAAATGACATTTCAGCATTTAAACATTTCACGACTCTGCTCTCGGATTAAATAAGGGATGAACCTGGGAGTTTCCCACAATCATGTGGGAGTCAGTGAGAGTCAAATGTATCGAGTATGGCAGACCATTTCATCATCTGATTATGTTGTTATTTGATTATTAAAATAGGACATTAGATAATCCATGATCAGTGGATTCCACGATGTGGGAAACAATTACTATGGACCATCTAAATATCAATTTTGTAGTTAAAATATTTAAATTAATCACGACAGCATCGTTCAAGAGCCTGGTTTAGAGCCACCTTAGGGAAGTAGATGATGTTAAATGAACTCATTGTTAGATTATTTAACTATATAAAACAATGATTATATCATCCATGACATCTGCAATCTGGTGCCGCAGATCATCTAATTACATAATTAAAGTATTTAAATTGACAGTCTGTGTTAATACCCAAGATAATGTAAATATTTGTATGGTTATGTAAACAACAACCCTCCATTCCATGAAGAGACCTGTAAAGCTCCCCTTGTGGAGATAATTTGCAATATCTTCACATTTTATTATTCATTGACTCAATTGATGATGATGACATCCTTCATGACTGGAGTCTGGCCATGCTTCCCTGCCAGTAAAATGCCACATCTCCTATTTATTGTGACAATTAGCTATTGCTGACTTATTTAATTCTTTAAATTATATAAGCGACAGACAATGCCATCACCGATTCCGATTAGTGTGCAAATTTCTATCAGGGACAAGGTTAGGAAAGATTTAGACATGGGCACAGCATTTTGTGAATGATCTATGCATCTCCCATAGTAAAAAGGATGCTGGATGATTGAGTCCAGAAGATTGCTTGGGGCCATTCGAGAAGTACAAGGAATTCACCAAGGCTGGCATGGTGGTCTGTGTGTTGACTACATGCTTGTCTTCCACATCTTCACATCGGTTGTGATGTACCATGAGAAGAATTAGTGGCACTAGGAGGTCGGCACCATCTCCGAGACCTGGCAAAAGGATGACGACCCAGAACACGAAAGAACATCTCTCTCTCAGATATGCTGGCTATGCCCCAGCTGCAGCCATCTTTTTCAGCTGATAGCAACATCTTGGTTACTACTTGTAAGCCAGGAATGGGCCCATTATCTCAAAGTCTGCAGCTCCACAACAGAGATTCAGGTGCTGGTGATGATGTCAGGCCAACAGAATTCATCATGCAAGACAGTAAGATTATCTGACGATTAACTTGTGGCATTTTAAAAATCCTTGATGACACCATACATTTCCATATCTGTCAAGTGTGCCCAGGATTGGAAGACACAAAAAAAAGGTCAAAGACTTACATAGTTAAAGATTTAATTATTAAATTCTTTCATTATAAAATCTGTGATCCCTGAAGTTTGGTGCCACCTTGTGTGACTCAAGTGTGACAGAAGATCTAACTATCTGATTATTTCATTATACAAATCTGTCTTTTTCTACTCCAGGAAGAGTGGAGTCTTGATCCACCATGTTGGTTTTAAATTGTCTCTTGTGATTTATTTCTTTCCTCCTACCTTCCTTCCTTCCTTCCTTCCTTCCTTTCTTTCTTTCTTTCTTTCTTTAAATCAATGTTGATATCGATTTGTTATCTCTCTAGGGGTTACTTATGAGCAATTATCTCTTTATTCATTCATTTTTTGTGCATATCTAAGATTAAGAACTCAATGACACTTCAATATTGAGCAATCATTTAGGCTTCACGCATAAAACACCATTCACTGGTTTAAAGTTTATTCATTTAATTATGAAAATCTGTCATTATGTATTCAGTGATCTCTGGAGTTTTGAGCCTCCATCGTGCCAGACCATCACATCATCGAATACACTTACTTCCTTAACTGTTAAGCTAGGAAATTAAATGATAATTTATCACTTAATTAAAGAATTTAAAATACAGGTAATGTTATGGACGACAAGTCCCTTTTGGAGTAAGATTTGCAGAGTTGATGTAACATCATCTCATTACTTCATTATTTAGCTATATAAAGAGATCTTTACATCAACGATATGTTTAGGACGTTGGTGCCATTTCATCAGTGTTAATATAAAAGTTTACTTTTTATTATCAAGTTAATTTATTATCAATATAATTTATTATCAATTTAATTTTGGCCCTGGCCCTGGCCCTGGCCCTGGCTCTTCTGGAACAATGCAAATCTAAACAATGCCAAGAAACCATGGGATCAAGCTCCTGTAAAAGGCAGAGAATGAAGAGGGATTATTTTATTTTCAAAAAAGAGGAAAGGTTTATGGTAGAGGCGATTAATTTTATTGTATCCATTCTAGGAATTAGAAAATTGACACATAGAAAAACGGGTTATAATACTCATCATTGTACTTGAATGGCATTATAAATGCTTTCGTTTTCACGTTTATGGCAATATAGACCTGTTGTAGCTTGAGAGATGGGTAAATATGTAGAACCCAAAAGAAAGACCCCAGCTTTGTTTTTGTGAGAAACTCAGTGAGGCTGTAAGTTTAGTTCATCTTTAGGTATGCTCCTTTTAGCATGTGGGAGGGGCACTAGAATGTGACAGAATATTGGTTCATAAATGTTGCCTGGCAACCCTGCTTGCATTCTGTATTCTGTTATCATGGGCCAAGTACCAGAGAGCAGCTGCGAGAAAGTTTTATCATGGGACATTACAGTCTCCCAAGATAACTATCTCCTAAATCTTTCAATGAAAGCATTTGATTCCCCTAATCAAGTCATAGCCAAATCTCTGGAAGTTTGCCCACAGCTTTTACTGGTCATCAAATTCTAGGTTACCTAATTATCAGTGAACATTCAATTTCTTCTGTTTATGAATTCGCTCTCTTCTAAGAATTAATTCTATGGAAACAAAGATAATAAGACTCACAGTTATTCATCAAAAGGTGAGTTTGTCATTGTTAACTTCCTTCAGGATGGTGATAATCCATTTGTTAGAGTAGACTTAGGGATTATTGGATTGTAGTCCATTTCATTTGAGGCAGCTGTCCAACATGAAATATGTAGGATCTTCAAAAACCCGGCATACAAAATGACATTTCAGCATTTAAACATTTCACGACTCTGCTCTCGGATTAAATAAGGGATGAACCTGGGAGTTTCCCACAATCATGTGGGAGTCAGTGAGAGTCAAATGTATCGAGTATGGCAGACCATTTCATCATCTGATTATGTTGTTATTTGATTATTAAAATAGGACATTAGATAATCCATGATCAGTGGATTCCACGATGTGGGAAACAATTACTATGGACCATCTAAATATCAATTTTGTAGTTAAAATATTTAAATTAATCACGACAGCATCGTTCAAGAGCCTGGTTTAGAGCCACCTTAGGGAAGTAGATGATGTTAAATGAACTCATTGTTAGATTATTTAACTATATAAAACAATGATTATATCATCCATGACATCTGCAATCTGGTGCCGCAGATCATCTAATTACATAATTAAAGTATTAAAATTGACAGTCTGTGTTAATACCCAAGATAATGTAAATATTTGTATGGTTATGTAAACAACAACCCTCCATTCCATGAAGAGACCTGTAAAGCTCCCCTTGTGGAGATAATTTGCAATATCTTCACATTTTATTATTCATTGACTCAATTGATGATGATGACATCCTTCATGACTGGAGTCTGGCCATGCTTCTCTGCCAGTAAAATGCCACATCTCCTATTTATTGTGACAATTAGCTATTGCTGACTTATTTAATTCTTTAAATTATATAAGCGACAGACAATGCCATCACCGATTCCGATTAGTGTGCAAATTTCTATCAGGGACAAGGTTAGGAAAGATTTAGACATGGGCACAGCATTTTGTGAATGATCTATGCATCTCCCATAGTAAAAAGGATGCTGGATGATTGAGTCCAGAAGATTGCTTGGGGCCATTCGAGAAGTACAAGGAATTCACCAAGGCTGGCATGGTGGTCTGTGTGTTGACTACATGCTTGTCTTCCACATCTTCACATCGGTTGTGATCTACCATGAGAAGAATTAGTGGCACTAGGAGGTCGGCACCATCTCCGAGACCTGGCAAAAGGATGACGACCCAGAACACGAAAGAACATCTCTCTCTCAGATATGCTGGCTATGCCCCAGCTGCAGCCATCTTTTTCAGCTGATAGCAACATCTTGGTTACTACTTGTAAGCCAGGAATGGGCCCATTATCTCAAAGTCTGCAGCTCCACAACAGAGATTCAGGTGCTGGTGATGATGTCAGGCCAACAGAATTCATCATGCAAGACAGTAAGATTATCTGACGATTAACTTATGGCATTTTAAAAATCCTTGATGACACCATACATTTCCATATCTGTCAAGTGTGCCCAGGATTGGAAGACACAAAAAAAAGGTCAAAGACTTACATAGTTAAAGATTTAATTATTAAATTCTTTCATTATAAAATCTGTGATCCCTGAAGTTTGGTGCCACCTTGTGTGACTCAAGTGTGACAGAAGATCTAACTATCTGATTATTTCATTATACAAATCTGTCTTTTTCTACTCCAGGAAGAGTGGAGTCTTGATCCACCATGTTGGTTTTAAATTGTCTCTTGTGATTTATTTCTTTCCTCCTTCCTTCCTTCCTTCCTTCCTTCCTTTCTTTCTTTCTTTCTTTAAATCAATGTTGATATCGATTTGTTATCTCTCTAGGGGTTACTTATGAGCAATTATCTCTTTATTCATTCATTTTTTGTGCATATCTAAGATTAAGAACTCAATGACACTTCAATATTGAGCAATCATTTAGGCTTCACGCATAAAACACCATTCACTGGTTTAAAGTTTATTCATTTAATTATGAAAATCTGTCATTATGTATTCAGTGATCTCTGGAGTTTTGAGCCTCCATCGTGCCAGACCATCACATCATCGAATACACTTACTTCCTTAACTGTTAAGCTAGGAAATTAAATGATAATTTATCACTTAATTAAAGAATTTAAAATACAGGTAATGTTATGGACGACAAGTCCCTTTTGGAGTAAGATTTGCAGAGTTGATGTAACATCATCTCATTACTTCATTATTTAGCTATATAAAGAGATCTTTACATCAACGATATGTTTAGGACGTTGGTGCCATTTCATCAGTGTTAATATAAAAGTTTACTTTTTATTATCAAGTTAATTTATTATCAATATAATTTATTATCAATTTAATTTTGGCCCTGGCCCTGGCCCTGGCCCTGGCTCTTCTGGAACAATGCAAATCTAAACAATGCCAAGAAACCATGGGATCAAGCTCCTCTAAAAGGCAGAGAATGAAGAGGGATTATTTTATTTTCAAAAAAGAGGAAAGGTTTATGGTAGAGGCGATTAATTTTATTGTATCCATTCTAGGAATTAGAAAATTGACACATAGAAAAACGGGTTATAATACTCATCATTGTACTTGAATGGCATTATAAATGCTTTCGTTTTCACGTTTATGGCAATATAGACCTGTTGTAGCTTGAGAGATGGGTAAATATGTAGAACCCAAAAGAAAGACCCCAGCTTTGTTTTTGTGAGAAACTCAGTGAGGCTGTAAGTTTAGTTCATCTTTAGGTATGCTCCTTTTAGCATGTGGGAGGGGCACTAGAATGTGACAGAATATTGGTTCATAAATGTTGCCTGGCAACCCTGCTTGCATTCTGTATTCTGTTATCATGGGCCAAGTACCAGAGAGCAGCTGCGAGAAAGTTTTATCATGGGACATTACAGTCTCCCAAGATAACTATCTCCTAAATCTTTCAATGAAAGCATTTGATTCCCCTAATCAAGTCATAGCCAAATCTCTGGAAGTTTGCCCACAGCTTTTACTGGTCATCAAATTATAGGTTACCTAATTATCAGTGAACATTCAATTTCTTCTGTTTATGAATTCGCTCTCTTCTAAGAATTAATTCTATGGAAACAAAGATAATAAGACTCACAGTTATTCATCAAAAGGTGAGTTTGTCATTGTTAACTTCCTTCAGGATGGTGATAATCCATTTGTTAGAGTAGACTTAGGGATTATTGGATTGTAGTCCATTTCATTTGAGGCAGCTGTCCTACATGAAATATGTAGGATCTTCTAAAACCCGGCATACAAAATGACATTTCAGCATTTAAACATTTCACGACTCTGCTCTCGGATTAAATAAGGGATGAACCTGGGAGTTTCCCACAATCATGTGGGAGTCAGTGAGAGTCAAATGTATCGAGTATGGCAGACCATTTCATCATCTGATTATGTTGTTATTTGATTATTAAAATAGGACATTAGATAATCCATGATCAGTGGATTCCACGATGTGGGAAACAATTACTATGGACCATCTAAATATCAATTTTGTAGTTAAAATATTTAAATTAATCACGACAGCATCGTTCAAGAGCCTGGTTTAGAGCCACCTTAGGGAAGTAGATGATGTTAAATGAACTCATTGTTAGATTATTTAACTATATAAAACAATGATTATATCATCCATGACATCTGCAATCTGGTGCCGCAGATCATCTAATTACATAATTAAAGTATTAAAATTGACAGTCTGTGTTAATACCCAAGATAATGTAAATATTTGTATGGTTATGTAAACAACAACCCTCCATTCCATGAAGAGACCTGTAAAGCTCCCCTTGTGGAGATAATTTGCAATATCTTCACATTTTATTATTCATTGACTCAATTGATGATGATGACATCCTTCATGACTGGAGTCTGGCCATGCTTCTCTGCCAGTAAAATGCCACATCTCCTATTTATTGTGACAATTAGCTATTGCTGACTTATTTAATTCTTTAAATTATATAAGCGACAGACAATGCCATCACCGATTCCGATTAGTGTGCAAATTTCTATCAGGGACAAGGTTAGGAAAGATTTAGACATGGGCACAGCATTTTGTGAATGATCTATGCATCTCCCATAGTAAAAAGGATGCTGGATGATTGAGTCCAGAAGATTGCTTGGGGCCATTCGAGAAGTACAAGGAATTCACCAAGGCTGGCATGGTGGTCTGTGTGTTGACTACATGCTTGTCTTCCACATCTTCACATCGGTTGTGATCTACCATGAGAAGAATTAGTGGCACTAGGAGGTCGGCACCATCTCCGAGACCTGGCAAAAGGATGACGACCCAGAACACGAAAGAACATCTCTCTCTCAGATATGCTGGCTATGCCCCAGCTGCAGCCATCTTTTTCAGCTGATAGCAACATCTTGGTTACTACTTGTAAGCCAGGAATGGGCCCATTATCTCAAAGTCTGCAGCTCCACAACAGAGATTCAGGTGCTGGTGATGATGTCAGGCCAACAGAATTCATCATGCAAGACAGTAAGATTATCTGACGATTAACTTATGGCATTTTAAAAATCCTTGATGACACCATACATTTCCATATCTGTCAAGTGTGCCCAGGATTGGAAGACACAAAAAAAGGTCAAAGACTTACATAGTTAAAGATTTAATTATTAAATTCTTTCATTATAAAATCTGTGATCCCTGAAGTTTGGTGCCACCTTGTGTGACTCAAGTGTGACAGAAGATCTAACTATCTGATTATTTCATTATACAAATCTGTCTTTTTCTACTCCAGGAAGAGTGGAGTCTTGATCCACCATATTGGTTTTAAATTGTCTCTTGTGATTTATTTCTTTCCTCCTTCCTTCCTTCCTTCCTTCCTTCCTTCCTTCCTTTCTTTCTTTCTTTCTTTAAATCAATGTTGATATCGATTTGTTATCTCTCTAGGGGTTACTTATGAGCAATTATCTCTTTATTCATTCATTTTTTGTGCATATCTAAGATTAAGAACTCAATGACACTTCAATATTGAGCAATCATTTAGGCTTCACGCATAAAACACCATTCACTGGTTTAAAGTTTATTCATTTAATTATGAAAATCTGTCATTATGTATTCAGTGATCTCTGGAGTTTTGAGCCTCCATCGTGCCAGACCATCACATCATCGAATACACTTACTTCCTTAACTGTTAAGCTAGGAAATTAAATGATAATTTATCACTTAATTAAAGAATTTAAAATACAGGTAATGTTATGGACGACAAGTCCCTTTTGGAGTAAGATTTGCAGAGTTGATGTAACATCATCTCATTACTTCATTATTTAGCTATATAAAGAGATCTTTACATCAACGATATGTTTAGGACGTTGGTGCCATTTCATCAGTGTTAATATAAAAGTTTACTTTTTATTATCAAGTTAATTTATTATCAATATAATTTATTATCAATTTAATTTTGGCCCTGGCCCTGGCCCTGGCCCTGGCTCTTCTGGAACAATGCAAATCTAAACAATGCCAAGAAACCATGGGATCAAGCTCCTCTAAAAGGCAGAGAATGAAGAGGGATTATTTTATTTTCAAAAAAGAGGAAAGGTTTATGGTAGAGGCGATTAATTGTATTGTATCCATTCTAGGAATTAGAAAATTGACACATAGAAAAACGGGTTATAATACTCATCATTGTACTTGAATGGCATTATAAATGCTTTCGTTTTCACGTTTATGGCAATATAGACCTGTTGTAGCTTGAGAGATGGGTAAATATGTAGAACCCAAAAGAAAGACCCCAGCTTTGTTTTTGTGAGAAACTCAGTGAGGCTGTAAGTTTAGTTCATCTTTAGGTATGCTCCTTTTAGCATGTGGGAGGGGCACTAGAATGTGACAGAATATTGGTTCATAAATGTTGCCTGGCAACCCTGCTTGCATTCTGTATTCTGTTATCATGGGCCAAGTACCAGAGAGCAGCTGCGAGAAAGTTTTATCATGGGACATTACAGTCTCCCAAGATAACTATCTCCTAAATCTTTCAATGAAAGCATTTGATTCCCCTAATCAAGTCATAGCCAAATCTCTGGAAGTTTGCCCACAGCTTTTACTGGTCATCAAATTCTAGGTTACCTAATTATCAGTGAACATTCAATTTCTTCTGTTTATGAATTCGCTCTCTTCTAAGAATTAATTCTATGGAAACAAAGATAATAAGACTCACAGTTATTCATCAAAAGGTGAGTTTGTCATTGTTAACTTCCTTCAGGATGGTGATAATCCATTTGTTAGAGTAGACTTAGGGATTATTGGATTGTAGTCCATTTCATTTGAGGCAGCTGTCCTACATGAAATATGTAGGATCTTCTAAAACCCGGCATACAAAATGACATTTCAGCATTTAAACATTTCACGACTCTGCTCTCGGATTAAATAAGGGATGAACCTGGGAGTTTCCCACAATCATGTGGGAGTCAGTGAGAGTCAAATGTATCGAGTATGGCAGACCATTTCATCATCTGATTATGTTGTTATTTGATTATTAAAATAGGACATTAGATAATCCATGATCAGTGGATTCCACGATGTGGGAAACAATTACTATGGACCATCTAAATATCAATTTTGTAGTTAAAATATTTAAATTAATCACGACAGCATCGTTCAAGAGCCTGGTTTAGAGCCACCTTAGGGAAGTAGATGATGTTAAATGAACTCATTGTTAGATTATTTAACTATATAAAACAATGATTATATCATCCATGACATCTGCAATCTGGTGCCGCAGATCATCTAATTACATAATTAAAGTATTAAAATTGACAGTCTGTGTTAATACCCAAGATAATGTAAATATTTGTATGGTTATGTAAACAACAACCCTCCATTCCATGAAGAGACCTGTAAAGCTCCCCTTGTGGAGATAATTTGCAATATCTTCACATTTTATTATTCATTGACTCAATTGATGATGATGACATCCTTCATGACTGGAGTCTGGCCATGCTTCTCTGCCAGTAAAATGCCACATCTCCTATTTATTGTGACAATTAGCTATTGCTGACTTATTTAATTCTTTAAATTATATAAGCGACAGACAATGCCATCACCGATTCCGATTAGTGTGCAAATTTCTATCAGGGACAAGGTTAGGAAAGATTTAGACATGGGCACAGCATTTTGTGAATGATCTATGCATCTCCCATAGTAAAAAGGATGCTGGATGATTGAGTCCAGAAGATTGCTTGGGGCCATTCGAGAAGTACAAGGAATTCACCAAGGCTGGCATGGTGGTCTGTGTGTTGACTACATGCTTGTCTTCCACATCTTCACATCGGTTGTGATCTACCATGAGAAGAATTAGTGGCACTAGGAGGTCGGCACCATCTCCGAGACCTGGCAAAAGGATGACGACCCAGAACACGAAAGAACATCTCTCTCTCAGATATGCTGGCTATGCCCCAGCTGCAGCCATCTTTTTCAGCTGATAGCAACATCTTGGTTACTACTTGTAAGCCAGGAATGGGCCCATTATCTCAAAGTCTGCAGCTCCACAACAGAGATTCAGGTGCTGGTGATGATGTCAGGCCAACAGAATTCATCATGCAAGACAGTAAGATTATCTGACGATTAACTTATGGCATTTTAAAAATCCTTGATGACACCATACATTTCCATATCTGTCAAGTGTGCCCAGGATTGGAAGACACAAAAAAAGGTCAAAGACTTACATAGTTAAAGATTTAATTATTAAATTCTTTCATTATAAAATCTGTGATCCCTGAAGTTTGGTGCCACCTTGTGTGACTCAAGTGTGACAGAAGATCTAACTATCTGATTATTTCATTATACAAATCTGTCTTTTTCTACTCCAGGAAGAGTGGAGTCTTGATCCACCATATTGGTTTTAAATTGTCTCTTGTGATTTATTTCTTTCCTCCTTCCTTCCTTCCTTCCTTCCTTCCTTCCTTTCTTTCTTTCTTTCTTTAAATCAATGTTGATATCGATTTGTTATCTCTCTAGGGGTTACTTATGAGCAATTATCTCTTTATTCATTCATTTTTTGTGCATATCTAAGATTAAGAACTCAATGACACTTCAATATTGAGCAATCATTTAGGCTTCACGCATAAAACACCATTCACTGGTTTAAAGTTTATTCATTTAATTATGAAAATCTGTCATTATGTATTCAGTGATCTCTGGAGTTTTGAGCCTCCATCGTGCCAGACCATCACATCATCGAATACACTTACTTCCTTAACTGTTAAGCTAGGAAATTAAATGATAATTTATCACTTAATTAAAGAATTTAAAATACAGGTAATGTTATGGACGACAAGTCCCTTTTGGAGTAAGATTTGCAGAGTTGATGTAACATCATCTCATTACTTCATTATTTAGCTATATAAAGAGATCTTTACATCAACGATATGTTTAGGACGTTGGTGCCATTTCATCAGTGTTAATATAAAAGTTTACTTTTTATTATCAAGTTAATTTATTATCAATATAATTTATTATCAATTTAATTTTGGCCCTGGCCCTGGCCCTGGCTCTTCTGGAACAATGCAAATCTAAACAATGCCAAGAAACCATGGGATCAAGCTCCTCTAAAAGGCAGAGAATGAAGAGGGATTATTTTATTTTCAAAAAAGAGGAAAGGTTTATGGTAGAGGCGATTAATTGTATTGTATCCATTCTAGGAATTAGAAAATTGACACATAGAAAAACGGGTTATAATACTCATCATTGTACTTGAATGGCATTATAAATGCTTTCGTTTTCACGTTTATGGCAATATAGACCTGTTGTAGCTTGAGAGATGGGTAAATATGTAGAACCCAAAAGAAAGACCCCAGCTTTGTTTTTGTGAGAAACTCAGTGAGGCTGTAAGTTTAGTTCATCTTTAGGTATGCTCCTTTTAGCATGTGGGAGGGGCACTAGAATGTGACAGAATATTGGTTCATAAATGTTGCCTGGCAACCCTGCTTGCATTCTGTATTCTGTTATCATGGGCCAAGTACCAGAGAGCAGCTGCGAGAAAGTTTTATCATGGGACATTACAGTCTCCCAAGATAACTATCTCCTAAATCTTTCAATGAAAGCATTTGATTCCCCTAATCAAGTCATAGCCAAATCTCTGGAAGTTTGCCCACAGCTTTTACTGGTCATCAAATTATAGGTTACCTAATTATCAGTGAACATTCAATTTCTTCTGTTTATGAATTCGCTCTCTTCTAAGAATTAATTCTATGGAAACAAAGATAATAAGACTCACAGTTATTCATCAAAAGGTGAGTTTGTCATTGTTAACTTCCTTCAGGATGGTGATAATCCATTTGTTAGAGTAGACTTAGGGATTATTGGATTGTAGTCCATTTCATTTGAGGCAGCTGTCCTACATGAAATATGTAGGATCTTCTAAAACCCGGCATACAAAATGACATTTCAGCATTTAAACATTTCACGACTCTGCTCTCGGATTAAATAAGGGATGAACCTGGGAGTTTCCCACAATCATGTGGGAGTCAGTGAGAGTCAAATGTATCGAGTATGGCAGACCATTTCATCATCTGATTATGTTGTTATTTGATTATTAAAATAGGACATTAGATAATCCATGATCAGTGGATTCCACGATGTGGGAAACAATTACTATGGACCATCTAAATATCAATTTTGTAGTTAAAATATTTAAATTAATCACGACAGCATCGTTCAAGAGCCTGGTTTAGAGCCACCTTAGGGAAGTAGATGATGTTAAATGAACTCATTGTTAGATTATTTAACTATATAAAACAATGATTATATCATCCATGACATCTGCAATCTGGTGCCGCAGATCATCTAATTACATAATTAAAGTATTAAAATTGACAGTCTGTGTTAATACCCAAGATAATGTAAATATTTGTATGGTTATGTAAACAACAACCCTCCATTCCATGAAGAGACCTGTAAAGCTCCCCTTGTGGAGATAATTTGCAATATCTTCACATTTTATTATTCATTGACTCAATTGATGATGATGACATCCTTCATGACTGGAGTCTGGCCATGCTTCTCTGCCAGTAAAATGCCACATCTCCTATTTATTGTGACAATTAGCTATTGCTGACTTATTTAATTCTTTAAATTATATAAGCGACAGACAATGCCATCACCGATTCCGATTAGTGTGCAAATTTCTATCAGGGACAAGGTTAGGAAAGATTTAGACATGGGCACAGCATTTTGTGAATGATCTATGCATCTCCCATAGTAAAAAGGATGCTGGATGATTGAGTCCAGAAGATTGCTTGGGGCCATTCGAGAAGTACAAGGAATTCACCAAGGCTGGCATGGTGGTCTGTGTGTTGACTACATGCTTGTCTTCCACATCTTCACATCGGTTGTGATCTACCATGAGAAGAATTAGTGGCACTAGGAGGTCGGCACCATCTCCGAGACCTGGCAAAAGGATGACGACCCAGAACACGAAAGAACATCTCTCTCTCAGATATGCTGGCTATGCCCCAGCTGCAGCCATCTTTTTCAGCTGATAGCAACATCTTGGTTACTACTTGTAAGCCAGGAATGGGCCCATTATCTCAAAGTCTGCAGCTCCACAACAGAGATTCAGGTGCTGGTGATGATGTCAGGCCAACAGAATTCATCATGCAAGACAGTAAGATTATCTGACGATTAACTTATGGCATTTTAAAAATCCTTGATGACACCATACATTTCCATATCTGTCAAGTGTGCCCAGGATTGGAAGACACAAAAAAAGGTCAAAGACTTACATAGTTAAAGATTTAATTATTAAATTCTTTCATTATAAAATCTGTGATCCCTGAAGTTTGGTGCCACCTTGTGTGACTCAAGTGTGACAGAAGATCTAACTATCTGATTATTTCATTATACAAATCTGTCTTTTTCTACTCCAGGAAGAGTGGAGTCTTGATCCACCATATTGGTTTTAAATTGTCTCTTGTGATTTATTTCTTCTCCTCCTTCCTTCCTTCCTTCCTTCCTTCCTTCCTTTCTTTCTTTCTTTCTTTAAATCAATGTTGATATCGATTTGTTATCTCTCTAGGGGTTACTTATGAGCAATTATCTCTTTATTCATTCATTTTTTGTGCATATCTAAGATTAAGAACTCAATGACACTTCAATATTGAGCAATCATTTAGGCTTCACGCATAAAACACCATTCACTGGTTTAAAGTTTATTCATTTAATTATGAAAATCTGTCATTATGTATTCAGTGATCTCTGGAGTTTTGAGCCTCCATCGTGCCAGACCATCACATCATCGAATACACTTACTTCCTTAACTGTTAAGCTAGGAAATTAAATGATAATTTATCACTTAATTAAAGAATTTAAAATACAGGTAATGTTATGGACGACAAGTCCCTTTTGGAGTAAGATTTGCAGAGTTGATGTAACATCATCTCATTACTTCATTATTTAGCTATATAAAGAGATCTTTACATCAACGATATGTTTAGGACGTTGGTGCCATTTCATCAGTGTTAATATAAAAGTTTACTTTTTATTATCAAGTTAATTTATTATCAATATAATTTATTATCAATTTAATTTTGGCCCTGGCCCTGGCTCTTCTGGAACAATGCAAATCTAAACAATGCCAAGAAACCATGGGATCAAGCTCCTCTAAAAGGCAGAGAATGAAGAGGGATTATTTTATTTTCAAAAAAGAGGAAAGGTTTATGGTAGAGGCGATTAATTGTATTGTATCCATTCTAGGAATTAGAAAATTGACACATAGAAAAACGGGTTATAATACTCATCATTGTACTTGAATGGCATTATAAATGCTTTCGTTTTCACGTTTATGGCAATATAGACCTGTTGTAGCTTGAGAGATGGGTAAATATGTAGAACCCAAAAGAAAGACCCCAGCTTTGTTTTTGTGAGAAACTCAGTGAGGCTGTAAGTTTAGTTCATCTTTAGGTATGCTCCTTTTAGCATGTGGGAGGGGCACTAGAATGTGACAGAATATTGGTTCATAAATGTTGCCTGGCAACCCTGCTTGCATTCTGTATTCTGTTATCATGGGCCAAGTACCAGAGAGCAGCTGCGAGAAAGTTTTATCATGGGACATTACAGTCTCCCAAGATAACTATCTCCTAAATCTTTCAATGAAAGCATTTGATTCCCCTAATCAAGTCATAGCCAAATCTCTGGAAGTTTGCCCACAGCTTTTACTGGTCATCAAATTATAGGTTACCTAATTATCAGTGAACATTCAATTTCTTCTGTTTATGAATTCGCTCTCTTCTAAGAATTAATTCTATGGAAACAAAGATAATAAGACTCACAGTTATTCATCAAAAGGTGAGTTTGTCATTGTTAACTTCCTTCAGGATGGTGATAATCCATTTGTTAGAGTAGACTTAGGGATTATTGGATTGTAGTCCATTTCATTTGAGGCAGCTGTCCTACATGAAATATGTAGGATCTTCTAAAACCCGGCATACAAAATGACATTTCAGCATTTAAACATTTCACGACTCTGCTCTCGGATTAAATAAGGGATGAACCTGGGAGTTTCCCACAATCATGTGGGAGTCAGTGAGAGTCAAATGTATCGAGTATGGCAGACCATTTCATCATCTGATTATGTTGTTATTTGATTATTAAAATAGGACATTAGATAATCCATGATCAGTGGATTCCACGATGTGGGAAACAATTACTATGGACCATCTAAATATCAATTTTGTAGTTAAAATATTTAAATTAATCACGACAGCATCGTTCAAGAGCCTGGTTTAGAGCCACCTTAGGGAAGTAGATGATGTTAAATGAACTCATTGTTAGATTATTTAACTATATAAAACAATGATTATATCATCCATGACATCTGCAATCTGGTGCCGCAGATCATCTAATTACATAATTAAAGTATTAAAATTGACAGTCTGTGTTAATACCCAAGATAATGTAAATATTTGTATGGTTATGTAAACAACAACCCTCCATTCCATGAAGAGACCTGTAAAGCTCCCCTTGTGGAGATAATTTGCAATATCTTCACATTTTATTATTCATTGACTCAATTGATGATGATGACATCCTTCATGACTGGAGTCTGGCCATGCTTCTCTGCCAGTAAAATGCCACATCTCCTATTTATTGTGACAATTAGCTATTGCTGACTTATTTAATTCTTTAAATTATATAAGCGACAGACAATGCCATCACCGATTCCGATTAGTGTGCAAATTTCTATCAGGGACAAGGTTAGGAAAGATTTAGACATGGGCACAGCATTTTGTGAATGATCTATGCATCTCCCATAGTAAAAAGGATGCTGGATGATTGAGTCCAGAAGATTGCTTGGGGCCATTCGAGAAGTACAAGGAATTCACCAAGGCTGGCATGGTGGTCTGTGTGTTGACTACATGCTTGTCTTCCACATCTTCACATCGGTTGTGATCTACCATGAGAAGAATTAGTGGCACTAGGAGGTCGGCACCATCTCCGAGACCTGGCAAAAGGATGACGACCCAGAACACGAAAGAACATCTCTCTCTCAGATATGCTGGCTATGCCCCAGCTGCAGCCATCTTTTTCAGCTGATAGCAACATCTTGGTTACTACTTGTAAGCCAGGAATGGGCCCATTATCTCAAAGTCTGCAGCTCCACAACAGAGATTCAGGTGCTGGTGATGATGTCAGGCCAACAGAATTCATCATGCAAGACAGTAAGATTATCTGACGATTAACTTATGGCATTTTAAAAATCCTTGATGACACCATACATTTCCATATCTGTCAAGTGTGCCCAGGATTGGAAGACACAAAAAAAGGTCAAAGACTTACATAGTTAAAGATTTAATTATTAAATTCTTTCATTATAAAATCTGTGATCCCTGAAGTTTGGTGCCACCTTGTGTGACTCAAGTGTGACAGAAGATCTAACTATCTGATTATTTCATTATACAAATCTGTCTTTTTCTACTCCAGGAAGAGTGGAGTCTTGATCCACCATATTGGTTTTAAATTGTCTCTTGTGATTTATTTCTTCTCCTCCTTCCTTCCTTCCTTCCTTCCTTCCTTTCTTTCTTTCTTTCTTTAAATCAATGTTGATATCGATTTGTTATCTCTCTAGGGGTTACTTATGAGCAATTATCTCTTTATTCATTCATTTTTTGTGCATATCTAAGATTAAGAACTCAATGACACTTCAATATTGAGCAATCATTTAGGCTTCACGCATAAAACACCATTCACTGGTTTAAAGTTTATTCATTTAATTATGAAAATCTGTCATTATGTATTCAGTGATCTCTGGAGTTTTGAGCCTCCATCGTGCCAGACCATCACATCATCGAATACACTTACTTCCTTAACTGTTAAGCTAGGAAATTAAATGATAATTTATCACTTAATTAAAGAATTTAAAATACAGGTAATGTTATGGACGACAAGTCCCTTTTGGAGTAAGATTTGCAGAGTTGATGTAACATCATCTCATTACTTCATTATTTAGCTATATAAAGAGATCTTTACATCAACGATATGTTTAGGACGTTGGTGCCATTTCATCAGTGTTAATATAAAAGTTTACTTTTTATTATCAAGTTAATTTATTATCAATATAATTTATTATCAATTTAATTTTGGCCCTGGCCCCCCTGGCCCTGGCTCTTCTGGAACAATGCAAATCTAAACAATGCCAAGAAACCATGGGATCAAGCTCCTCTAAAAGGCAGAGAATGAAGAGGGATTATTTTATTTTCAAAAAAAGAGGAAAGGTTTATGGTAGAGGCGATTAATTGTATTGTATCCATTCTAGGAATTAGAAAATTGACACATAGAAAAACGGGTTATAATACTCATCATTGTACTTGAATGGCATTATAAATGCTTTCGTTTTCACGTTTATGGCAATATAGACCTGTTGTAGCTTGAGAGATGGGTAAATATGTAGAACCCAAAAGAAAGACCCCAGCTTTGTTTTTGTGAGAAACTCAGTGAGGCTGTAAGTTTAGTTCATCTTTAGGTATGCTCCTTTTAGCATGTGGGAGGGGCACTAGAATGTGACAGAATATTGGTTCATAAATGTTGCCTGGCAACCCTGCTTGCATTCTGTATTCTGTTATCATGGGCCAAGTACCAGAGAGCAGCTGCGAGAAAGTTTTATCATGGGACATTACAGTCTCCCAAGATAACTATCTCCTAAATCTTTCAATGAAAGCATTTGATTCCCCTAATCAAGTCATAGCCAAATCTCTGGAAGTTTGCCCACAGCTTTTACTGGTCATCAAATTATAGGTTACCTAATTATCAGTGAACATTCAATTTCTTCTGTTTATGAATTCGCTCTCTTCTAAGAATTAATTCTATGGAAACAAAGATAATAAGACTCACAGTTATTCATCAAAAGGTGAGTTTGTCATTGTTAACTTCCTTCAGGATGGTGATAATCCATTTGTTAGAGTAGACTTAGGGATTATTGGATTGTAGTCCATTTCATTTGAGGCAGCTGTCCTACATGAAATATGTAGGATCTTCTAAAACCCGGCATACAAAATGACATTTCAGCATTTAAACATTTCACGACTCTGCTCTCGGATTAAATAAGGGATGAACCTGGGAGTTTCCCACAATCATGTGGGAGTCAGTGAGAGTCAAATGTATCGAGTATGGCAGACCATTTCATCATCTGATTATGTTGTTATTTGATTATTAAAATAGGACATTAGATAATCCATGATCAGTGGATTCCACGATGTGGGAAACAATTACTATGGACCATCTAAATATCAATTTTGTAGTTAAAATATTTAAATTAATCACGACAGCATCGTTCAAGAGCCTGGTTTAGAGCCACCTTAGGGAAGTAGATGATGTTAAATGAACTCATTGTTAGATTATTTAACTATATAAAACAATGATTATATCATCCATGACATCTGCAATCTGGTGCCGCAGATCATCTAATTACATAATTAAAGTATTAAAATTGACAGTCTGTGTTAATACCCAAGATAATGTAAATATTTGTATGGTTATGTAAACAACAACCCTCCATTCCATGAAGAGACCTGTAAAGCTCCCCTTGTGGAGATAATTTGCAATATCTTCACATTTTATTATTCATTGACTCAATTGATGATGATGACATCCTTCATGACTGGAGTCTGGCCATGCTTCTCTGCCAGTAAAATGCCACATCTCCTATTTATTGTGACAATTAGCTATTGCTGACTTATTTAATTCTTTAAATTATATAAGCGACAGACAATGCCATCACCGATTCCGATTAGTGTGCAAATTTCTATCAGGGACAAGGTTAGGAAAGATTTAGACATGGGCACAGCATTTTGTGAATGATCTATGCATCTCCCATAGTAAAAAGGATGCTGGATGATTGAGTCCAGAAGATTGCTTGGGGCCATTCGAGAAGTACAAGGAATTCACCAAGGCTGGCATGGTGGTCTGTGTGTTGACTACATGCTTGTCTTCCACATCTTCACATCGGTTGTGATCTACCATGAGAAGAATTAGTGGCACTAGGAGGTCGGCACCATCTCCGAGACCTGGCAAAAGGATGACGACCCAGAACACGAAAGAACATCTCTCTCTCAGATATGCTGGCTATGCCCCAGCTGCAGCCATCTTTTTCAGCTGATAGCAACATCTTGGTTACTACTTGTAAGCCAGGAATGGGCCCATTATCTCAAAGTCTGCAGCTCCACAACAGAGATTCAGGTGCTGGTGATGATGTCAGGCCAACAGAATTCATCATGCAAGACAGTAAGATTATCTGACGATTAACTTATGGCATTTTAAAAATCCTTGATGACACCATACATTTCCATATCTGTCAAGTGTGCCCAGGATTGGAAGACACAAAAAAAGGTCAAAGACTTACATAGTTAAAGATTTAATTATTAAATTCTTTCATTATAAAATCTGTGATCCCTGAAGTTTGGTGCCACCTTGTGTGACTCAAGTGTGACAGAAGATCTAACTATCTGATTATTTCATTATACAAATCTGTCTTTTTCTACTCCAGGAAGAGTGGAGTCTTGATCCACCATATTGGTTTTAAATTGTCTCTTGTGATTTATTTCTTTCCTCCTTCCTTCCTTCCTTCCTTCCTTCCTTCCTTCCTTTCTTTCTTTCTTTCTTTAAATCAATGTTGATATCGATTTGTTATCTCTCTAGGGGTTACTTATGAGCAATTATCTCTTTATTCATTCATTTTTTGTGCATATCTAAGATTAAGAACTCAATGACACTTCAATATTGAGCAATCATTTAGGCTTCACGCATAAAACACCATTCACTGGTTTAAAGTTTATTCATTTAATTATGAAAATCTGTCATTATGTATTCAGTGATCTCTGGAGTTTTGAGCCTCCATCGTGCCAGACCATCACATCATCGAATACACTTACTTCCTTAACTGTTAAGCTAGGAAATTAAATGATAATTTATCACTTAATTAAAGAATTTAAAATACAGGTAATGTTATGGACGACAAGTCCCTTTTGGAGTAAGATTTGCAGAGTTGATGTAACATCATCTCATTACTTCATTATTTAGCTATATAAAGAGATCTTTACATCAACGATATGTTTAGGACGTTGGTGCCATTTCATCAGTGTTAATATAAAAGTTTACTTTTTATTATCAAGTTAATTTATTATCAATATAATTTATTATCAATTTAATTTTGGCCCTGGCCCTGGCCCTGGCCCTGGCTCTTCTGGAACAATGCAAATCTAAACAATGCCAAGAAACCATGGGATCAAGCTCCTCTAAAAGGCAGAGAATGAAGAGGGATTATTTTATTTTCAAAAAAGAGGAAAGGTTTATGGTAGAGGCGATTAATTGTATTGTATCCATTCTAGGAATTAGAAAATTGACACATAGAAAAACGGGTTATAATACTCATCATTGTACTTGAATGGCATTATAAATGCTTTCGTTTTCACGTTTATGGCAATATAGACCTGTTGTAGCTTGAGAGATGGGTAAATATGTAGAACCCAAAAGAAAGACCCCAGCTTTGTTTTTGTGAGAAACTCAGTGAGGCTGTAAGTTTAGTTCATCTTTAGGTATGCTCCTTTTAGCATGTGGGAGGGGCACTAGAATGTGACAGAATATTGGTTCATAAATGTTGCCTGGCAACCCTGCTTGCATTCTGTATTCTGTTATCATGGGCCAAGTACCAGAGAGCAGCTGCGAGAAAGTTTTATCATGGGACATTACAGTCTCCCAAGATAACTATCTCCTAAATCTTTCAATGAAAGCATTTGATTCCCCTAATCAAGTCATAGCCAAATCTCTGGAAGTTTGCCCACAGCTTTTACTGGTCATCAAATTATAGGTTACCTAATTATCAGTGAACATTCAATTTCTTCTGTTTATGAATTCGCTCTCTTCTAAGAATTAATTCTATGGAAACAAAGATAATAAGACTCACAGTTATTCATCAAAAGGTGAGTTTGTCATTGTTAACTTCCTTCAGGATGGTGATAATCCATTTGTTAGAGTAGACTTAGGGATTATTGGATTGTAGTCCATTTCATTTGAGGCAGCTGTCCTACATGAAATATGTAGGATCTTCTAAAACCCGGCATACAAAATGACATTTCAGCATTTAAACATTTCACGACTCTGCTCTCGGATTAAATAAGGGATGAACCTGGGAGTTTCCCACAATCATGTGGGAGTCAGTGAGAGTCAAATGTATCGAGTATGGCAGACCATTTCATCATCTGATTATGTTGTTATTTGATTATTAAAATAGGACATTAGATAATCCATGATCAGTGGATTCCACGATGTGGGAAACAATTACTATGGACCATCTAAATATCAATTTTGTAGTTAAAATATTTAAATTAATCAGGACAGCATCGTTCAAGAGCCTGGTTTAGAGCCACCTTAGGGAAGTAGATGATGTTAAATGAACTCATTGTTAGATTATTTAACTATATAAAACAATGATTATATCATCCATGACATCTGCAATCTGGTGCCGCAGATCATCTAATTACATAATTAAAGTATTAAAATTGACAGTCTGTGTTAATACCCAAGATAATGTAAATATTTGTATGGTTATGTAAACAACAACCCTCCATTCCATGAAGAGACCTGTAAAGCTCCCCTTGTGGAGATAATTTGCAATATCTTCACATTTTATTATTCATTGACTCAATTGATGATGATGACATCCTTCATGACTGGAGTCTGGCCATGCTTCTCTGCCAGTAAAATGCCACATCTCCTATTTATTGTGACAATTAGCTATTGCTGACTTATTTAATTCTTTAAATTATATAAGCGACAGACAATGCCATCACCGATTCCGATTAGTGTGCAAATTTCTATCAGGGACAAGGTTAGGAAAGATTTAGACATGGGCACAGCATTTTGTGAATGATCTATGCATCTCCCATAGTAAAAAGGATGCTGGATGATTGAGTCCAGAAGATTGCTTGGGGCCATTCGAGAAGTACAAGGAATTCACCAAGGCTGGCATGGTGGTCTGTGTGTTGACTACATGCTTGTCTTCCACATCTTCACATCGGTTGTGATCTACCATGAGAAGAATTAGTGGCACTAGGAGGTCGGCACCATCTCCGAGACCTGGCAAAAGGATGACGACCCAGAACACGAAAGAACATCTCTCTCTCAGATATGCTGGCTATGCCCCAGCTGCAGCCATCTTTTTCAGCTGATAGCAACATCTTGGTTACTACTTGTAAGCCAGGAATGGGCCCATTATCTCAAAGTCTGCAGCTCCACAACAGAGATTCAGGTGCTGGTGATGATGTCAGGCCAACAGAATTCATCATGCAAGACAGTAAGATTATCTGACGATTAACTTATGGCATTTTAAAAATCCTTGATGACACCATACATTTCCATATCTGTCAAGTGTGCCCAGGATTGGAAGACACAAAAAAAGGTCAAAGACTTACATAGTTAAAGATTTAATTATTAAATTCTTTCATTATAAAATCTGTGATCCCTGAAGTTTGGTGCCACCTTGTGTGACTCAAGTGTGACAGAAGATCTAACTATCTGATTATTTCATTATACAAATCTGTCTTTTTCTACTCCAGGAAGAGTGGAGTCTTGATCCACCATATTGGTTTTAAATTGTCTCTTGTGATTTATTTCTTTCCTCCTTCCTTCCTTCCTTCCTTCCTTCCTTCCTTTCTTTCTTTCTTTCTTTAAATCAATGTTGATATCGATTTGTTATCTCTCTAGGGGTTACTTATGAGCAATTATCTCTTTATTCATTCATTTTTTGTGCATATCTAAGATTAAGAACTCAATGACACTTCAATATTGAGCAATCATTTAGGCTTCACGCATAAAACACCATTCACTGGTTTAAAGTTTATTCATTTAATTATGAAAATCTGTCATTATGTATTCAGTGATCTCTGGAGTTTTGAGCCTCCATCGTGCCAGACCATCACATCATCGAATACACTTACTTCCTTAACTGTTAAGCTAGGAAATTAAATGATAATTTATCACTTAATTAAAGAATTTAAAATACAGGTAATGTTATGGACGACAAGTCCCTTTTGGAGTAAGATTTGCAGAGTTGATGTAACATCATCTCATTACTTCATTATTTAGCTATATAAAGAGATCTTTACATCAACGATATGTTTAGGACGTTGGTGCCATTTCATCAGTGTTAATATAAAAGTTTACTTTTTATTATCAAGTTAATTTATTATCAATATAATTTATTATCAATTTAATTTTGGCCCTGGCCCTGGCCCTGGCCCTGGCTCTTCTGGAACAATGCAAATCTAAACAATGCCAAGAAACCATGGGATCAAGCTCCTCTAAAAGGCAGAGAATGAAGAGGGATTATTTTATTTTCAAAAAAAGAGGAAAGGTTTATGGTAGAGGCGATTAATTGTATTGTATCCATTCTAGGAATTAGAAAATTGACACATAGAAAAACGGGTTATAATACTCATCATTGTACTTGAATGGCATTATAAATGCTTTCGTTTTCACGTTTATGGCAATATAGACCTGTTGTAGCTTGAGAGATGGGTAAATATGTAGAACCCAAAAGAAAGACCCCAGCTTTGTTTTTGTGAGAAACTCAGTGAGGCTGTAAGTTTAGTTCATCTTTAGGTATGCTCCTTTTAGCATGTGGGAGGGGCACTAGAATGTGACAGAATATTGGTTCATAAATGTTGCCTGGCAACCCTGCTTGCATTCTGTATTCTGTTATCATGGGCCAAGTACCAGAGAGCAGCTGCGAGAAAGTTTTATCATGGGACATTACAGTCTCCCAAGATAACTATCTCCTAAATCTTTCAATGAAAGCATTTGATTCCCCTAATCAAGTCATAGCCAAATCTCTGGAAGTTTGCCCACAGCTTTTACTGGTCATCAAATTATAGGTTACCTAATTATCAGTGAACATTCAATTTCTTCTGTTTATGAATTCGCTCTCTTCTAAGAATTAATTCTATGGAAACAAAGATAATAAGACTCACAGTTATTCATCAAAAGGTGAGTTTGTCATTGTTAACTTCCTTCAGGATGGTGATAATCTATTTGTTAGAGTAGACTTAGGGATTATTGGATTGTAGTCCATTTCATTTGAGGCAGCTGTCCTACATGAAATATGTAGGATCTTCTAAAACCCGGCATACAAAATGACATTTCAGCATTTAAACATTTCACGACTCTGCTCTCGGATTAAATAAGGGATGAACCTGGGAGTTTCCCACAATCATGTGGGAGTCAGTGAGAGTCAAATGTATCGAGTATGGCAGACCATTTCATCATCTGATTATGTTGTTATTTGATTATTAAAATAGGACATTAGATAATCCATGATCAGTGGATTCCACGATGTGGGAAACAATTACTATGGACCATCTAAATATCAATTTTGTAGTTAAAATATTTAAATTAATCACGGCAGCATCGTTCAAGAGCCTGGTTTAGAGCCACCTTAGGGAAGTAGATGATGTTAAATGAACTCATTGTTAGATTATTTAACTATATAAAACAATGATTATATCATCCATGCCATCTGCAATCTGGTGCCGCAGATCATCTAATTACATAATTAAAGTATTAAAATTGACAGTCTGTGTTAATACCCAAGATAATGTAAATATTTGTATGGTTATGTAAACAACAACCCTCCATTCCATGAAGAGACCTGTAAAGCTCCCCTTGTGGAGATAATTTGCAATATCTTCACATTTTATTATTCATTGACTCAATTGATGATGATGACCTCCTTCATGACTGGAGTCTGGCCATGCTTCTCTGCCAGTAAAATGCCACATCTCCTATTTATTGTGACAATTAGCTATTGCTGACTTATTTAATTCTTTAAATTATATAAGCGACAGACAATGCCATCACCGATTCTGATTAGTGTGCAAATTTCTATCAGGGACAAGGTTAGGAAAGATTTAGACATGGGCACAGCATTTTGTGAATGATCTATGCATCTCCCATAGTAAAAAGGATGCTGGATGATTGAGTCCAGAAGATTGCTTGGGGCCATTCGAGAAGTACAAGGAATTCACCAAGGCTGGCATGGTGGTCTTTGTGTTGACTACATGCTTGTCTTCCACATCTTCACATCGGTTGTGATCTACCATGAGAAGAATTAGTGGCACTAGGAGGTCGGCACCATCTCCGAGACCTGGCAAAAGGATGACGACCCAGAACACGAAAGAACATCTCTCTCTCAGATATGCTGGCTATGCCCCAGCTGCAGCCATCTTTTTCAGCTGATAGCAACATCTTGGTTACTACTTGTAAGCCAGGAATGGGCCCATTATCTCAAAGTCTGCAGCTCCACAACAGAGATTCAGGTGCTGGTGATGATGTCAGGCCAACAGAATTCATCATGCAAGACAGTAAGATTATCTGACGATTAACTTATGGCATTTTAAAAATCCTTGATGACACCATACATTTCCATATCTGTCAAGTGTGCCCAGGATTGGAAGACACAAAAAAAGGTCAAAGACTTACATAGTTAAAGATTTAATTATTAAATTCTTTCATTATAAAATCTGTGATCCCTGAAGTTTGGTGCCACCTTGTGTGACTCAAGTGTGACAGAAGATCTAACTATCTGATTATTTCATTATACAAATCTGTCTTTTTCTACTCCAGGAAGAGTGGAGTCTTGATCCACCATATTGGTTTTAAATTGTCTCTTGTGATTTATTTCTTTCCTCCTTCCTTCCTTCCTTCCTTCCTTTCTTTCTTTCTTTCTTTAAATCAATGTTGATATCGATTTGTTATCTCTCTAGGGGTTACTTATGAGCAATTATCTCTTTATTCATTCATTTTTTGTGCATATCTAAGATTAAGAACTCAATGACACTTCAATATTGAGCAATCATTTAGGCTTCACGCATAAAACACCATTCACTGGTTTAAAGTTTATTCATTTAATTATGAAAATCTGTCATTATGTATTCAGTGATCTCTGGAGTTTTGAGCCTCCATCGTGCCAGACCATCACATCATCGAATACACTTACTTCCTTAACTGTTAAGCTAGAAAATTAAGTGATAATTTATCACTTAAATAAAGAATTTAAAATACAGGTAATGTTATGGACGACAAGTCCCTTTTGGAGTAAGATTTGCAGAGTTTATGTAACATCATCTCATTACTTCATTATTTAGCTATATAAAGAGATCTTTACATCAACGATATGTTTAGGACGTTGGTGCCATTTCATCAGTGTTAATATAAAAGATTACTATTTATTATCAAGTTAATTTATTATCAATATAATTTATTATCAATTTAATTTTGGCCCTGGCCCTGGCCCTGGCCCTGGCTCTTCTGGAACAATGCAAATCTAAACAATGCCGAGAAACCTTGGGATCAAGCTCCTCTAAAAGGCAGAGAATGAAGAGGGATTAATTTATTTTCAAAAAAGAGGAAAGGTTTATGGTAGAGGCGATTAATTGTATTGTATCCATTCTAGGAATTAGAAAATTGACACATAGAAAAACGGGTTATAATACTCATCATTGTACTTGAATGGCATTATAAATGCTTTCGTTTTCACGTTTATGGCAATATAGACCTGTTGTAGCTTGAGAGATGGGTAAATATATAGAACCCAAAAGAAAGACCCCAGCTTTGTTTTTGTGAGAAACTCAGTGAGGCTGTAAGTTTAGTTCATCTTTAGGTATGCTCCTTTTAGCATGTGGGAGGGGCACTAGAATGTGACAGAATATTGGTTCATAAATGTTGCCTGGCAACCCTGCTTGCATTCTGTATTCTGTTATCATGGGCCAAGTACCAGAGAGCAGCTGCGAGAAAGTTTTATCATGGGACATTACAGTCTCCCAAGATAACTATCTCCTAAATCTTTCAATGAAAGCATTTGATTCCCCTAATCAAGTCATAGCCAAATCTCTGGAAGTTTGCCCACAGCTTTTACTGGTCATCAAATTATAGGTTACCTAATTATCAGTGAACATTCAATTTCTTCTGTTTATGAATTCGCTCTCTTCTAAGAATTAATTCTATGGAAACAAAGATAATAAGACTCACAGTTATTCATCAAAAGGTGAGTTTGTCATTGTTAACTTCCTTCAGGATGGTGATAATCCATTTGTTAGAGTAGACTTAGGGATTATTGGATTGTAGTCCATTTCTTTTGAGGCAGCTGTCCTACATGAAATATGTAGGATCTTCTAAAACCCGGCATACAAAATGACATTTCAGCATTTAAACATTTCACGACTCTGCTCTCGGATTAAATAAGGGATGAACCTGGGAGTTTCCCACAATCATGTGGGAGTCAGTGAGAGTCAAATGTATCGAGTATGGCAGACCATTTCATCATCTGATTATGTTGTTATTTGATTATTAAAATAGGACATTAGATAATCCATGATCAGTGGATTCCACGATGTGGGAAACAATTACTATGGACCATCTAAATATCAATTTTGTAGTTAAAATATTTAAATTAATCACGACAGCATCGTTCAAGAGCCTGGTTTAGAGCCACCTTAGGGAAGTAGATGATGTTAAATGAACTCATTGTTAGATTATTTAACTATATAAAACAATGATTATATCATCCATGACATCTGCAATCTGGTGCCGCAGATCATCTAATTACATAATTAAAGTATTTAAATTGATAGTCTGTGTTAATACCCAAGATAATGTAAATATTTGTATGGTTATGTAAACAACAACCCTCCATTCCATGAAGAGACCTGTAAAGCTCCCCTTGTGGAGATAATTTGCAATATCTTCACATTTTATTATTCATTGACTCAATTGATGATGATGACATCCTTCATGACTGGAGTCTGGCCATGCTTCCCTGCCAGTAAAATGCCACATCTCCTATTTATTGTGACAATTAGCTATTGCTGACTTATTTAATTCTTTAAATTATATAAGCGACAGACAATGCCATCACCGATTCCGATTAGTGTGCAAATTTCTATCAGGGACAAGGTTAGGAAAGATTTAGACATGGGCACAGCATTTTGTGAATGATCTATGCATCTCCCATAGTAAAAAGGATGCTGGATGATTGAGTCCAGAAGATTGCTTGGGGCCATTCGAGAAGTACAAGGAATTCACCAAGGCTGGCATGGTGGTCTGTGTGTTGACTACATGCTTGTCTTCCACATCTTCACATCGGTTGTGATTTACCATGAGAAGAATTAGTGGCACTAGGAGGTCGGCACCATCTCCGAGACCTGGCAAAAGGATGACGACCCAGGACACGAAAGAACATCTCTCTCTCAGATATGCTGGCTATGCCCCAGCTGCAGCCATCTTTTTCAGCTGATAGCAACATCTTGGTTACTACTTGTAAGCCAGGAATGGGCCCATTATCTCAGAGTCTGCAGCTCCACAACAGAGATTCAGGTGCTGGTGATGATGTCAGGCCAACAGAATTCATCATGCAAGACAGTAAGATTATCTGACGATTAACTTATGGCATTTTAAAAATCCTTGATGACAGCATACATTTCCATATCTGTCAAGTGTGCCCAGGATTGGAAGACACAAAAATAGGTCAAAGACTTACATAGTTAAAGATGTAATTTTTAAATTCTTTCATTATAAAATCTGTGATCCCTGAAGTTTGGTGCCACATTGTGTGACTCAAGTGTGACAGAAGATCTAACTATCTGATTATTTCATTATACAAATCTGTCTTTTTCTACTCCAGGAAGAGTGGAGTCTTGATCCACTGTGTTGGTTTTAAATTGTCTCTTGTGATTTATTTCTTTCCTCCTTCCTTCCTTCCTTTCTTCCTTCCTTCCTTCCTTTCTTTCTTTCTTTAAATCAATGTTGATATCGATTTGTTATCTCTCTAGGGGTTACTTATGAGCAATTATCTCTTTATTCATTCATTTTTTGTGCATATCTAAGATTAAGAACTCAATGACACTTCAATATTGAGCAATCATTTAGGCTTCACGCATAAAACACCATTCACTGGTTTAAAGTTTATTCATTTAATTATGAAAATCTGTCATTATGTATTCAGTGATCTCTGGAGTTTTGAGCCTCCATCGTGCCAGACCATCACATCATCGAATACACTTACTTCCTTAACTGTTAAGCTAGAAAATTAAGTGATAATTTATCACTTAAATAAAGAATTTAAAATACAGGTAATGTTATGGACGACAAGTCCCTTTTGGAGTAAGATTTGCAGAGTTTATGTAACATCATCTCATTACTTCATTATTTAGCTATATAAAGAGATCTTTACATCAACGATATGTTTAGGACGTTGGTGCCATTTCATCAGTGTTAATATAAAAGATTACTATTTATTATCAAGTTAATTTATTATCAATATAATTTATTATCAATTTAATTTTGGCCCTGGCCCTGGCCCTGGCTCTTCTGGAACAATGCAAATCTAAACAATGCCGAGAAACCTTGGGATCAAGCTCCTCTAAAAGGCAGAGAATGAAGAGGGATTAATTTATTTTCAAAAAAGAGGAAAGGTTTATGGTAGAGGCGATTAATTGTATTGTATCCATTCTAGGAATTAGAAAATTGACACATAGAAAAACGGGTTATAATACTCATCATTGTACTTGAATGGCATTATAAATGCTTTCGTTTTCACGTTTATGGCAATATAGACCTGTTGTAGCTTGAGAGATGGGTAAATATATAGAACCCAAAAGAAAGACCCCAGCTTTGTTTTTGTGAGAAACTCAGTGAGGCTGTAAGTTTAGTTCATCTTTAGGTATGCTCCTTTTAGCATGTGGGAGGGGCACTAGAATGTGACAGAATATTGGTTCATAAATGTTGCCTGGCAACCCTGCTTGCATTCTGTATTCTGTTATCATGGGCCAAGTACCAGAGAGCAGCTGCGAGAAAGTTTTATCATGGGACATTACAGTCTCCCAAGATAACTATCTCCTAAATCTTTCAATGAAAGCATTTGATTCCCCTAATCAAGTCATAGCCAAATCTCTGGAAGTTTGCCCACAGCTTTTACTGGTCATCAAATTCTAGGTTACCTAATTATCAGTGAACATTCAATTTCTTCTGTTTATGAATTCGCTCTCTTCTAAGAATTAATTCTATGGAAACAAAGATAATAAGACTCACAGTTATTCATCAAAAGGTGAGTTTGTCATTGTTAACTTCCTTCAGGATGGTGATAATCCATTTGTTAGAGTAGACTTAGGGATTATTGGATTGTAGTCCATTTCTTTTGAGGCAGCTGTCCAACATGAAATATGTAGGATCTTCTAAAACCCGGCATACAAAATGACATTTCAGCATTTAAACATTTCACGACTCTGCTCTCGGATTAAATAAGGGATGAACCTGGGAGTTTCCCACAATCATGTGGGAGTCAGTGAGAGTCAAATGTATCGAGTATGGCAGACCATTTCATCATCTGATTATGTTGTTATTTGATTATTAAAATAGGACATTAGATAATCCATGATCAGTGGATTCCACGATGTGGGAAACAATTACTATGGACCATCTAAATATCAATTTTGTAGTTAAAATATTTAAATTAATCACGACAGCATCGTTCAAGAGCCTGGTTTAGAGCCACCTTAGGGAAGTAGATGATGTTAAATGAACTCATTGTTAGATTATTTAACTATATAAAACAATGATTATATCATCCATGACATCTGCAATCTGGTGCCGCAGATCATCTAATTACATAATTAAAGTATTTAAATTGATAGTCTGTGTTAATACCCAAGATAATGTAAATATTTGTATGGTTATGTAAACAACAACCCTCCATTCCATGAAGAGACCTGTAAAGCTCCCCTTGTGGAGATAATTTGCAATATCTTCACATTTTATTATTCATTGACTCAATTGATGATGATGACATCCTTCATGACTGGAGTCTGGCCATGCTTCCCTGCCAGTAAAATGCCACATCTCCTATTTATTGTGACAATTAGCTATTGCTGACTTATTTAATTCTTTAAATTATATAAGCGACAGACAATGCCATCACCGATTCCGATTAGTGTGCAAATTTCTATCAGGGACAAGGTTAGGAAAGATTTAGACATGGGCACAGCATTTTGTGAATGATCTATGCATCTCCCATAGTAAAAAGGATGCTGGATGATTGAGTCCAGAAGATTGCTTGGGGCCATTCGAGAAGTACAAGGAATTCACCAAGGCTGGCATGGTGGTCTGTGTGTTGACTACATGCTTGTCTTCCACATCTTCACATCGGTTGTGATTTACCATGAGAAGAATTAGTGGCACTAGGAGGTCGGCACCATCTCCGAGACCTGGCAAAAGGATGACGACCCAGAACACGAAAGAACATCTCTCTCTCAGATATGCTGGCTATGCCCCAGCTGCAGCCATCTTTTTCAGCTGATAGCAACATCTTGGTTACTACTTGTAAGCCAGGAATGGGCCCATTATCTCAGAGTCTGCAGCTCCACAACAGAGATTCAGGTGCTGGTGATGATGTCAGTCCAACAGAATTCATCATGCAAGACAGTAAGATTATCTGACGATTAACTTATGGCATTTTAAAAATCCTTGATGACAGCATACATTTCCATATCTGTCAAGTGTGCCCAGGATTGGAAGACACAAAAATAGGTCAAAGACTTACATAGTTAAAGATGTAATTTTTAAATTCTTTCATTATAAAATCTGTGATCCCTGAAGTTTGGTGCCACCTTGTGTGACTCAAGTGTGACAGAAGATCTAACTATCTGATTATTTCATTATACAAATCTGTCTTTTTCTACTCCAGGAAGAGTGGAGTCTTGATCCACTGTGTTGGTTTTAAATTGTCTCTTGTGATTTATTTCTTTCCTCCTTCCTTCCTTCCTTTCTTCCTTCCTTCCTTCCTTTCTTTCTTTCTTTAAATCAATGTTGATATCGATTTGTTATCTCTCTAGGGGTTACTTATGAGCAATTATCTCTTTATTCATTCATTTTTTGTGCATATCTAAGATTAAGAACTCAATGACACTTCAATATTGAGCAATCATTTAGGCTTCACGCATAAAACACCATTCACTGGTTTAAAGTTTATTCATTTAATTATGAAAATCTGTCATTATGTATTCAGTGATCTCTGGAGTTTTGAGCCTCCATCGTGCCAGACCATCACATCATCGAATACACTTACTTCCTTAACTGTTAAGCTAGAAAATTAAGTGATAATTTATCACTTAAATAAAGAATTTAAAATACAGGTAATGTTATGGACGACAAGTCCCTTTTGGAGTAAGATTTGCAGAGTTGATGTAACATCATCTCATTACTTCATTATTTAGCTATATAAAGAGATCTTTACATCAACGATATGTTTAGGACGTTGGTGCCATTTCATCAGTGTTAATATAAAAGTTTACTATTTATTATCAAGTTAATTTATTATCAATATAATTTATTATCAATTTAATTTTGGCCCTGGCCCTGGCCCTGGCCCTGGCTCTTCTGGAACAATGCAAATCTAAACAATGCCAAGAAACCATGGGATCAAGCTCCTCTAAAAGGCAGAGAATGAAGAGGGATTATTTTATTTTCAAAAAAGAGGAAAGGTTTATGGTAGAGGCGATTAATTGTATTGTATCCATTCTAGGAATTAGAAAATTGACACATAGAAAAACGGGTTATAATACTCATCATTGTACTTGAATGGCATTATAAATGCTTTCATTTTCACGTTTATGGCAATATAGACCTGTTGTAGCTTGAGAGATGGGTAAATATATAGAACCCAAAAGAAAGACCCCAGCTTTGTTTTTGTGAGAAACTCAGTGAGGCTGTAAGTTTAGTTCATCTTTAGGTATGCTCCTTTTAGCATGTGGGAGGGGCACTAGAATGTGACAGAATATTGGTTCATAAATGTTGCCTGGCAACCCTGCTTGCATTCTGTATTCTGTTATCATGGGCCAAGTACCAGAGAGCAGCTGCGAGAAAGTTTTATCATGGGACATTACAGTCTCCCAAGATAACTATCTCCTAAATCTTTCAATGAAAGCATTTGATTCCCCTAATCAATTCATAGCCAAATCTCTGGAAGTTTGCCCACAGCTTTTACTGGTCATCAAATCCTAGGTTACCTAATTATCAGTGAACATTCAATTTCTTCTGTTTATGAATTCGCTCTCTTCTAAGAATTAATTCTATGGAAACAAAGATAATAAGACTCACAGTTATTCATCAAAAGGTGAGTTTGTCATTGTTAACTTCCTTCAGGATGGTGATAATCCATTTGTTAGAGTAGACTTAGGGATTATTGGATTGTAGTCCATTTCATTTGAGGCAGCTGTCATACATGAAATATGTAGGATCTTCTAAAACCCGGCATACAAAATGACATTTCAGCATTTAAACATTTCACGACTCTGCTCTCGGATTAAATAAGGGATGAACCTGGGAGTTTCCCACAATCATGTGGGAGTCAGTGAGAGTCAAATGTATCGAGTATGGCAGACCATTTCATCATCTGATTATGTTGTTATTTGATTATTAAAATAGGACATTAGATAATCCATGATCAGTGGATTCCACGATGTGGGAAACAATTACTATGGACCATCTAAATATCAATTTTGTAGTTAAAATATTTAAATTAATCACGACAGCATCGTTCAAGAGCCTGGTTTAGAGCCACCTTAGGGAAGTAGATGATGTTAAATGAACTCATTGTTAGATTATTTAACTATATAAAACAATGATTATATCATCCATGACATCTGCAATCTGGTGCCGCAGATCATCTAATTACATAATTAAAGTATTTAAATTGATAGTCTGTGTTAATACCCAAGATAATGTAAATATTTGTATGGTCATGTAAACAACAACCCTCCATTCCATGAAGAGACCTGTAAAGCTCCACTTGTGGAGATAATTTGCAATATCTTCACATTTTATTATTCATTGACTCAATTGATGATGATGACATCCTTCATGACTGGAGTCTGGCCATGCTTCCCTGCCAGTAAAATGCCACATCTCCTATTTATTGTGACAATTAGCTATTGCTGACTTATTTAATTCTTTAAATTATATAAGCGACAGACAATGCCATCACCGATTCCGATTAGTGTGCAAATTTCTATCAGGGACAAGGTTAGGAAAGATTTAGACATGGGCACAGCATTTTGTGAATGATCTATGCATCTCCCATAGTAAAAAGGATGCTGGATGATTGAGTCCAGAAGATTGCTTGGGGCCATTCGAGAAGTACAAGGAATTCACCAAGGCTGGCATGGTGGTCTGTGTGTTGACTACATGCTTGTCTTCCACATCTTCACATCGGTTGTGATCTACCATGAGAAGAATTAGTGGCACTAGGAGGTCGGCACCATCTCCGAGACCTGGCAAAAGGATGACGACCCAGAACACGAAAGAACATCTCTCTCTCAGATATGCTGGCTATGCCCCAGCTGCAGCCATCTTTTTCAGCTGATAGCAACATCTTGGTTACTACTTGTAAGCCAGGAATGGGCCCATTATCTCAAAGTCTGCAGCTCCACAACAGAGATTCAGGTGCTGGTGATGATGTCAGGCCAACAGAATTCATCATGCAAGACAGTAAGATTATCTGACGATTAACTTATGGCATTTTAAAAATCCTTGATGACACCATACATTTCCATATCTGTCAAGTGTGCCCAGGATTGGAAGACACAAAAAAAAGGTCAAAGACTTACATAGTTAAAGATTTAATTATTAAATTCTTTCATTATAAAATCTGTGATCCCTGAAGTTTGGTGCCACCTTGTGTGACTCAAGTGTGACAGAAGATCTAACTATCTGATTATTTCATTATACAAATCTGTCTTTTTCTACTCCAGGAAGAGTGGAGTCTTGATCCACCATGTTGGTTTTAAATTGTCTCTTGTGATTTATTTCTTTCCTCCTTCCTTCCTTCATTCCTTCCTTCCTTCCTTTCTTTCTTTCTTTCTTTAAATCAATGTTGATATCGATTTGTTATCTCTCTAGGCGTTACTTATGAGCAATTATCTCTTTATTCATTCATTTTTTTGTGCATATCTATGGTTAAGAACTCAGTGACACTTCAATATTGAGCAATCATTTAGGCTTCACACATAAAACACCATTCACTGGTTTAAAGTTTATTCATTTAATTATGAAAATCTGTCATTATGTATTCAGTGATCTCTGGAGTTTTGAGCCTCCATCGTGCCAGACCATCACATCATCGAATACACTTACTTCCTTAACTGTTAAGCTAGAAAATTAAGTGATAATTTATCACTTAAATAAAGAATTTAAAATACAGGTAATGTTATGGACGACAAGTCCCTTTTGGAGTAAGATTTGCAGAGTTGATGTAACATCATCTCATTACTTCATTATTTAGCTATATAAAGAGATCTTTACATCAACGATATGTTTAGGACGTTGGTGCCATTTCATCAGTGTTAATATAAAAGTTTACTATTTATTATCAAGTTAATTTATTATCAATATAATTTATTATCAATTTAATTTTGGCCCTGGCCCTGGCCCTGGCCCTGGCTCTTCTGGAACAATGCAAATCTAAACAATGCCAAGAAACCATGGGATCAAGCTCCTCTAAAAGGCAGAGAATGAAGAGGGATTATTTTATTTTCAAAAAAGAGGAAAGGTTTATGGTAGAGGCGATTAATTGTATTGTATCCATTCTAGGAATTAGAAAATTGACACATAGAAAAACGGGTTATAATACTCATCATTGTACTTGAATGGCATTATAAATGCTTTCATTTTCACGTTTATGGCAATATAGACCTGTTGTAGCTTGAGAGATGGGTAAATATATAGAACCCAAAAGAAAGACCCCAGCTTTGTTTTTGTGAGAAACTCAGTGAGGCTGTAAGTTTAGTTCATCTTTAGGTATGCTCCTTTTAGCATGTGGGAGGGGCACTAGAATGTGACAGAATATTGGTTCATAAATGTTGCCTGGCAACCCTGCTTGCATTCTGTATTCTGTTATCATGGGCCAAGTACCAGAGAGCAGCTGCGAGAAAGTTTTATCATGGGACATTACAGTCTCCCAAGATAACTATCTCCTAAATCTTTCAATGAAAGCATTTGATTCCCCTAATCAATTCATAGCCAAATCTCTGGAAGTTTGCCCACAGCTTTTACTGGTCATCAAATCCTAGGTTACCTAATTATCAGTGAACATTCAATTTCTTCTGTTTATGAATTCGCTCTCTTCTAAGAATTAATTCTATGGAAACAAAGATAATAAGACTCACAGTTATTCATCAAAAGGTGAGTTTGTCATTGTTAACTTCCTTCAGGATGGTGATAATCCATTTGTTAGAGTAGACTTAGGGATTATTGGATTGTAGTCCATTTCATTTGAGGCAGCTGTCATACATGAAATATGTAGGATCTTCTAAAACCCGGCATACAAAATGACATTTCAGCATTTAAACATTTCACGACTCTGCTCTCGGATTAAATAAGGGATGAACCTGGGAGTTTCCCACAATCATGTGGGAGTCAGTGAGAGTCAAATGTATCGAGTATGGCAGACCATTTCATCATCTGATTATGTTGTTATTTGATTATTAAAATAGGACATTAGATAATCCATGATCAGTGGATTCCACGATGTGGGAAACAATTACTATGGACCATCTAAATATCAATTTTGTAGTTAAAATATTTAAATTAATCACGACAGCATCGTTCAAGAGCCTGGTTTAGAGCCACCTTAGGGAAGTAGATGATGTTAAATGAACTCATTGTTAGATTATTTAACTATATAAAACAATGATTATATCATCCATGACATCTGCAATCTGGTGCCGCAGATCATCTAATTACATAATTAAAGTATTTAAATTGATAGTCTGTGTTAATACCCAAGATAATGTAAATATTTGTATGGTCATGTAAACAACAACCCTCCATTCCATGAAGAGACCTGTAAAGCTCCACTTGTGGAGATAATTTGCAATATCTTCACATTTTATTATTCATTGACTCAATTGATGATGATGACATCCTTCATGACTGGAGTCTGGCCATGCTTCCCTGCCAGTAAAATGCCACATCTCCTATTTATTGTGACAATTAGCTATTGCTGACTTATTTAATTCTTTAAATTATATAAGCGACAGACAATGCCATCACCGATTCCGATTAGTGTGCAAATTTCTATCAGGGACAAGGTTAGGAAAGATTTAGACATGGGCACAGCATTTTGTGAATGATCTATGCATCTCCCATAGTAAAAAGGATGCTGGATGATTGAGTCCAGAAGATTGCTTGGGGCCATTCGAGAAGTACAAGGAATTCACCAAGGCTGGCATGGTGGTCTGTGTGTTGACTACATGCTTGTCTTCCACATCTTCACATCGGTTGTGATGTACCATGAGAAGAATTAGTGGCACTAGGAGGTCGGCACCATCTCCGAGACCTGGCAAAAGGATGACGACCCAGAACACGAAAGAACATCTCTCTCTCAGATATGCTGGCTATGCCCCAGCTGCAGCCATCTTTTTCAGCTGATAGCAACATCTTGGTTACTACTTGTAAGCCAGGAATGGGCCCATTATCTCAAAGTCTGCAGCTCCACAACAGAGATTCAGGTGCTGGTGATGATGTCAGGCCAACAGAATTCATCATGCAAGACAGTAAGATTATCTGACGATTAACTTATGGCATTTTAAAAATCCTTGATGACACCATACATTTCCATATCTGTCAAGTGTGCCCAGGATTGGAAGACACAAAAAAAAGGTCAAAGACTTACATAGTTAAAGATTTAATTATTAAATTCTTTCATTATAAAATCTGTGATCCCTGAAGTTTGGTGCCACCTTGTGTGACTCAAGTGTGACAGAAGATCTAACTATCTGATTATTTCATTATACAAATCTGTCTTTTTCTACTCCAGGAAGAGTGGAGTCTTGATCCACCATGTTGGTTTTAAATTGTCTCTTGTGATTTATTTCTTTCCTCCTTCCTTCCTTCATTCCTTCCTTCCTTCCTTTCTTTCTTTCTTTCTTTAAATCAATGTTGATATCGATTTGTTATCTCTCTAGGCGTTACTTATGAGCAATTATCTCTTTATTCATTCATTTTTTTGTGCATATCTATGGTTAAGAACTCAGTGACACTTCAATATTGAGCAATCATTTAGGCTTCACACATAAAACACCATTCACTGGTTTAAAGTTTATTCATTTAATTATGAAAATCTGTCATTATGTATTCAGTGATCTCTGGAGTTTTGAGCCTCCATCGTGCCAGACCATCACATCATCGAATACACTTACTTCCTTAACTGTTAAGCTAGGAAATTAAATTATAATTTATCACTTAATTAAAGAATTTAAAATACAGGTAATGTTATGGACGACAAGTCCCTTTTGGAGTAAGATTTGCAGAGTTGATGTAACATCATCTCATTACTTCATTATTTAGCTATATAAAGAGATTTTTTACATCAACGATATGTTTAGGACGTTGGTGCCATTTCATCAGTATTAATATAAAAGTTTACTATTTATTATCAAGTTAATTTATTATCAATATAATTTATTATCAATTTAATTTTGGCCCTGGCCCTGGCCCTGGCCCTGGCTCTTCTGGAACAATGCAAATCTAAACAATGCCAAGAAACCATGGGATCAAGCTCCTCTAAAAGGCAGAGAATGAAGAGGGATTATTTTATTTTCAAAAAAGAGGAAAGGTTTATGGTAGAGGCGATTAATTGTATTGTATCCATTCTAGGAATTAGAAAATTGACACATAGAAAAACGGGTTATAATACTCATCATTGTACTTGAATGGCATTATAAATTCTTTGTTTTCACGTTTATGGCAATATAGACCTGTTGTAGCTTGAGAGATGGGTAAATATATAGAACCCAAAAGAAAGACCCCAGCTTTGTTTTTGTGAGAAACTCAGTGAGGCTGTAAGTTTAGTTCATCTTTAGGTATGCTCCTTTTAGCATGTGGGAGGGGCACTAGAATGTGACAGAATATTGGTTCATAAATGTTGCCTGGCAACCCTGCTTGCATTCTGTATTCTGTTATCATGGGCCAAGTACCAGAGAGCAGCTGCGAGAAAGTTTTATCATGGGACATTACAGTCTCCCAAGATAACTATCTCCTAAATCTTTCAATGAAAGCATTTGATTCCCCTAATCAAGTCATAGCCAAATCTCTGGAAGTTTGCCCACAGCTTTTACTGGTCATCAAATTCTAGGTTACCTAATTATCAGTGAACATTCAATTTCTTCTGTTTATGAATTCGCTCTCTTCTAAGAATTAATTCTATGGAAACAAAGATAATAAGACTCACAGTTATTCATCAAAAGGTGAGTTTGTCATTGTTAACTTCCTTCAGGATGGTGATAATCCATTTGTTAGAGTAGACTTAGGGATTATTGGATTGTAGTCCATTTCTTTTGAGGCAGCTGTCCAACATGAAATATGTAGGATCTTCTAAAACCCGGCATACAAAATGACATTTCAGCATTTAAACATTTCACGACTCTGCTCTCGGATTAAATAAGGGATGAACCTGGGAGTTTCCCACAATCATGTGGGAGTCAGTGAGAGTCAAATGTATCGAGTATGGCAGACCATTTCATCATCTGATTATGTTGTTATTTGATTATTAAAATAGGACATTAGATAATCCATGATCAGTGGATTCCACGATGTGGGAAACAATTACTATGGACCATCTAAATATCAATTTTGTAGTTAAAATATTTAAATTAATCACGACAGCATCGTTCAAGAGCCTGGTTTAGAGCCACCTTAGGGAAGTAGATGATGTTAAATGAACTCATTGTTAGATTATTTAACTATATAAAACAATGATTATATCATCCATGACATCTGCAATCTGGTGCCGCAGATCATCTAATTACATAATTAAAGTATTTAAATTGATAGTCTGTGTTAATACCCAAGATAATGTAAATATTTGTATGGTTATGTAAACAACAACCCTCCATTCCATGAAGAGACCTGTAAAGCTCCCCTTGTGGAGATAATTTGCAATATCTTCACATTTTATTATTCATTGACTCAATTGATGATGATGACATCCTTCATGACTGGAGTCTGGCCATGCTTCCCTGCCAGTAAAATGCCACATCTCCTATTTATTGTGACAATTAGCTATTGCTGACTTATTTAATTCTTTAAATTATATAAGCGACAGACAATGCCATCACCGATTCCGATTAGTGTGCAAATTTCTATCAGGGACAAGGTTAGGAAAGATTTAGACATGGGCACAGCATTTTGTGAATGATCTATGCATCTCCCATAGTAAAAAGGATGCTGGATGATTGAGTCCAGAAGATTGCCTGGGGCCATTCGAGAAGTACAAGGAATTCACCAAGGCTGGCATGGTGGTCTGTGTGTTGACTACATGCTTGTCTTCCACATCTTCACATCGGTTGTGATCTACCATGAGAAGAATTAGTGGCACTAGGAGGTCGGCACCATCTCCGAGACCTGGCAAAAGGATGACGACCCAGAACACGAAAGAACATCTCTCTCTCAGATATGCTGGCTATGCCCCAGCTGCAGCCATCTTTTTCAGCTGATAGCAACATCTTGGTTACTACTTGTAAGCCAGGAATGGGCCCATTATCTCAAAGTCTGCAGCTCCACAACAGAGATTCAGGTGCTGGTGATGATGTCAGGCCAACAGAATTCATCATGCAAGACAGTAAGATTATCTGACGATTAACTTATGGCATTTTAAAAATCCTTGATGACAGCATACATTTCCATATCTGTCAAGTGTGCCCAGGATTGGAAGACACAAAAAAAGGTCAAAGACTTACATAGTTAAAGATTTAATTATTAAATTCTTTCATTATAAAATCTGTGATCCCTGAAGTTTGGTGCCACCTTGTGTGACTCAAGTGTGACAGACGATCTAACTATCTGATTATTTCATTATACAAATCTGTCTTTTTCTACTCCAGTAAGAGTGGAGTCTTGATCCACTGTGTTGGTTTTAAATTGTCTCTTGTGATTTATTTCTTTCCTCCTTCCTTCCTTCCTTCCTTCCTTCCTTCCTTCCTTTCTTTCTTTCTTTAAATCAATGTTGATATCGATTTGTTATCTCTCTAGGGGTTAATTATGAGCAATTATTTCTTTATTCATTCATTTTTTGTGCATATCTATGGTTAAGAACTCAATGACACTTCAATATTGAGCAACCATTTAGGCTTCACGCATAAAACACCATTCACTGGTTTAAAGTTTATTCATTTAATTATGAAAATCTGTCATTATGTATTCAGTGATCTCTGGAGTTTTGAGCCTCCATCGTGCCAGACCATCACATCATCGAATACACTTACTTCCATAACTGTTAAGCTAGAAAATTAAGTGATAATTTATCACTTAAATAAAGAATTTAAAATACAGGTAATGTTATGGACGACAAGTCCCTTTTGGAGTCAAATTTGCAGAGTTGATGTAACATCATCTCATTACTTTATTATTTAGCTATATAAAGAGATCTTTACATCAACGATATGTTTAGGACATTGGTGCCATTTCATCAGTGTTAATATAAAAGTTTACTATTTATTATCAAGTTAATTTATTATCAATATAATTTATTATCAATTTAATTTTGGCCCTGGCCCTGGCCCTGGCCCTGGCTCTTCTGGAACAATGCAAATCTAAACAATGCCGAGAAACCATGGGATCAAGCTCCTCTAAAAGGCAGAGAATGAAGAGGGATTATTTTATTTTCAAAAAAGAGGAAAGGTTTATGGTAGAGGCGATTAATTGTATTGTATCCATTCTAGGAATTAGAAAATTGACACATAGAAAAACGGGTTATAATACTCATCATTGTACTTGAATGGCATTATAAATGCTTTCGTTTTCACGTTTATGGCAATATAGACCTGTTGTAGCTTGAGAGATGGGTAAATATATAGAACCCAAAAGAAAGACCCCAGCTTTGTTTTTGTGAGAAACTCAGTGAGGCTGTAAGTTTAGTTCATCTTTAGGTATGCTCCTTTTAGCATGTGGGAGGGGCACTAGAATGTGACAGAATATTGGTTCATAAATGTTGCCTGGCAATCCTGCTTGCATTCTGTATTCTGTTATCATGGGCCAAGTACCAGAGAGCAGCTGCGAGAAAGTTTTATCATGGGACATTACAGTCTCCCAAGATAACTATCTCCTAAATCTTTCAATGAAAGCATTTGATTCCCCTAATCAAGTCATAGCCAAATCTCTGGAAGTTTGCCCACAGCTTTTACTGGTCATCAAATTCTAGGTTACCTAATTATCAGTGAACATTCAATTTCTTCTGTTTATGAATTCACTCTCTTCTAAGAATTAATTCTATGGAAACAAAGATAATAAGACTCACACTTATTCATCAAAAGGTGAGTTTGTCATTGTTAACTTCCTTCAGGATGGTGGTAATCCATTTGTTAGAGTAGACTTAGGGATTATTGGATTGTAGTCCATTTCTTTTGAGGCAGCTGTCCAACATGAAATATGTAGGATCTTCTAAAACCCGGCATACAAAATGACATTTCAGCATTTAAACATTTCACGACTCTGCTCTCGGATTAAATAAGGGATGAACCTGGGAGTTTCCCACAATCATGTGGGAGTCAGTGAGAGTCAAATGTATCGAGTATGGCAGACCATTTCATCATCTGATTATGTTGTTATTTGATTATTAAAATAGGACATTAGATAATCCATGATCAGTGGATTCCACGATGTGGGAAACAATTACTATGGACCATCTAAATATCAATTTTGTAGTTAAAATATTTAAATTAATCACGACAGCATCGTTCAAGAGCCTGGTTTAGAGCCACCTTAGGGAAGTAGATGATGTTAAATGAACTCATTGTTAGATTATTTAACTATATAAAACAATGATTATATCATCCATGACACCTGCAATCTGTTGCCGCAGATCAACTAATTACATAATTAATGTATTTAAATTGACAGTCTGTGTTAATACCCAAGATAATGTAAGTATTTGTATGGTTATGTAAACAACAACCCTCCATTCCATGAAGAGACCTGTAAAGCTCCCCTTGTGGAGATAATTTGCAATATCTTCACATTTTATTATTCATTGACTCAATTGATGATGATGACATCCTTCATGACTGGAGTCTGGCCATGCATCCCTGCCAGTAAAATGCCACATCTCCTATTTATTGTGACAATTAGCTATTGCTGACTTATTTAATTCTTTAAATTATATAAGCGACAGACAATGCCATCACCGATTCCGATTAGTGTGCAAATTTCTATCAGGGACAAGGTTAGGAAAGATTTAGTCATGGGCACAGCATTTTTTGAATGATCTATGCATCTCCCATAGTAAAAAGGATGCTGGATGATTGAGTCCAGAAGATTGCTTGGGGCCATTCGAGAAGTACAAGGAATTCACCAAGGCTGGCATGGTGGTCTGTGTGTTGACTACATGCTTGTCTTCCACATCTTCACATCGGTTGTGATCTACCATGAGAAGAATTAGGGGCACTAGGAGGTCGGCACCATCTCCGAGACTTGGCAAAAGGATGACGACCCAGAACACGAAAGAACATCTCTCTCTCAGATATGCTGGCTATGCCCCAGCTGCAGCCATCTTTTTCAGCTGATAGCAACATCTTGGTTACTACTTGTAAGCCAGGAATGGGCCCATTATCTCAGAGTCTGCAGCTCCACAACAGAGATTCAGGTGCTGGTGATGATGTCAGGCCAACAGAATTCATCATGCAAGACAGTAAGATTATCTGACGATTAACTTATGGCATTTTAAAAATCCTTGATGACAGCATACATTTCCATATCTGTCAAGTGTGCCCAGGATTGGAAGACACAAAAAAAGGTCAAAGACTTACATAGTTAAAGATGTAATTATTAAATACTTTCATTATAAAATCTGTGATCCCTGAAGTTTGGTGCCACCTTGTGTGACTCAAGTGTGACAGACGATCTAACTATCTGATTATTTCATTATACCAATCTGTCTTTTTCTACTCCAGGAAGAGTGGAGTCTTGATCCACCATGTTGGTTTTAAATTGTCTCTTGTGATTTATTTCTTTCCTCCTTCCTTCCTTCCTTTCTTCCTTTCTTTCTTTAAATTAATGTTGATGTCGATTTGTTATCTCTCTAGGGGTTACTTATGAGCAATTATCTCTTTATTCATTCATTTTTTGTGCATATCTATGATTAAGAACTCAATGACACTTCAATATTGAGCAATCATTTAGGCTTCACTCATAAAACACCATTCACTGGTTTAAAGTTTATTCATTTAATTATGAAAATCTGTCATTATGTATTCAGTGATCACTGGAGTTTTGAGCCTCCATCGTGCCAGACCATCACATCTTCGAATACACTTACTTCCTTAACTGTTTAGCTAGGAAATTAAATGATAATTTATCACTTAATTAAAGAATTTAAAATACAGGTAATGTAATGGACGACAAGTCCCTTTTGGAGTAAGATTTGCAGAGTTGATGTAACATCATCTCATTACTTCATTATTTAGCTATATAAAGAGATCTTTACATCAACGATATGTTTAGGACGTTGGTGCCATTTCATCAGTGTTAATATAAAAGTTTACTATTTATTATCAAGTTAATTTATTATCAATGTAATTTATTATCAATTTAATTTTGGCCCTGGCCCTGGCCCTGGCCCTGGCCCTGGCCCTGGCCCTGGCTGTTCTGATCCAATGCAAATCTAATCAATGACGAGAAACCATGGGATCAATATCCTCTAAAGGGCAGAGAATTAAGAGGGATTATTTTATTTTCAAAAAAGTGAAAAGGTTTATGATAGAGTTTCCTAATTGTATTATATCCGTTGTAGGAATTAGAAAATTGAAGCATTGAAAAAAGGTTTAAAATACTCATCATTGTACTTGAATAGAATTATGATGCATGTGTTATAATGCTTAAATCAACTCTAGGCAATTTGTAGCTTGAGAGACAGTTAAATATGTAGAACCCAAAAGAAAGAGCACTGTATCATTTTTGTGAGAAAATCAGTGAGGCTGTAAGGTTAGGTCTTTTTTAGGTATTCTCCTTTTAGCACGTGGGAGGGGCACTAGAATGTGACAGAATGTTGGTGCATACATATTGCCTGGCAACCCTGTTGCATTCTGTATCCTGGTATCATGGGCCAAGACCAGAGTGCAGCTTTGAGAAAGTGTTATCATGGGACATTACAGTCTCCCAAGATAATTATCTACTTAAACTTTCAATTACAGCTATTGATTCCCCTAACCAAGTCATAGCCTCACCTCTGTAAGATTGCCCACAGCTTTTACTGGTCATCAAATTCTAGATTACCTAATTATCAGAGAACATTCAATTTCTTCCCTTTATGAATTCTCTCTCTCCTAAGAATTAATACTATGGAAAGAAAGATAATAAGACTCACAAATATTCATCAAAAGTTGAGTTTGCCATTGTTGACTTCCTTCAGGAAGGTGATAATACATTTGTTAGAGTAGACTTAGGGATTATTGGATTGCAGTCCATCTCCTTTGAAGCGACAGACAATGCCAACACCGATTACGATTAGTGTGCAACTATCTGTCAGGGACAAGTTTAGGAAAGATGTAGGTATGGGCAGAGCATTTTCTGAATGATCTAAGCATTGCCCAGAGTAAAAAGGATGCTGGATGATTGAGTCCAGAAGATTGCTCGGGGCCTTTCGAGAAGTACAAGGACTACACCAAGGCCGGCATGGTGGTCTGGGTGTTGACTACCTGTTGTTCCTCCACATCTTCACATCGGTTGTGATCTACCATGAGAAGAAGGAATGGCACTAGGAGGTCGTCACCATCTCCGAGACCTGGCAAAAGGATGAGGACCCAGAACACGGAAGAACATCTCTAAGATATGCTGGCTTTGCCTCAGCTCCAGCCATCTGTTCAGCTGATAGCAACATCTTGATTACTACTTCTAAGCCAGGAAGGGGCCCATTATCTCAGATCCTGCAGCACCACAACGGAGATTCAGGTGCTGGCGATGATGTCAGGCCAACAGAATTCATCATGCAAGACAGTATGATTATCTGACGATTAACTTATGGCATTTTAAAAATCCTTGATGACAGCTTACATTTCTATATCTGTAAAGTCTGCTCAGGATTTGAAGATACAAAAAAATAGCTCAACGACTTACATATTTAAATATGTAATTATTAAATTCCTTCATTATGTAATCTGTGATCCCTGAAGTTTGGTGCCACCTTGTGTGACTCAATGTGTCAAACGATCTAACTATCTCATTATTTCATTATACAAATCTGCCTTTTTCTACTCCAGGAAGAGTGGAGTCTGTATCTACCTTGTTGGTTTTAAATTGTCTCTTGTGATTTCTTTCTTCCTTCCTTCCTTTCTTTCTTTAAATCAATGTTGATATCGAATTGTTATCTCTCTAGGGGTTAATTATGAGAAATTATCTCTTCATTCATTCATTTTTTTGTTCATATCTATGATTAAGTACTCAATGACCATTCAGTATTGAGCAATCATTTAGGCTTCAGGCATAAAACACCATTCACTGGTTTAAAGTTTATTCATTTAAATACGAAAATCTGTCATTATGTATTCAGTGATCACTGGAGTTTTGAGCCTCCTTAGGGGAGTCAATTATGCCAGACTATCATCGATACTACATTTACTTCCTTAACTATTAAGCTAGGAAATTACATGATAATTCATCACTTAATTAATGAATTTAAAATACAAGTAATGTGATGAACCTTAAGTCCATTTTGGAGTCAGATTTTGGGAGTTGATGTAACATCATCTCATTACTTCATCACTTTGCTATATAAAGAGATCTTTACATCAGCGATATGTTAAGGACTTTTGTGCCATCTCATCAGTGTTAATATAAAATGCCTATACATTTATTATCAAGTTAATTTATTATCAATGTAATTTATTATCAATTTAATTTTGTACCCGGCTCTGGCCCCGGCACTGGCCCCGGCCTTGGCTGTTCAGGACCAATGCAAATCTAAAAAATGCCGAGAAACCATGGGATCAAGCTCCTCTAAAGGGCAGAGAATTAAGAGGGATTATTTTATTTTCGAAAAAGTGAACAGGAATGGTAGAGGCGACTAATTGCATTGTATCCATTCTAGGAATTAGAAAATTGAAGCATAGAAAAACGGTTTAAAATACTCATCATTGTACTTGACAGGCATTATGATGCTTTCGTTTTCATGCTTATGGCACTATAGACATGTTCTAGCTTGAGAGACGGGTAAATATGTAGGACCCAAAAGAAAGAGCCCTGCTATGTTTTTGTGAGAAACTCAGTGAGGCTGTAAGATTACTTCATCTTTAGGTATGCTCCTTTTAGCATGTGGGATGGGCACTAGAATATGACAGAATATTGGTTCATAAATGTTTCCTGGCAAACCTGCTTGCATTCTCTATTCTGTTATCATGGGCCAAGTACCAGAGAACAGCTTCGAGAAAGTGTTATCATGGGACATTACAATCTCCCAAGATAACTATCTCCTAAAACTTTCAAGGACAGCATTTGATTCCCTATCCAAGTCATAGCCAAATCTCTGGAAGTTTGCCTACAGCTTTTACTTGTCACCAAATACTAGATTACCTAATTATCAGAAAACATTCAATTTCTTCTGTTTATGAATTCTCTCTCTCCTAAGAATTAATACTATGGAAACAAAAATAATAAGACTCACAATTATTCATCAATAGGTGAGTTTGTCATTTTTAACTTCCCCCATGATGGTGATAATCCTTTTGTTAGAGTAGACTTAGGGATTATTGTATTGCAGTCCATCTCTTTTGAGGCAGCCGTCCAACATGATATATGTAGGATCTTCTAAAAACCTGCATACACAATGATATTTCAGCATTTAAACATTTCATGACTCTGATCTCCGATTAAATAAGGGATGAACCTGGGAGTTTCCCACAATCATGTGGCAGTCAGTGAGAGTCAATTGTGTCGAGTATGGTGGACCATTTCATCATCTGATTATGTTGTTGTTTGATTATTAAAATAGGACATTAGATAATCCATGAACAGTGGATTCCACGATGTGGGAAACAATTATTATGGACCATCTAAATATCAATTTTGTAGTTAAAATATTTAAATTAATCATGACAGCATCGTTCAAGAGCATGGTTTGGAGCCACCTTAGGGAAGTGAATGATGTTACATGAACTCATTGTTTTATTATTTAACTATACAAAACAATGATTATATCATCCAAGATACCTGCAATCTGGTGCAAGTAATTGTCAAGAAAGTAGTACTTAGATATTTAAATAATGCCACGTTTTTAACTCCCATGGAGGATTGGCCCGACTCAAGTCGAGAATAACAACACCTTCATCGATTTTAATAATTAATATATAATGAAAAATGATTGAAAAATGACATGGTGGTGCATACTTAAATCCCACATGGAGTAGTCAGACTGATCTCTTACGGTACAACCTTCGGGACTCAATCACACAGCATCCCTCGTATTCTGGAAGATGCATAGATCATTCAGACAGATGCCCATGTCTACAACTTTCCTAACCTTGTCCCTGACAGATTTTTGCACCCTAACTGTATTCGGTGATGGCACTGTCTGTCGTTTACATAATTTAAAGAATTAAATAAGTCACTAATAGCTAACTGTCACAATAAATAGGGGATGTAGCATTCTACTGGCAGGGAAACATGGCCAGACTCCAGTCATGAAGGATGTCATCATCATCAATTGAGTCAATGAATCATACAATGTGAAAAGATATTCCACATTATCTCCACAAGAGGGAGCTTTACAGGTCTCTTAAAGGAATGGAGGATTGTTGTTTACATAACTATACAAATATTTACATTATCTTGGGGATTAACACAGATTGTCAATTTAAATTCATTAATTATGTAATTAGATGATCTGTGGCAACAGATTCCAGGTGTCATGGATGATATAATCATTGTTTTATATAATTAAATAATCAAATAATGTGTTCATGTAACATCATCCACTTCCCTAAGGTGGCTCCAAACCAGGCTCATGAACTATGCTGTCGTGATAAATTTAAATATTTTAAGTACATAATTGATATTAGGTTATTCTATAATAATTGCCTCCCACATCTTGTCACCACAATCCACTGATCATGGATTATCTAATGTCCTATTTTAATAAACAAATAACAACATAATGAGAGGATGAAATGGTCTGCCATGCTCCACACAATTGCCTCTCAGTTGACTCCCACATGATTGTGGGAAACTCCCAGGTTCATCAGTTATTTAATCACAGAGCAGAGTACTAACATGTTTAAATACTGAACTGAAATTTTGTATGCAGGGTTTTTAGAAGATATCACATATTTAATGATGGGAGGCGGGTTCAATAGAGATGGATTGAAATCCAATAATCACAAAGTCCACTCTAACAAATGGATTTTCACATTCCTGAAGGAAGTCATCAATGTAAACTCACCATTTGATGAATAATTTTGAGTCTTATTTGTCTTTTGTTCCATAGTGTGACTTCTTAGGAGAGAGAGTATTCATAAACAGAAGACTTAGAACTGTTTCTCCAAAGACTATGTTCTATGATGATTATGTTATCATGAATTTGGTAACCAGTAAAATCTGTAGGCACACTTCAAGAGGTGGGCCTATGACTTGTTTAGGCGAATCAAATGTTGTCATTAAAAGTTTTAGGAGATAGTTACCTTGGGAGATTGTAATGTCCCATGATAACACTTTCTCGAAGCTGCTCTCTGGTCCTTGGCCCAAGATACCAGGATACAGAATGCAACAGGGTTGCCAGGCAACATTTATGAACCAACATTCTGTCACATTCTAGTGTCCCTCCCACATGCTTAAAGGAGTAAACCCACCGATGAACTAACTTTACAGCCTCACTGATTTTCTCACAAAATCAAAGCAGGGCTCTTTCTTTTGAGTTCTACATACTTACCAGTCTCTCAAGCTACAACTTGCCTTTAGTGACATAAGCATGAAAACGAAAGCATAATTGTGCCATTCTAGTACAATGACTAGTATTTTAAACCTGTTTTCTATGCTTCAGTTTTCTAATTTCTTGAACGGAAACAATAAAATTAATCGCCTCTACCATAATCCTTTTCCCTTTATTGAAAATAAAATTAACACCTCTCCATCCTCTTACCTTTAGAGTAGCTTGATCCCATGGTTTCTCAGAGTTTTTTAGATTTGATATAGGCTGATGATTACGGATTTTCAGCACTGTCTTCTGGTTCTTTCAGTAATTTTGGATTCCTCAATTAACTGTTCTGTATTAAGTCCTGTACCCCGCTTTCTAATATGGTTATTTAGATTGATTTATTGCTGGTGGTGTGTCATGTTAACATCCCGACAGAGTTCATTAGATGACATTCCCTGATCAGGAGATTATTCAGTTATTCCATTTTTAAAATCGGTGGTCACTGTGTCCTTCCTGGGTTAGTTCAGTTGCAACATCTCAGAAACCGATGATGCGAAACAGTACAGTTTTTTTTTTTTTAAATCGTGTAACCATTCGATTGTTAAAAATCTACTATTGTGTAATCAGTAATCACTGTATATGGCTTTATCTCCCATTCTCTAGCCACTGCTTCTGGTACCGATCTCCTGCTATGTCAATCCCACAGAAGCCAAATGACGGATGACACCATCATTACTTATGCAATCAAATGAGTTAATAATTGGATAGTCCTCCATACTGAACTTTCATAAGATGGAACCAAACTCCAGTGATTGCCAAGGAAGTAGTACTTAGATAATCAAATAATGCCACGTGATTAACTCCCATGGAGGAATGGCCCGACTCCAGTCAAGAAGAACAACATTTTCATCGATTTAAATAATGAATATATAATGAAAAATGATTGAATAATGTCATGGTGGTGCATACTTAAATCCCACATGGAGTAGTCAGACTGATCTCTTCCTGGAATAATGGTGTTTTTAAAAAATTAAATTGATATTAAGTAGTGGGCCTTTTATATTAACACTGAGGAGATGGCACCAAAGTCCTAAACCTATTGCTGATGTAAAGATCTATTTACATCGTAAAATGGTGAAGTAATGAGATGATATTACATCATCAACTACCAAAATCTGACTGCAAAAGGGACGTATGGTCCATAACGTTACCTGTATTTTAAATACTTAAATTAAATGATGAATTATTACTTAATTTCCTAGTTTAACAGTTAAAGAAGTAAGTGTAGTATTAGATGACATGACGGTCTGGTAAAACGGTCTCCCCTAAGGGGGCTCAAAACTCCAGTGATCACTGAATACATAATGACAGATTTTCATAATTAAATGAGTAAATATTAAACAAGTGGATGGTGTTTTATGCACGAATCCTAAATGGTTACTTAATACTGAAGAGGCATTGAGTTCTTAATCATAGATTTGAACAAAAAATGAATGAATAAAGAGATAGTTTCTCATAATTCAGCCCTGGAGATACAACAAAATGATATCAACATTGATTTAAAGAAAGGAAGAAAGAAAGAAAGAATTAACAAGATGCAATTTAAACCCAATAAGGTGGATCCAGGCTCTGCTCTTCCTGTAGTAGAAAAACACAGATTTGAATAATCAAATAATCAGATAGTGAGATCGTCTGTCACAATTGAGTCAAACAAGGTGGCGCCAAACTTCAGGGATCACAGAATATATAATGAAAGAATTTAATAATTACATCCATCAATATGTAAACCATTGAACTTTTTTTGTATCATCAATTCCTGTGCAGACTTGACAGGTATGAAAGTGTATGCTGTCATCGAGCATTTTTAAAATGCCATCAGTTAATCGTCAGATAATCATACTGTCTTGCCTGATGAATTCTGTTGGCCTGACATCATCACAAGCGCCTGAATGTCTGTTGTGGTGCAGCAGGACGTGAGATAATGGGCCCAATCCTGGCATAGCAGTAGGAGCCACAATGTTGATAACAGCTGAAAAGGTGGCTGCAGCAAGGGCATCAACAGCATAGCTGAGAGAGAAATGATCTTCCGTGTTCTGAGTCATCATCCTTTTGCCAGGTCTCTGTGATGGTGCTGACCTACTAGTGCCTCTCCTTCTTCTCATGGTAGATCACAACCGATGTGAAGATGTGGAGGAAGAGCAGGTAGTCAACACCCAGACCACCGTGCCGGCCTTGGTGAAGTCCTTGAACTTCTCGGTTGGCACCGTGCAATCTTCTGGACTCAATCAACCAGAATCCCTCGAACTCAGGGGGATGCATAAATCATTCAGAAAATGCTCTGCCCATGTCTACATCTTTCCTATCCTTGTCCCTGACAGATATTTGCACCCTAACCATAAACGGTGATGTCATTGTCTGTCGTTTACATAATTTAAAGAATTTAATAAGTGAGTAGTACCTAACTGTCACAATAAATAGGTGATGTAGCATTTTACTGGCAGGGAATCATGGTCAGATTCCAGGCATGAAGGATGTCATCATCATCAATTGAGTCAATGACTCATAAAATGTGACGATATTGCACATTAACTCCACAAGAGGGAGCTTTACAGGTATCTTCAGGGAATGGAGGACTGTTGTTTACATAACTATACAAATATTTACATTATCTTGGGGATTAACACAGGTAGTCAATTTAAAAACATTAATTATGTAATTAGATGATCTTTGGCACCAGATTCCAGGTGTCATGGATGATATAATCATTATTTTACATAATTAAATCATCAAAAAATGAGTTCATATAACATCATCCACTTCCCTAAGGTGGCTCCATACCAGACACATGAACAATGCTGTCATGATAAATTTATGTATTTTAACTACATAATTGATATTAAGATGGTCTATAATAATTGCCTCCCACATCGCGTCACCACAATCCACTGATCATGGATTATCTAATGTCCTATTTTTATAATCAAATAACAACATAATCAGAGGATGAAATGGTCTGCCATACTCCACACAATTGACTCTCTGTTGACTCCCACATGATTGTGGGAAACTCCCAGGTTCATCAGTTATTTAATCACAGAGCAGAGTAGTAACATGTTTAAATGCTGAACTGTCATTGTGTATGCAGGCTTTTTAGAAGATATCACATATTTAATGTTGGGCTGCTGCCTCAATAGAGATGGACTGAAATCCAACAATCCCTTAAGTCTACTCTAACAAATGGATATCACCTTCCTGAAGGAAGTCATCAATGGCAAACTCACCTTTTGATGAATAATTTTGAGTCTTATTTGTCTTTTGTTCCATAGTGTGACTTCTTAGGAGACAGAGTATTCATAAACAGAAGACTTTGAACTGTTTCTCCACAGACTACGTTCGCTGATGATTAGGTAATCTTGAATTTGGTAACCAGTAAATGCTGTAGGCACACCCCCAGAGGTGTGGCTATGACTTCTTTAGGCAAATCAAAGGTTGTCATTAAAGGTTTTAGGAGATAGTTACCTTGGGAGACTGTAATGTCCCATGATAACGCTTTCTCGAAGCTGCTCTCTGGTCCTTGGCCCATGATACCAGGATACAGAATGCAACAGGGTTGCCAGGCAACATTTATGAACCAACATTCTGTCACATTCTAGTGCTCCTCCCACATGCTTAAAGGAGTATACCCACTGATGAACTAACCTTACAGCCTCACTGAGTTTCTCACAAAAGCAAAGCAGGGCTCTTTCTTTTGAGTTCCACACATTTACCAGTCTCTCAAGCTACAACTTGCCTATAGTGACATAAGCATGAAAACGAAAGCATCATTGTGCCATTCATGTACAATCATGAGTATTTTAACCCTATTTTCTATGCTTCAATATTCTAATTTCTAGAATGGAATCAATAGAATTAATCACTTCTACCATAATCCTTTTCTCTTTATTGAAAATAAAATAAACTCCTCTTCATCATCTTACCTTTATAGGAGCTTGATCCCATGGTTTCTCAGAGTTGTTTAGATGTTCATTAGGCTGATGATTACAGATTTTGAGCAGTGTCTTCTGTTATTTTCAGTCATTTTGGTTTCCTCAATTGACTATTCTCTATTAAGTCATGTACCCCGCTTTCTAATATGGTTATTTAGAGTGATTTATTGCTGGTGGTGTGTCATGTTATCAGCCCGACAGCTTTCATTAGATGAGATTCCCTGATCAGGAGATTATTCAGTTATTCCATTTTTAAAATCGGTGGTCACTGTGTCCTTCATGGTTCAGTTGTGTTGCAACCTCTCAGAAAATAATGATGCGAAACTGTACAGTTTTTTTTTTTTCAAAATCGTGTAATCATGCGATTGTTAAAAATCTACTATTGCATAATCAGTAATTACTATATAAGGCAGGGTCTCCCATTCTCTGGCCACTGGATCTGGAACCGATCTCCTGCTGTGTCAATGCCACAGCAGCCAAATGATGGATGACACCATCATTACTTACGCAATCAAAGAAGGTAATAATTGGATAGTCCTCCATTCTTAACTTTCAAAGGATGGAACCAAACTCCAGTGATTGTCAAGGAAGTAGTACTTAGATAATTAAATAATGCCACTCCCTTGGAGGTTTGGCCCGACCCCAGTCAAGAAGATCAATATCTTCATCAACTTTAATAATTAATATATAATGAATAATGATTGAAAAATGACATGCTGGTGCATACTTAAATCCCACATGGAGTAGTCAGACTGATCTCTTCCTAGAATGATGTATTTAAAAAATTAAATTGAAACTTAATTAGTGGGCCTTTTACTTTAACACTGACGAGATGGCACCAAAGTCCTAAACCTATAGCTGATGTAAAGATCTATTTACATAGCTAAATGACGAAGTAATGAGATGATATTACATCATCAACTCCCAAAATCTGACTCCAAACATAACATTACCTGTATTTTAAATACGTAAATTAAATGAAGAATTATTCCTTAATATCCTAGTTTAACAGTTAAAGAAGTAAGGGTAGTATTAGATTACGTGATGGTCTGGTACAACGGTCTCCCCAAAGGAGGCTCAAAACTCCAGTGGTCATTGAATACATAATGACAGATTTTCATAATTAAATGAATAAATATTAAACAAGTGGATGGTGTTTTATGCGTGAAGCCTAAATGATTGCTAAATACTGAATAGACATTGAGTTCTTAATCATAGATTTGAACAAAAAATGAATGAAGAGAAAGTTTCTCATAATTCACCTTTAGAGAGATAACAAAATGGTATCAACATTGATTTAAATAAAGAAAGGGAGAAAGAAAGGATGAAAGAAAGAAAGAGAGAAAGAAAGGATGAAGAAATAAAGAAAGAAAGAAAGAATTCACAAAATACAATTTAACACCAACAAGGTGGAACCAGACTCTACTCTTCCTGTAGTAGAAAAAGACAGATTTGAATAATGAAATAGTCAGTTAGTTAGATCGTCTGTCACACTTGAGTCACATGGTGGCGCCAAACTTTAGGGATCACAGATTATATAATGAAAGAATTTAATGATTACATCTTTAAATATGTAAGCCGTTGACCTTTTTTTGTATCATCAATTCCTGGACAGACTTGCCAGGAAAGAAACTCTATGCTGTCATCAAGGATTTTTAAAATGCCATCAGTTAATCGTCAGATAATCATACTGTCTTGCCTGATGAATTCTGTAGCCTGACATCATCACTAGCGCCTGAATGTCTGTTGTGGTGGGTCAGGACGTGAGATATTGGGCCCAATCCTGGCATAGCAGTAGTATCCACAATGTTGATAACAGCTGAAAAGATGGCTGCAGCAGGGGCATCACCAGCATAGCTGAGAGAGAGATGTTCTTCCGTGTTCTGAGTCGTCATCCTTTTGCCATGTCTCGGTGATGGTCCTGACCTACTAGTGCCTCTCCTTCTTCTCATGGTAGATCACAACCGATGTGAAGATGTGGAGGAAGAACAGGTAGTAAACAGCCAGACCACCGTGCCGGCCTTGGTGAAGTCCTTGTACTTCTCAGAGGGCACCGTGCAACCTTCAGGACTCAATCACCCAGCATCCCTCGTACTCTGGAAGATGCATAGATCATTCAGAAAATGCTCTGCCCATGTCTACAACTTTCCTAACCTTGTCCCTGACAGATTTTTGCACCCTAACAGTAATCGGTGATGGCACTGTCTGTCGTTTACATAATTTAAAGAATTAAATAAGTCACTAATAGCTAACTGTCAAAATAAATAGGGGATGTAGCATTCTACTGGCAGGGAAGCAAGGTCAGACTCCAGTCATGAAGGATGTCATCATCATCAAATGAGTCAATGTGAAGATATTGCACATTATCTCCACAAGAGGGAGCTTTACAGGTCTCTTCATGGAATGGAGGATTGTTGTTTACATAACTATACAAATATTTACATTATCTTGGGGATTTTCAATATAATTCATTAATTATGTAATTAGTTGATCTGTGGCACCAGATTCCAGGTGTCATGAAGGATATAATCTTTGTTTTATATAATTAATCAAATAATGAGTTCATGTAACATCATCCACTTCCCTAAGGTGGCTCCAAACCAGGCTCATGATTGATGCTGTCCTGATTAATTTAAATATTTTAACTATATAATTGTTATTAAGATGGTCTATAATAATTGCCTCCCACATCACGTCACCACAATCCACTGATCATGGATTATCTAATGTCCTATTTTAATAATCAAATAACAACATAATCAGAGGATGAATTGGTCTGCCATTCTCCACAAAATTGTCTCTCAGTTGACTCCCACATGATTGTGGGAAACTCCCAGGTTCATCCCTTATTTAATCGCAGAGAAAAGTTGTAACATGTTTAAATACTGAACTGTCATTGTGTATGCAGGGTTTTTAGATGATATCACATAATTAATGTTGGGCGGCTGCCTGAAAAGAGATGGACTGAAATTAATAATCGCTAAGTCTACTCTAACAAATGGATTATCACGTTGCTGAAGCAAGTCAACAATGTCAAACTCACCTTTTTGATGAATAATCGTAAGTCTTATTATCTTTTGTTACATAGTTTTACTTCTGAGGAGAGAGAGTATTCATAAATATAAGACTCTGAACCGTTTCTCCACAGACTATGTTCTCTGATGATTATGTAATCTTGTATTTGGTAACCAGTAAAAGCTGTGGACACACATCAAGAAGTGTGGTTATGACTTGTTTAGGCGAATCAAATGCTGTCATGAAAAATTATAGGAGATAGTTACCTTGGGAGACTGTAATGTCCCATGATAACACTTTCTGGAAGCTGCTCTCTGGTCCTTGGCTCTTGATACCAGGATACAAAATGCAAGCAGGGTTGCCAGGCAACATTTATGATCCAACATTCTGTCACATTCTAGTGCCCCTCCCACAGGCTAAAAGGAGTATATGCACTGATGAACTAACCCTACAGTGTCACTGATTTTCTCACAAAAACAAAATAAGGCTCTTTCTTTTGTGTTCTACTTATTTACCTGTCTCTCAAGTTACAACATGCATGTAGTGACATAAGCATGAAAAAGAAAACATCAATTGTGCCATTCAAGTACAATGATGAGTATTTTAAACCTGTTTTCTATGCTTCAATTTTCTAATTTCTAGAACGGAAACAATGGAATTAATCGCCTCTACCGTAATCCTTTTCTCTTTATTGAAAATAAAATAAACTCTTCTTCATCCTCTTACCATCAGAGGAGCTTGTTCCCATGGTTTCTCAGAGTGGTTTAGATTTGATTTAGGCTGATGATTAAGGATTTTGAGCAGTGTCTTATGATTCTTTCAGTCATTTTGGATTCCTCAATTGACTGTTCTCTATTAAGTCCTGTACCCCTCTTTCTAAGATGGTTATTTAGAGTTATTTATTGTTGGTGGTGTGTCATGTTATCAGGCCGACAGAGTTCATTAGATGAGATTCCCTGATCAGGAGATTATACCGTTATTCCTTTTTTAAAATCGGTGGTCACTGTGTCCTTCTTGGGTCAGTTCTATTGCACCCTCTCAGAAACTGATGATGTGAAACAGTACAGTTTTTTAAAATCGTGTAATCATTTGATTGTTAAAAATGTACTACTACGTATTCAGTAATCACTCTACGAGGCAGTGTCCCCCATTCTCTGGGCACTGCTTCTGGTACCGATCTCCTGCTCTGTCAATCCCACATGACCATCATTACTTACACAATCAAGTAAGTTAATAATTGGATAGTCCTTCATACTTAACTTTCATAAGATGGAACCAACCCCAGTGATTGTCCAGGAAGGAGTACTTAGATGATTAAATACTGCCACGTGATTAAGTCCCATGGAGGAATGCCCCTACTCCAGTCATATCATCAATTCCAGGGGAGACATGCCAGATATGAAAACGGAGGCTGTCATATCAGATTTTTAATATTCCATCAGTTGTTCGTCAGATAATCATACTTTCTTGCCTGGTGAATTCTGTAGGTCTGACATCCTCACCGGTGCCTGAATCTCTGTTGAGTTGCTGCAGGACCTGGGGTAATTGGCCCATTCCTGGCATACCAGTAGTAGCCAAAATGTTGATATCAGCTGAAAAGGTGGCTGCAGCAGGGGCTTCAACAGCATAGCTGAGAGAGAGATGTTCTTCTGTGTTCTGAGTCATCATCCTTTTGCCAGGTCTCGGTGATGGTGCCGACCTCCTAGTGCCACTACATCTTCTAGACGTAGACCACAACAGATGTGAAGATGTGGAGGAAGAGCAAGTAGTCAACACCCAGACTACCATGCAGACCTTGGTAAAGTTCTTGTTCTTCTCGGAGGGCACCATGCAATCTTCTGGACTCTATTCTCCAGCATTCCTAGTGGTCTGGAAGACGCATAGACATTCAGAAAATGCTCTGCCCATGTCTACATGTTTCCTAATTTGTCGCTGACAGATATTTGCAACCTAAAAATAATCGGTATTGGCATTGTCTGTCGTTTAAGTAATTTAAAGAACTAAATAAGTCAGTGATAGCTAACTTTCCCAATAAAGAGGTGATGTAGCATTTAACTTGCAGGTAGGTATGGCCAGACTCCAGTATGAAGAATGTCATCATCATCCTTTGAAACCATGAATCATAAACTGTGATGATATTGCACATTAACGCCACAAGAGGGAGCTTTATGGGTCTCTTCATGGAATGGACAATTTTTGGTTTACATAATTACACTCATATTTACATTACCTTGGGGATTAACACAGATTGTCAATTTAAATACATCAATTATGTAATTAGGTGATCTGTGGCACCAGATTCCAAGTGTCATGGACGATATAATCATTGTTTTATATAACTAAATAATCAAATAATGAGTTCATGTAACATCATCCACTTCCCTAAGGTGGCTCCAAACCAGGCTCATGAACGATGCTGTAGTGATTAATTTAAATATTTTAACTACATAATTGATATTAAGATTGTCTATAATAATTGCCTCCCACATCGTGTAACCGCAATCCTCTGATCATGGATTATCAAATGTCCTATTTTAATAAACAAATAACAACATAATGAGAGGATGAAATGGTCTGCCATGCACCACACAATTGCCTCTCAGTTGACTCCCACATGATTGTGGAAACTCCCAGGTTCATCCCATATTTAATCACAGAGCAAAGTAGGAACATGTTTAAATGCTTGTCCTGCACTACCTTCTCGCCACCAAGAATGAGGCGGCACACTCAGGATCCTTCTGCAGTAAATCTTTAATGCATCTTGAGAGAGAGAGCATAAGCTTACAGAGCGGAGACACCAAACATCCAAAATCTAACCCTTATATAGGTTTACAACCTTCGCCTGGGACGTGTCACCTCCTGATTGGCTGCAGCCCATCGACCCATATGACGCCACGGAAGAGGCAGAGGCCAAGGGAGGGAAAAATCACCCTGCACCTGTGCATTGATTTGTTTACTCTCAACGCCAGCTGGACGCAGGTGCCACCTTGTAATGGAGAATGCAGGGACGGCTCCCTACAAATGCTGAACTCTCATTGTGTATGCAGGGTTTTTAGAAGATATCACATATTTAATGTTGGACGACTGCCTCAAAAGAGATGGACTGAAATCTAATAATCGCTAAGTCTACTCTAACAAACGTATTATCACCTTCCTTAAGGAATTCAATAATGTCAAACTCACCTTTCTGATGAATAATCGTGAGTCTTATTATCTTTTGTTCCATAGTTTTACTTCTGAGGAGAGAGAGTATTCATAAACAGAAGACTCTGAACTGTTTCTCCACAGTCTATGTCCTCTGATGATTAGGTAATCTTGCATTTGGTAACCAGTAAAAGCTGTAGGCACACTTCCAGAAGTGAGGCTATAACTTGGTTAGACGAATCAAATGCTATCATGGAAAGTTTTAGGAGATAGTTATCTTGGGAGACTGTAATGTCCCATGATAACACTTTCTCGAAGCTGCTCACTCGTCCTTAGACCATGATACCAGGATACAGAATGCAAGGAGGGTTGCCAGGCAACATTTATGAACCAACATTCTGTCACATTCTAGTACCCCTCCCACAGGCTTAAAGGACTATACCCACCGATGAACTAACCCTACAGCCTCACTGACTTTCTCACAAAAACAAAGCAGGTCTCTTTCTTTTGAGTTCTACATATTTACCCGTCTCTCAAGCTACAACATGCCTATAGTGACATAAGCATGAAAACGAAAGAATCATTGTGCCGTTCAAGTACAATGATGAGAATTTTACTCTTGTTTTCAATTCTTCAATTTGCTAATTTCTAGAATGGAAACAATACAGTTAATCGCCTCTACCATAATCCTTTTCTCTTTATTGAAAATAAAATAAACCCCTCTTCATCCTCTTACCATTAGAGGAGCTTGATCCCATGGTTTCTCAGAGTTGTTTACATTTGCATTAGGCTGATGATTAAGGATTTTGAGCAGTGTCTTATGTTTCTTTCAGTCATTTTGGATTCCTCAATTGACTCTTCTCTATTAAGTCCTGTACCCCGCTTTCTGAGATGGTTATTTAGTGTTATTTATTGTTGGTGGTGTGTCATGTTATCAGCCCGACAGAGTTCATGAGATGAGATCCCCTGATCAGGAGATTATTCAGGTATTCCTTTTTTAAAATCGGTGGTCACTGTGTCCTTCATGGGTCAGTTCTGTTGCAACCTCGCAGAAACTGATGATGCGAAACAGTACAGTTTTTTAAAATCGTGTAATCATTCGATTGTTAAAAACATACTACTACGTAATCAGTAATCACTGTATGAGGCCGTGTCCCCCATTCTCTTGGCACTGCTTCTGGTACCAATCTGCTGCTGTGTCAATCCCACAGCAGCCACATGACGGATGACACCATCATTACTTACACAATCAAGTAAGTTAATAATGGGATGGTCCTCCATACTTAACTTTCATAAGATGGAACCAAACTCCAGTGATTGTCCAGGAAGGAGTACTTAGATGATTAAATACTTCCACATGATTAACTCCCATGGAGGAATGGCCCTACTCCAGTCAAGAAGAACAACATCTTCATTGATTCAAATAATTAATATATAATGAAAAATAATTGAGTAATGTCATGGTGGTGCATATTTTAATCCCACAGGGAGTAGTCAGACTGATCTCTTCCTGGAATAATGATTTATTTAAAACATTAAATTGATAATTAATTAGCTGGCATTTCATATTAACACTGATGAGATGGCACCAAAGTCCTAAAACTATCGCTGATGTAATGACCTACTTACAGAGCTAAATGATGAAGTAATGAGATGATGTTACATCCTCTACTCACAAAATCTGACTCCAAAAGGGACTTAGGGTCCATAACATTACCTGTATTTCAAATATGTTAATTAAATGATGAATTAATATTTAATTTCCTAGTTTAACAGGTAAATGAGTAAGTGTACTATTAGATGATGCTATGTTCTGGCACGATGGACTCCCCTAAGGAGGCTAAAATATTCACTGGTAAGTGAATACATAATGACAGATTTTCATAATTCAATGAAGAAACATTAAACTAGTGGATGGTGTTTTATGTGCGAAACCTAAAGATTAATCAATACTGAAGAGTTATTGAGTTCTTAATCATACATTTGAACAATAAAATGAATGAATGAAGAGATAATTTCTCATAATTCACCCCTAGAAAGATAACAATATGATATTAACATTGATTTAAATAAATAAATAATGAAACCACAAGAGACATTTTAACACCAACAAGGGGGCTCCAGACTCCACTCTTCCTGCAGTAGAAAAAGACAGATTTAAATAGTTATTTAGAGTTATTTATTGTTGGTGGTGTGTCATGTTATTAGCCCGACAGAGTTCATTAGATGACCGATCTCCTGCTGTGTCACATCAGCCAAATGACAGATGACATCATCATTACTTATGCAAACACAATAAGTTAATAACTTGATAGTCCTTCTTAATTAATGTTCATAAGATGTAACCAAACTGCAGTGATTTTCAAGGAAGTAGTATTTAGATAATTAAATAATGCTACACGATTAACTCCGTGGAAGAATGGCCAGACCCCTGTCAAGAATAACAACTTCTTCATCGATTTAAATAATTAATGTACAATGAATAATGATTGAATTATGACATGGTGGGGAATACGTAAATCCCACATGGAGTAGTCAGACTGATCTCTTCCTGGAATAATGATGTGTTTAAAAAATTAAATTGATAATTACTTAGTATGCATTTTGTATTAACACTGACAAAGTGACACCAAAGTCCTAAACCTATCACTGATGTAAAGATCTATTTACATAGCTAAATGATGAAGTAATGAAATGATGTTACATCAACTCCCAAAATCTGACTCCCAAAGGGACTTATGGTTCATAACATCACCTGTATTTTAAATTCGTTAATTAAATGATGAATTATCATTCAATTTCATAGTTTAACAGCTAAGGAAGTGTAAGGAGGCCCAAACTCCAGGGATCACGGAATACATAATGACAGATATTCATAATTAAATGAATAAACATTAAATATTGGGTGGTGTTTTATCTGTGAAGCCTAAATGATTGCTCAATACTGAAGCGTCATTGAGTTATTAATCATAGAGATGAACAAAAAAATGAATGAATAAAGAGATAATTTCTGATAATTCACCCCTAGAGAGATTACAAATTGATATCAACATTGATTTAAAGAAAGAAAATGGGAAAGAAAGAAATGAAGAAATGAAGGAAGGAAGGAAGAAAGAAGGAAATCACAAGAGTCAATTTAACACCAACAAGGTGGATCCAGAATCCACTCTACCTGGATTAGAAAAAGACAGATTTGAATAATGAAATAATCAGATAGTTAGATCGTCTGTCACACTTTAGTCAGCTCCTCCACGGAAGCTCAGATTGTTAGTTGGGAGCAGTCTTGTAGTTCTCTACCATAAATGCCCTTTCCAGAGAGTGAGATCAACAACTAACTTATCCATGGATCTCTCAACTAATGCCTGTTGGAAACAGGAGCAAACACCCATACATAAACACTGAGTCGTACTGGAACCCAGATGCAGATGGAGAGGATAAGACCATGCGGCAGAAACACATACAGACAGCTTACCTGAACAAGGAGGAGTTAATGGCCACTAGACTGATAACTGGGAAGCCAGCATGGGACTGACTCAGGCCCCCCTGAATATGGGTCTCAGCCAGAAGGACTGAGCATTCTAAGGGACCTCCCACTGTGGAGCCAGGATGTATCCCTGGTGCACAACAGGACTTTGCTAACACATCCCCCATGGAGGGATAACTGCCTTAATCTAGAGACAGGAGAGAAGCCCTAGTCCCTACTTCACATGACCTGTCAGATCTACATGACCCCAACTGGATGGGATTCCCCTACATATGGAATTGGGGTGGGTGGATGGAAGGGAGGGTGGTTAGAGTGCATGTGAGAGGGCAGAGAGGATAAAAGGGAGGGAAGGAGGCATGGAGAGAGGAAAGAGGGAGGGAAAGAGGGAGGGAGGGACGAGAGGGAACTGGGATCAACATGTAAAATAATAAATTAAATTAAAAAAAATGCTTTGTCTCCAAAATTTAATTTGAAGGACATGTTACTGGGGAAAAGGATTTCTATTTTTGTTTCCACAGAAAATGAAAAGATGTGGATTTCTTCCAGACTAATGTTGTTTAATCATTCCAGACTGCCTGAATCAGAGTACAAGTTGATCCTACATTCAAAACAGCTGGACAAAGCAGCCTTACAGACTACAGCCAGGATTTCTGAATCTTCTTTGAATCCCCTTGACAGCACCCCTTACCACCTGGAAGTAGTTTGGAAAGAATGACGCCCAAATTCCCAAATATTGTGTATAAATGTTTGTTTTCATTTATTTGGACTTTGTTATATAAAATAAAATAATATAAAATAAAATAATTTAGGACTATCGTCTAAAATTAATAAAGCAATGCAAATGTTCTTTTCATTGCTGTTAACAGTTCACTGATCAGAGACAATGACTTTTATCTAAACTCAGTAAACCAAATCTCTGGTTCACTGACCACAGGCAGGTCAGAATAAGTGTTTTTTGATCTCATGCTTCAAAAGAATTACTGGCATTTTATAATATGTCTGTAAATTTTGACCAAAATGTGTTCCTTGTAATTTCTGTATAAAAACCTAATACTCTAAATGAAAAATCGCAGCAGGTGCAAACCTCCTCCAGTGTGTTTGTGTCTGTCTGTCAAGCCAAAGCCACTCCTGACCTGGTCATCGAGTTTTGGTACCCATGGAGACCCATCACCCACTGAGCAGTGTGCAGCATGAGGTGTTATTGGCCTGGTTGTATAGGAACTTCCAACTGTCAGGAAATAATAGCAGGAACCACTTCCAAAAGATGATAATTTATCTTTCTCTCATAAGAAAGCTTGATGATTTTTCTATCACTGTAGGTGTTTTACTCATGAATCTCAGAAAAACCGCTTGACAAATGCAAAGTTATAAAAAGAGCATTCTTCATGGAAAGTTGAAAATTTAGAGAGGAATGGAGCTAGGAATATTTTTGTTTATGAACACTACTGTTAGCCAGCACAACTTAGTCAGTGAGCAGTTTTAAACTATCTGCATTATTCATGGATTTATGCTTCTCTACATACACAGGACTAGTAGGATTAATCTCTCCAAGCAGATGTTCTAGAATGTCTCAAAAGTTCTTTCTCTGTAGTTCAGCAATGCCTGCCTACCATGTGAAATCTTAAGAGTACAGTAGTTGTCTAGTTCATCAGGCTGGATGTCTCAACTTTTCTTCAATATATACTAAATTTTTCAAAGAATGTGGCTCTATTGCTAGTATAGGAATGAAATTGTAGCCAGAATTAGGAGAAGTAGCCAAAAAGAGAGCTTCCTCATTTACCTATGCAGGCAAACACCAGATGATTCGATCCATATTAAAGGTGCATCGGATTCTTTCTTGATTTGTGTTGATTTGCATTGCTGTTTTCAAGAAAGGCTTTATCTTTGTAGTCCTGGAACTCATTCAGTAGACCTGGATATCTTCAAATCATGAAAATCAGACAGCCTCAGCCTCAGGAGATTTGGGCTTAAGCATGTGCACTGCCACCAAACAGCTAATGGTGGATTTCATCAACTTTTCCACAACAGGGTTCCTCTCTGTGTCTTGGGTTGTCCTAAGCACTTATTCTGCATGCCTGACTTTAGGCTCAAAGAATTCTGCCTGCCTCTGCAGGTGCTTCAGCTCTTTGGTTGGTCTTCCATGTTGAAATGCTGGATCTTTGTCCAGCAGCAATGGCAACAATGTACTACACACCATTATTTCACAACATAGCTTCATGTGCTCTTAATATGTAGAGATGGCTCAGCTGTTAAAGGCTAGGCTCACAACCAAAAACATAAGAGTTTGGTTCCCAGCAACCAGGAATATCTAGACCCTGCTGGTCAGGGCAAGTGGTGCCCTACATGATGCTCTCTTCATTTAAATTTTTTGAATGTGGAAGCCTATGAGCCATCTGTCGCAGACAGATTCTGATATGATGAAACTCAAGAGACATTTACTCAAGTCAAATGGAAAGATCCATGCCTGAGACTATGGAAAGAGCCCAACTTTCTCCTAATAGGGGGTTGAGAGGGGTGAGGGCAGGTTTGTGTTTTCTTGCAGGAAGAAGATGAGGTCCAGTGGCTGCCAGACCATTTGGTAGAGATGTGTGGAACAGGAAAACTGGACCTGAGACTTCAGAAGTGTAATACCTCCTCTCTCTCTCTCTCTCTCTCTCTGTCTGTCTGTCTCTCTCAAGGGTCATTCTCTAGAACAGTCAAGGCTTAAACCTATTGTTTTTACAACAAGGAGGAATTTGTGCAATAATCAAAGAGGAATGTTGCTTTTATGCTGATAAGACTGGCTTAATGGAAGACAGTTTAGATAGAATGCAGAAAAGTCTTGCTGAACGTAAATGGCAGTGGGAACAGGTCGAGTCCTAGTATAAAAATTCCTTTCCACCTCCCCTTGGCTTTCTACCTTGCTTCCTTCTTTCCTGGGACCATTTATGGGATTGCTACTGATGATGACTTTTGGGCTTTGGGCATTCCAGAAATTAACTCAATTGATCAGAACTCAAATTGATTTCATGCTATTTCTGTACACTACCATCAGCTTTTGGAAAGGGAACAGGGCTCTTCTGAGAAACCTGATGAGGATGATGACAGTGCCAGTCCTGAACCACCTAGACAAGGACTCGATTTCACAGGACTCGAACAACAGAGGACCTGGTTCTCTCAAATATGAAGACGTCAATGACGGGAATATCTCAGTGCCACAAAATGAAGGCAGACCCTTCTCTTTGGCTATAAGTCGCTCAATGACAGCAGTAGCATAGGACCATCTCTCAGGAGCCCACTCATCTTGCCCGAGTTTCTTGCCCAATTTTTGACCATGTCCTTGAGTGCTGAGTGAGGATGCACCCTATGTAGATTAAGACAGGGGTCCTACAATTTGTCCCATAATGACAAGCCCATCCCCAGGGCCCGATTGTGGGAGCCCACTACGTAGCCTAAGATAGACACTCCATAAAAAAAGAATAAAATAGGGGGAGATGTTGGGATCCAGCCTTGAGTCACATACTCTTGCAGAATCACTTACACCTTAAAATTCTAATTGAGCTTTATCTTGGTAAAACAGAAAACTGCTAAAAAGTGGTCTGTTCCACTCCTTCCAGGAACTGAGATGAACCAGACACCAGGAAATGAGATAATCAGACGTTTATGGTCTGATGTGTATGGTGTGGGACCTTACCAGAGCCCCAGAGTCAGCAAAGCTACCCCTACCCACTTCCTCCCCGCTTTGCTTTAAATCCCCTCTTTGTGCCTAATAAAGTGAGACCTAGACAAGCATTGCTTGGTCTCATTCCTTCTTTCTCTCCCATTATTTTCAGGTTCTAGCCCACCTCAACCCAGCAATAACTAGGCACTGCTGGTCAGAGAAATTATTATTTGAAATTCCATGATTCTTCATGTCCCCGTGATTTTTCCATGGGACACTTCATCGTGAAGTACTTCCTTCAAAGGGGATCAGAAAGAGAGTCTTTATAATGTAAGGGTAAAGATATTTACTGATTGTGTCAGTAGAGGAATAGAAGACAGAAAAGAGAGAGTGAGAGACAGAGAGAGAACTTAAAAGAGGGAGCCTTTATAGGATTGAAGAGAAAACTCAACCTACAGAAATGTCCAGAGAAATACAATACTGACCCCAAATAACAATTTGACCAACAGTGGAAAGGCTACCATAAATGCCCTTCTCTGATAGTGAGATCGATGACTAACTTATCCACCACATAGAGCCCTCATCTAGTAACTGATGGAAACAGAAGCAAAAAGCCACAAATAAACACTGACCTGAAAAAGAATCCAGATGCAAAGAGACAGGACAAAACAAGTTTGCAGAAACGCATAGAGACAGCTGAACTCAACAAGGAGAAGCTAACTGGCCCCCAGACTGATAGCTTGGAATCCATCATGGGACTGACTCAAACCCCCCTGAATATGGGTCTCAGCTAGAAGGCCTGAGCAGTCTAAGGAATTCCAGGCAGTGGAACCAGAATGTAATTCCTGGTACACAAAAGGGGCTTGTAGGCACATGCCCCATGGAGGTGTACTCCTATATCCTAGAGACAGGAGAGAAGTCCTTTTCCCCACTTCAAATGACTTGACAGATTTATATGACCCCTCCTAGATGGCATCATCCTACATGTGTAGTGAGGGGGGATGGGAGGGGAGGTTGGTCAGGGTGCATGTGAAGGGGTAGAAAGGCGTAGCGGGAGGGAGAGAGGGAGGAAGGGAGAGGGAACTTGGATACTTTTATCGATATGTAAAATAAAAATTAAAAAAAAAGCTCATGTGGAGTTTCTTTCTTTTTTTAGGGGAAAGGGAATGGGAAATGGGGGAAGGGAGTGGGAAAACTGAACTATGGGGACAGGAGCAGTAGAAAAGTAAGGGACAGGAAGGAGCGTAGACTGAGAGAAAGGAAGAGAAGCAGAAAGAGAGAGAGGAAGAGAGAGAGAGGTAGGCAGGACCCTTTAAAAGGGAACATAGAGAATGTGCACAGGTGGTGCTCTTAGTGGCTGTAGCTGTGCACATAGCATGTCAGAACCCCAAGGGCAGGTCAGTAAAAATGCCCAAATACTAACACTTACAGAAAAAGTGCTTAAAAGCTAAAAATTAAAACTGGAATATGAACTTAGGCACACAGATCAGTCAGTAAATGTCTTGCTGTAGAAGCATGTGGATCTAAGTACAATCTCATTTATGCAGTCACACAGAAAAGCAGGGATGGTATTGCATATGTGTAATCCTGAACTTGGTAGGTAGATATGGTTGGGGCCTGCTGGCCAGCCAGCCACTGCCTCTAGGCTGGTTGTTTCTTTTTGAGGCTATGTGCCTAGTGAGTTAGGTGATAGATGTTAGATGATTGATTGATAAATAAATAGATAGATACATACATACATACATGCCTACATAGGTACATTGATTGATAATTGATTACTATAGACAGATAAGTGATAGGAGATGATAGATGATAGATAGATAGATAGATAGATAGATAGATAGATAGATAGAAGATGAGAAATAGTTATGGGGCAGACAAGATAGCTGCATGAGTAAAAATGCTTGATATAGAAACCTGACAGCTTGAGTTAGTGTTCCAGAAATCCTGTGAAGATGAGAGGAGAGACTGACTCTTCATAACTCTCCCCTCACCTCCACATGTACCTCCCTACCTACACACACCCCAGTCACAGGGGAGCAATGTTTTAGGAAAAGAAGGTGATAGCCCTGGCCTAACACACACACACACACACACACACACACACACACACACACACACACACCAAATAAACCTATTAAAAGTTGAATTAAAAAAAAACTGAGGAAAGAATTCTCAATAGAGGAATCCAAAATGGCTGAAAAAATCTAAAGAAATTGCTCACAATCCTTGGGTATAAGGGAAATGCAAATCAAAACAACTCTGATATATATTACTCCAGCCAGAATGGCTAAAATTAGAAACACCAATGACAACTTGTGCTGGAGAGGATGTGGGGAAAGGGTAACACTCCTCTACTGCAGGTTGGAAAGCAAACATGTACAACCATTTTGGCGATCAGTGTGTCAGTTCTTCAGGAAAATGGGAATGACTCTACCACATTACCTTGGAATCCCCCACTTAGGAATATAGCCAAATAACCCACATCCATGCAACAAAGACATGTTTATGTTCAGAGCAGCATTATTTGTAATAGCAAGAACATTGAAGTAACCTAAATGCCCTTCAACTGAAGAATGGATAAAGAAGATGGTGCACATTTCCACAATGGAGTACTATGCTGCGGAAACACACACACACACACACACTCACACACACACACACACACACACACACACACACACACACACTCACACACTGGAATCTTGAAATCTGGAGGCAAATGGATGGAACTTGAAGAATCCATCCTGAATGAGGTAACCCAGTCAGAAAAAGGGGAACATGGTATGAACTCACTCATATATAGATTTTAGACATAGTGCAATGGATCACCAGATTATAATTCACTTTGGCTGAGAAACTAGGCTACAAGGAGGATTATAAGAGATTCATATAAGGTCCTTCACAGAATAGGAATGGTACAAGATCTACTGAGCATATGGGGTGTTGGTGGGGACAATGAATAGAGAACGATCTACAAGAAACAGAAGAGGAGAGAAAAGCACGTGGGAAGATTGTGTCAGGGAAGGAATAGATGAAAGGAAAGGGAGTGAGAGAGACAGAGACAGAAGGAGAGACACAGAGAGAAACCATAAAAGAGGGAGCCATTGTAGTTTTAAAGAGAAAACTGAACCTAGAGAAATGTCCAGACATCTACAAGTCTGACCCCAACTAACAATTTGAGGAACAGTGGAAAGGCTACCATAAATTGCCTTCCCTGATAATGAGATTGATGAGTAACTTATGCACCATAATAGAGTCCTCATCTAGTAGCTGATGCAAACAGAAGGAAAGAGCCACAACTAAACACTTTGCATAACTGGAATCCATATGCACAGAGGGAGGACAACACCAGGCTGCAGTAACAAATAGAGGCAGCTTGTCTGAACATAGAGGAGCTAATGGGCACCAGAGGGATAACTGGCAATTCATCATGGGACTGACTCGGATCCACTAAACATGGGTCTAAGATAGAATGCCTGGACAGTCTAAGCGACCTTGGAGAATGGAACTACTATGTATCCCTGGTGCACACAAGGGTTTCGGATCACATCCTCCATGAAGGGATACTCCCTTAACATAGATACAGGAGAAAAATCTTAGTCCCTACTCCAAATGACTTGAAAGATTTAGATTAGCCCTCCTAGAAGGCATCACCCTACATGTGGAGTGTGGAGAGGTAGGAGGGGAAGGGGTTCAGGAGGCATGAGAAAGTGGAAGAGAAAAAGATGAAGGGAGGGAGAGGCAACTGGCATCAATATATAAAATTAAAATAAAGGAATACTTATGTTTTTTAAAATTTACTTTTACTGTGCTTTAAATATGTTTCATTTTTTTGTGTTGTATTATCACTCCCTCTTTGCAATGATGCCTCCTTTATTGGTTTGGATGATATTTTGTCCTGTTTTGGAATCTCTTTATGAGGATTTTATTATTTGTTCACATATATTCATGAGAAAAATTGATCTCCAATTCTCTTTATATTTCCCACAACATAGGAAAGCCTTGCAGAGTAAGGTTTATGATCTCAACGTTATCAGGCAGAGTGGCTATGATCCATTGAATTATTGAAATTGGAATCCCCAAGTCTGTCAACCTGTTGCAATATCCACATTGTTAAGGGCTATCCAGAAAGCCAAATTTCCACTGTACCCTGTTTCAGGTTAAAGGTATATGATGTAGTAACATCTGACATAAATTATGTATGAATATTTAAAAAAAAAAGCCTGAATGCATGGATATCTGTGTACCTGTGGCATCATAAAATAAATTGGGTAAAGTTTCTTGTGTTTTTATATCATGGAATAAGTTGAGAAGTAACATTTCTAACTCTTCTTTGAAAGGCTGGTAAATTCCAATGTTAAAACAATGTTTCATTCAGATTTTATTCATTTATTTATTTAAATTCTTACTTATTTTTGGTTGTGAGGCTTGTAATGATTCATTTTATTTCACTATGCGTGATAGTTCTATATTCAAATTGTTCATGTGGTGTTGATTGAACTTTGGTAAGTGGTACCTATCAAGATATATATTCCCTATTTGGATGAAGTATTTTTAAAGTATTTCTTATGGTTCTGTGGTTTTCCTTATTGATTACGTCTCCTTTTAATTTCTGATTTTATTAACTGTTATATTCTCTCTCTCTCTCTTAGTTTTGTCTGTATAGTTGATTTTCACACAAAAATCAAATATGTTTTTCATTCAATAATTGTATTTTTCTTTGTTTCTAATTTATTAATTTTAACTGTGATTCAATAGTTTCTTCCTGTTTAATCTTCTTGGGTATGTTTCCTCATCATGTGTTTGTGGCATATATATTAAGAATTGACATGTCATATCAGTGTTTGCCGTTGAATATGGATTGTTCTACCCCATCTGTTTTAATTAATTTTTGTTTTAACACTATTTTGGTAGATACAGAATTTGCTCAAGAACCTTACTTGCAAAGACTAGTAAATATATCTTGGAAGTAAATGCTACAAGAAATGGAATCAGCTAGAGATGAGGAGGGTCAAAAGGGAGAGTAGTGTGGGAAGAAAACAAACAAGGAAAGCACATAATCACAAGTATATAAAGATACCACTATGAAACCCAATACTCTGCATTTAAACTAAAACTAAAATATGAAATTAATGGTCATTGAAGTAGATCATTGGATAGTGGCACTTTATACAAAATTCCAGTGACACAAAATGTTTCCTTGATTGGTAAAGCCTGGAAGATAGCACATGTGTACAGGCATGTGTTTGATCAAAAAAAAAAAAAAAAAAAAGAAAGAAAAAAAAGAAAAATGTAATTGAAACTACACAAGAAAAAAATACTTTTAACTAAAAACATAAATTAGGATTAGGAGCTTTAGAGCTATATCAGAGGCAAAGAGTATATACTGCTATTGCCAAATACCTGTGTTCACTTCCCAGTATCCATGCCTGGTGGCTTATATCCTCCTATAACTCCAACTCCATGTAATCCAGTGCTCTTTTATGGCTTCTGCAAGGAGTCACATGCATTGCATACATTCATACAGACACAATTCTCATAATGAAAGCAAATATATGTATTAAAATGTAATTAAAGAATAAACTCAACAAGGTATTACGGGAAAATCATGCCAGATTTGGAAGGATAATGGGAATAAAACCATTTCCAGGGCCCAGTCTAGAGGACCTGAGTAAAATATCTGAGATTCATGGTGGAGAGAATAGGCATCAAAAGTTGTTTTCTGGTCTACACACACACACACAACACACACACACACACACACACACACACACACACACACACACACACACACACACACACTGGGAATGTGAATACATCCAAAGACTTGACTGATGCTTATTACACTGGGCATTTTGTGGAGAAATGGATAACCAGTCAGGAAAGAGAAAAAAAAATCCCAATATTATTGTGCATGACAGACACAATGCAAACATGTTTTCACTAGTAAAAAAATGCAAAAGAATTTCTTAGGGTAAAGCTTGAAGAGTAGAAAGAAAATTAAGACACAAGACATATTTTATTTATCATTTGGAGGGATAAATAAAAACATATTTGCTGGAGTGGTCTTTTGTGTGCTTTTCCAGAATTTGTTTCACTGTGAATCCCAGGCTGTCCTGGAGATGATTTTGTAGACCCAACTACATTCAAACAGAAAGAATTCCCTCTGCCTCCTGAATTTTGAGATTAAAAGGCCTTTGTCACACACTTACAGCTCGTGTCCTTTATAACATTCTGTAATTAACAAGGGAAATAATAGCACCCAGTAAAACATGTGCTACCTAATATTAATAATTGATTTATTGGATTCACCCTCATCCTAGGCAACCTGGCCCTGTTCCTACTCCCAAAGACTTCTCTTCCTGCCCTGGTGGTTTTTCCTCAACACCTGACTGTCACTCCACACATGTCCTCTCCAGGGCCTGTTTCTTCTTAGGGAACCTTTCCAGATCACAGGCCTCTCTAATGCTCAAGTTCTTTCCATGCCCTGGAGTCGAGCTTCTCTAATTTCCACAGGTAACCTTCACTTCCCTCCTGGATCTGTTTTTCAGAGATGATCACTCTACACTGACATCTCAAAAGCTGTCAAAGTTGGAAGGCTAAGCCTTGCATTCATTAAGTGACTCCATAAGACAGTGCATGCAAAGGCCATGAGGAGCTGGGCCAATGGAACCCCCATGTCCCCAGTTGAAAGGGCCCCAACTGCAGAGCCTGGTTCTAAACTTCTTCCCTCCTCTTTATTAGCAAGCAACTACTGCCAATTTTCTCTCTCTTTCTATTTCTGCGCCCAATTGGTTGACATCTACCACTGCCTTCACTCCCTTTCCCAATAAACTCAGGTAGGTTTGTTGAGTTTGTTGGATCCAGTATCATCACTCAATGCTGCAGCAAAGAATGATATAACAATTAATAATAATAATAATAATAATAATAATAATAATAATAATAATCATCTGTAGAACAACTAACTGTAAGTAGTGAATCTCTTTGGCTAGCAACATTGTTCATGTTAGGAGTATTTCTTCCTCTTCCAGAGGACTGGACTTCTATTTCTAACACCCAAACCTGGTGTCTCAAAACCACCAGTAAAGAAAGCTCCTGGTGATGATGATTTCTCCTTATCTCCATGGACACTTGGATATGTATGTACATATGTGTACATAATTCAGGGTAGCACACACACACACACATAGGGTTTCTCTTTGTATCCTTGATGTTCTTCAACTCAGAGATCTACCTGCTTCTATATCCAGAGTGCTGAGTTTACAGTCTTGAAACATCATTGCTTGGTTAAATTCTTTCTTTCTCTCTCTCTCTCTCTCTCTCTCTCTCTCTCTCTCTCTCTCTCTTTCTCTCTTGTTTTATTTTTTTTTTGTTCAATTCTTTGTTTTTGTTTTATTTTGTTTTGTTTTAGGTTTTTGATATAGGGTTTTGCTGTGGCTATGGAACGTGTCCAGAAATTCCTGTGAAGACCAGGCTGGCTTCAAACTGACAGAAATCCAACTGTCTCTACCTCAAAAGTACTGGGATTCAAGGTGAGTGGCATCAATGCCTAGCTGTTAAAGTCTTTCTTTTTTTTCAATTCATTTGCTTTTCTGATGATTGAAAAGGAATTTGCCAATTAAGTACCTTCAATAAAGTTTCAGCGGGAAAGTGTTAAGTATCTTTCTCTAGACTGGAGGTCATTGCCACCCTTCCTCTGGGATGCCTAGTTTAAAAACTTGGCCATCTGTGGGGTCTCATAGATCCAGCTTGAACTTCCTGTAACTCCAGGACTCAGAAAGCTAATGTGGGGAGACAGCCATAGTTTGAGGCCAGTCTAAGCAACATAGAAAGACTCTGTCTCAAAAAAAAAAAAAAAAAAAAAAACTAAAATCAAAAACCAAAACCAAATACATGACAGGCACAGTGACACACACTTGCAGTTTGATAAAATGTAAAGTAAGGTCTTTTTATTTGTTTATTTTTTCACAAAAGAAATGTTATTTTGATGGCAAAAACAAAATAATAATAACTCTGAATGGATGTGACCCCTAAACTTTAGATGTTAAAAGCAGGACTGCTGGAAGGCACTGAAGTAACCGAACCTCTCCTTCTTTGGTAAATAGCCATCCCTGCACACCAAAACCATAATGGAGCTGACTACACAGAATTTTATTCATAATGCTACCAGATCAAAATCCTTTCCTCAGAAACAGCACTCATGGAGAAGTATTCATAGGCCACAACGTGGTCAGGGAAGCTGCTGGACCACCAGGGGCCTAACTGAATACTGAATATGGCAGCACATTCCAGTCCAGCCTCCTGCTGGAGGGCCTGCCAAAAAGAATTTCATTACTCCCCATCCCACCCTCCCACATCCCCTCACTCACCATGCTTTAGCTTCTCTGTTGATCAATGGTCCTCCCAGAATTCCCCACAGCACCACTCATAGAGCAGCAATCAATCCTCTGGCTCCTGTTATGATACAAAACCAAGCCTGCAGCATGGCTCCAGGAAGTCTCCTCCAGACCTCAGACTAGAGGGTTGGCTCAGTGTCCCTGATTGGCTAGTGAGGCTTGAGTGACAAGAGCAGTTCTCCAAGGGTTAGACTGTTCTTAAAGACACAGCAAGCCCAGCACCTCCTTTGGCCCTGGTTTCTACTCCAGACCTAGAAATTTTAGAGATCTGCACAAACAGGAACTTATTTTTTGTTTTGTTTTGTTTTGTTTTGTTTTGAGAGAGAATTTCCCTGTGTGGCACCTGTTCTCCTAGAACTTGCTCATTAAACTGAGCTGGTCAATTCCTTCCTAATTATTATTATTAATCTTGTTGTTGTTGCATTCTAGTAGATTTTCCTCATTACTTGTTTAATATTAATTAATTATTTGATTATTTGATTAATTCATTCATTTCTTTTGATGTTTGAAACAGAGTTTCCCTGTGTGGCCCTATTGTCCTGGAACTTACTCTGTAGACCAGAGTCTACTCACAGAAATCTACTTGCCTCTACTTCCTGAGTGCTGGAATCAAAGACAACACCAACACAACATAGCCAGACACAAATTTCAATGTCGCTTACCCATGTCACCAATAAACAGTCCAGCTCACTTCCTGCAGTGCACAGGTTCTATCTCTCTTTCGTGCAGAGCTTGCTCAGACCATTACACAATACAGACTGAAATGATTCTCTTATTAAATGGATGGAAGGCTTCCCAGAATATTAAAGGTATAGAGAAATTTTTTAGGACACAAGCGATGTTTGTTCTGTGCTGTCTTATTGAGGTCTGGAGACCTGAGGGGACTTTTTACCTGGGTGTCTCAGGTCTCTCAGATAACCATGAGAGAAAGGCAGGAGCCATATTACACACAAGATGATATATCTTTTCCTCACATAAGCCATTGATATAGGTCTATTTTATTGGAGTTTTATTCCTGATATTTGAGTCAAATTCTTGACATATGAAGAATAATAAAAAGTGTCATCTGCAAGGTAAGCTGAATACTCAAAGACAATGGTGCTGGGAAGAACACCTTTATCTATGAGTATTAGGCTGAACCAGCACAGGTTCCTCAGTAGGAAGATGAGGAAACAGCTGCATTATTCAATGTTCTCTGTTTGAACAGGATTGGTAGAACATATCTCTCTGTGTCTGTAGAAAGTGGGTTTATTGGAATGTCTCACAGGCTGTGGGCTAGCTAGTATATCAGTCATGATGACCAATGGAAATTTGAAGAATTTGGTATGTGTTTGGTTCATGGGTGTGGGTGTCTCAGCTGGTCTTCAGTACTCATGAGTATGTCAAAGAAATAGGCTTTAAAGCTATAAAGTGATAAACTCAGCAGGATCCACACGCCATTAAATTTGTGGGGTCCATAAAGGTTTTCTCCTTTATGGTGGCATTGTGGTACTTTGTTTTGCTTTAGCAAATAAAGCCTGCCAGGTGGTGGGGCATATGCCTTTAATTCCAGTGCTTGAGAGGGAGAAGCTGGTAAATCTCCGTGTGTTTGATTGAGTTAGAAATGTGCACAGGGAAACCCTGTCTGAAAATAACACCAAACAAAAAGAATACACAAATCTAAACAAATAAACAAACAACAACAACAAAAAATTGCTTTAAGAAGAGAGTCTGGAGCTAGGCTGTAGTTAGCCATAAAGGACAGGCCATGGTGGAGCACACCTTTAATCCCAGAATTTGGGAGACATAATGAGGTGGTATCTGTAATTTCATGGTCGCCCCAAGCTACAACAGATTGACCCAGTCTAAAAGAGAAAGAGAGACAGGTGGTGGCTCATTCCTTTATCCCTGTACTTGGGAGGTTGATATGGCTGTGAGGAGAAATATTAAGTGGAAGAAGACAGAAGTTTGTTCCATTCTAATGGAAGACTCGTAGGATCAGAATTGCCCACCCCTTGGGTCTGAGGATTCAGTAGAAGTAAGACCTAGGGGTGGGCTGCTCTGCTTCTCTGATTTTTCATCATTAATCACATATCTGAATTCAGGTTTTAACTATTAAGACCAAGTAAAATTAGCTTTACAATTTCCAGTGTAGTGTGTCAAAGCTAAATTGTGGTGTCAATACTAGAATTGATGGTAATAGAATTGGTGTAATAAATATTTATCAATTTTCCAAGTTTATTACTATCTATTATATTATTGAGCATGAGAGAAAATGGTTTGGATGAGTATACATGTTATGGGATGTAATTAATTATGTGAAGTGATGTGTCAGTATCTGACCTCTGTTCATCCCCCAAAAGATGTACTGAGTCTCTTGCCAAGATACACAACATGTTTTATCTGATGAGCCAAACACTTCCACAGATTAGCAATAAAACAAAAATAAAGAACTAAATAATGGTCTTTTGGAGCATGAAGCATCAGAATTAAGACCCTATACATGGTAAGTTTGCAACATGAAATGAATACAACCCTATGACAATGAACAACAATTTATAACAACATGCTGATTAAAAAGGCACATTAACAATTATTTTTGGAAATACTCGGAAAGTTCAATGTAATTATGAAAACATCTATGATAGCATCCCATCACTCACCATGTTTTGGCTTCTGTAATCAACCATGTTCCAATCACAATTTACTACAGTAGCACTCCCACAAAAGCAATCAGTCCACGGGCACTAGTTCTGCTTAAAACCAAAACTGCATCAAGAACAAAAGCCTACAGTATGGCTATAGGAAGTGTCCTGAAATGCCTGTGACTCGCAGGTTGGCCTGATGTTGCTGATTGGCTAGTAAGGCTTGATCAACAAGATCACTTCCTTAAGGGTTAAAGTGTGCTTAAAGACACACCATGGGTACCTTCGGTCTGGCTTCTACTCAAGATCCAGACATAAGAGCCAACTGTAGAGACACAGATCACAATGTCACTTACCCCTGTCTAAAATAGACAACTCACTCTCTTCAAGCAGTGTGAAAGATCATCCCCTCCTTCCTCAAAAAAATGTGCAGATGTTGCAGATAAAATTACAAAATGCAGATGGGAATGAATATTTTAGTCAACAGAGGGAAGGGTGCCTAGAATATTAAAAACTTGAGAGAGATTTTAGGGCATATGGCAAAAAAAGAAGATGTTTGTTCTGGGATTTTTCCTGAGGTCAAGGAAAGTGGGTGTACATTTTATCTAGTGGTCACAGACAATTTAGAAACCATGAGAGAAGGGAAGGCACAATATCAGAAAGAAGATAATATAACTTTCTCCTGTCAGATGCGTGGGGTGATAGCTCCAATGCATTGGGAGTTTTATTCCGGAAAGTCTTGAAAAATGAATAATAATAAAAAAAACTGTTGTCTTCAGGGTAATTTGAATACTCTGAGAGAATTGTGCTGGGAAGCTTGCTTCTACAAGCACTGTGGTGACCGAGCAGAGCTTCCTCAGGGTACAGTGAGAAAATAGCTGCATTATTCAATGTTCTCTTCTTGAACAGGACTGTTGTCAGGTTTTTAAATCAGTGGATCCATCATCCAGCCTTGAGATTGCAGAAAGAATTCTTCTTTCTTGTTTGAGATCTGGTTCCTATTTTCTTTACTTTTTTTTCCCCTGGTTTTCTGAAGTCCCAGTGACAACCATGAAATAAGTGGTTTCAGTACATCTGACATCAGTGGGAAACTACAGGACATCTCATTTTCTGTGCCAAAATGTCTCTCATTAGTAGTTAGGACAGGGAATAATCGCATCACGTGTTTGTGTTGTGGCCTGTGAAAGCTAGAGAGCCACCTTGTTTTCAGGAGAAAGGAGTGGGTGCAGGAAGAGAGCAGTATTTGCTATTGGAGTCAAAGCCAGTGCAGTAGAAATGTGTATCTCTGCTCACCTAGAAATGGTTTTTGTCTGGGTTGGAAGTCCAGGTCAGGAATCATTGTGCTGTGTCTTTAAGAAGGTGATCTTGTTACTCAGTCATCACTAGCCAACCATTCCCTCCTCAAGATCTGTTAATAATAAAAGGTACAGGGACCTTCTTAATGCCAGATTCAGGCTTTTCTCTAAAGGAGAGCTGGCACCTTTTTTTGTGTGTGCTGTTCTTCGATTATTGCTGCAGTAAGGTCAATGGAGAGCTTGGGAGAGCTCAGTAATCACATTGTGAGTGAGGGGTCGCTGTCCCCAGGATGGAGGAGTGCATTGTGTAGTATATGAATCATGTGTTGGGTCCTCCCAACATCTGAGTGGGAACATGAAGACAGATTTTACTTCCTGTGGGTTTTCATGAGATACGTGAATCTCCCTGGAATCAATTATATGATTCTGACTAAAACTTTGTGGGTTGAATCTCTTCAGAGTATTGGGAGCAGGGAGCCCTGTGTAAAAACATCTTTTTAGTCAACTTCAATGAGCTTTTTGTGCATCCTTGGAAAGACTACAGTTCTTGGAGACATTTAACAATTTCTATTTTACTTTATGTGATGTGAAGAAAAATTTAAAAATTAGGGTTAATGGCAAGAAGGAAAAACTACAAAGAACAAGAATCTCTTCTAGTGGATAACTTCCTGATTTCAGAGTACAGACCCCACATGTTATTTTCAGGAGATACAGGAAAAAGAAAAAGAAAACCTTGCAGGTGTGCTAATCAATCTTGATGCCCTTGCAAGCAAACTTTGTACTCTATGAAATGCTGTAACCTTGAAAACCCTATGAGCTGAGACTAGTGGTGTCAAGCCTCCATTTCACATTTGTTGCTAGGTAACTTAGCCTTCCAATAGAGTGAACTCCCAGACTGTTTTGTTCTTCCCAATTAAAACCTTTTGCTTTCACATTTGGGAATAACTTCATTGGACTTGAGGAAACCCAGGAGGTACAAAGTTTGTGGGCTCATCCCAGATTTCCTCCAACCACCCAGGAACTTTAACCCTGAAAGACTGAAATAGAGAAAGTAAAGACAACAAAAACCGAAGGAATGCTGGAAATAGAAAAACTGTGCAAATGATTGTGAACTACAGACACAACATGACCAACAGAAAAAAAGAGAGAATCTCAGGCATGGAAGATAAACTAGAGGAAATAGATTCATCTACCAAAGAAAATCAAAAATCCAACAAATCCTTAACACAAAACATCCAAGAAATCTGGGACACCATGAAAAGGCCAAACCTAGGAATAATAGGCAGCGAGGAAGGTGAGGAAGTCCAGCTCAAAGGTGTCAAAAACATACTAAACAAACTCATCGAGGACAACTTTCCCAATCTGAAGAAGGACACACACATGAACGTACAAAGAAGTATACTGAACACCAATTAGGCTGGACCAAAAAAAAAAAAAAAAAAAAAAAACCCTAGAAATATAATACGGAAAACACCTAAAGCACAGAATAAAGAATACTAAGTGCAGCAAAGGAGAAAGGACAGGTAACATATAAAGGCAAACCGATCAAAATTACAAATGACTTTTCCATGGAATTCCTCAAGGCCAAAAAGGTCCTGGATAGATGTTCTACAAATACTAAGAGTCCACAGATGCTAGCCCAGGCTACTATACCCAGCAAAACAATCATTATAGATGGAGAAAACAAGATATTTAATGACAAAGACAGATTTTTTTCCAATACTTACCTACAAATCCAGCACTACAGAAAGATATGGAAGGAAAACTCCAACCCATGGAAGTTAACTATGCACACAAAATGTAGGCAAAAGATAATCTCCCTATACAAGAAACCATGGGTAATGGAGGTCAAATATATTCACAATACCACTGCCAAAATCAAATCTAAAACAAACAAGCATCACTAATCAATGGCCTTTCCTCACCCCCAATATTAATGGTCTTACCTCACCTATAAAAAGACACAGGCTAACAGAATGGATACAAAGAAAGAATGCATCCTTCTGCTACATACAAGAAACACATCTAAGTTTCAAAGATAGACATTACTTCAGGGTAAAAGGTTGGGGAATATCTTCCAATCAAATGTAGACAAGAAGCAAGAAGGCATGGCTATCCTAATATCTAACAAGTTAGACTTCAAACCAAAATTAATCAAAAGAGATGAAGATGCTCACTTAGTATTCATTGCAGGAGAAATCCTTCATCACAAAGTCTCAATTCTGAAAATTTATGCCCGAAATACAAAGGAACCCAGAGTAAACCAACTGCCAACATCAAAATGAAAGGAGAGAAGCTTAAGGTGATTATTCTAAAATCACGAGCAAGTCAAGGCTGCGCTCTCTGTCAATATCTCTTCAATATTGTACATGAAATTCTAGCTAAAGCTATAAGAAAAGAAAAGGAGATAAAAGGGAACCATATTGAAAAGGAAGAAGTCAAACTATCACTATTTGAAGATGATATGATAGCTTAATATAGCTTAATAAGCAACCCAATAAACTCTACCAAGGAACTGCTATAGCTGATAAACATCTTCAGCAAACTAGCAGGGTACAAGATAAACTCAAAATAATCAGTAGCCCTACTTTTTTGAGACAACAATGATATTGAGAAGGAAATCAGAGAAACATAACACTTTACAATAGCCAGAAACAACATAAAGTATCTTGGAGGAACACTTCCCAAACAAATAAAAGACTCATATAATAAAAATTTGTGGCTCTAAAGAAAGAAATTAAAGAAGAAACCAGAATATGGAAAGATCTCCCATGCTCTTGAATAGGTAGTATAAATATAGTAAAAATGGCAATCTTGCCAAAAGCAATCTAGAGATTCAAAGCAATATCCATTAAAAACCCACCACAATTCATCACTGACCTTGAAGGGATAATAATCAACTTTTTATGGAAAAACAGAAGACCCAGCATAGCCGAAACAGCCCTGTACAATAAAAGAATTTCAAAGGCATCACCATCCCTGACTTTAAGCTCTACTACAGAGCTATACTCCTGAAAACAGCCTGGAATTGCCACAAAAAAAAAAAAAAAAAAAAAAAAAAAAAAAAAAAACAGGTAGAACATGGAATGGATTTCAAAAACCTGATACAAACCCACATACGTATGAACACCTGATTTTCTACAAAACATATAAAACAATACAATGGGATGAGGAAATCATCTTCAACAAATAGTGCTAGCACATTTGGATGATGATGTTTAGAAGACTGCAGATAGACCCAAGTCTGTTGTCATACACAAATCTATGGTCCAAATGGATCAAAGACCTCAACATCAATCCAAACACACTGAACCTCTTAGAAGAGAAAGTAGGAGGTACCCTTGAACAAATTGTTATAGGAGACCACTTCCTGAACATAACTCCAGGGGCACAGACACTGAGAGCAACAAGTAATAAATGGGACCTCTTCAAACTTAGAAGGTTCTGTAAGGCAAAGGACACAGTGGAAAGACAAAATGGCAGGCAACAGACTGGGAAAAGATTTTATGTAAGGAGTAAGGTTTTTCTGCCCGCCACGGGTCTGGTCCTGCCATAACGCCAGCACCAATTAACACACAGAGACTCTATATTTGACATAATGCTATTGGCCTGGTACTAGTTTCTTATCTGCTAGCTCTGTCTTAAGTATTAACCCATTTCTGCTGATCTATATATGTTCATGTGGTCTTCTTACTGAGGAGCATACCGGCATTCTGCTTCCTCCAGACTCTCGATGCTGACTCCTCCTTCCAACTTCCTCTTTCCTCCTTGTCTCTTAGTCCCTCCTATCTTCCTTTCCTATTGGCCAACATTTACAGAATGGCATCTACCATCAATTTTCTCCAATAGTACATCAGACAATGGGCTGATCTCCAAAATATACAAACAACTCCAAAAAACTAATCAACAAAACACCAAACAGCCCTATTAAAAAATGGTATAGACCAGCAGAGGAACTAGGATACAAGGTGTATTCTAAGAGATTCATATGAAGTCCCTCACAGAACCAGGAAGGGACAAGTCCCCCAGAGCTCAGGGGAAGTGGGGGGGGGCAGCGAATGGAGAGAGTAGTAGGAGAAAACGAGGGGGAGGAAAGGAAATCATGTGCGACCAGGAAGATTGAACCTGGTTAGGAATAGAAGACAGGAAAGAGAGACACAAAGAGAGAGAGAGAGAGAACATAATAGAGGGAGCGAATATTGGTTTGAAGATAAAATTGAACACAAAGAAAGGTCTAGAGAACTACAAGACTCCTCCCAACTAACAATTTGAGCTTCCTTGGAAAGGCTAACATAAATGCCCTTTCCAGAGGGTGAGGGAGACTGAGATCAACAACTAACTTATCCATGGAGCCCTCAATTAATGTCTGTTGGAAACAGGAGCAAATACCCATACATTAAAAACTAAGTCGAAGTAGAACCCAGATGCATGTCGAGAGGACAAGACCAGGTGGCAGAAACACATAGAGACAGCTTACCTGAACAAGGAGCAGCTAACGGGCCACCAGACCGATAGCTGGTAAGCCAGCATGGCCGCCCTGAATATGGGTCTCAGCCAGAAGGACTGAGCAGTCTAAGGAACCTCAGACAGCAGAGCCAGGATGTATCCCTGGGACACAAAAGGACTTTGTGAACACATTCCCCATGGAGGGATAACTGCCTTAATCTAGAGACAGGAGAGAAGCACTAGTCCCTACTTCATATGACCTGTCAGCTCTACATGAACCCAGCTGGATGGCATTCCCCTACATATGGAATTGGGGTGGGGGGATGGGAGGGTAGGGTGGTTAAAATGCATGTGAGAAGGCAGCGAGTGTTAAACTGAAGGAAGGAGGGAGGAGGGAGAAAGGGAGGGAGGGAGGGAGAGGGAACTGGGATTGACATGTAAAATAATAAATTAAATTAAAAAAATTGCTTTGACTCCAAAATTAAGTTGTAGGACATGTTACTGGGGAAAAGGATTTCTATTATTGTTTCCACAGAAAATGAAAAGATTTGAATTCCTTCCAGACTTATGTGTTTGATCAAGCCAGACCACCTGAAAGAGAATACCAGGTGATCCTACATTCAAAACAGGTGGACAAAGCAGCCTTACAGACTACAGCCAGGATTTCTGAATCTTCTTAGAATCCGCCATGACAGCACCTCTTACCAGCAGGAAGTAGTTTGGAAAGAACGACACCCAAATCCCCAAATATTGTCTATAAATGTTTGTTATTATTTAAATGGACTTGTTTATATAAAATGAAAAAAAAAGAATAGAAGCGTTGATTGAAAAAAAACTTTATAAAATCAAAAAATAAAAATGGGGTACAGAACAGAAGAAATAATTCTAAATAGAGGAAACCAAAAAAGCTGAAAAACACTTAAGAACATGTTCACCATCTTTAGCTATCAGGGAAATGCAAATCAAAACAACTTTGAGATACCATCTTACTCCTGCCAGGATGGCTAAAATTAAAAACACCAATGACAACTTATACCAAAGAAGATGTGGAGAAAGGGAACATTCCTCCACTGCTGGTGGGAGTGCACACTCGTAAAGCCATTTTGGAGATAAGTATGGTGGTTCCTCAGGAAAATGGGAATTAGTTTACCATGGGACCCAGCAATTCCCCCTTAGACATATACCCAAATGGTCCATATCCCGGCAACAATGACATCTGCTCAACTATGTTGATAGCAGTATTATTTGTAATAGCATGAAACTGGAAACAACCTAGATGATCCTCAATTGAAGAATGGATAAGAAGATAGGATAAGGATAGGAAAGAAATTGTGACTAGGAAGAATAAGTCAGTGTAGGAATATGAGACAGAAGAGGGACAGAGGGAGATAGAGAGATAGAGAGAGAGAGACTGAGAGTGAGTGAAAGAGAGAGAGGGAGACAGAAAGAGAGAGAGAGAATAAAAGAGCAGGCAGTATAGGTTTGAGGAGAAAAGTGAATGTAAAGAACGGTCTAGAGACCTACAAGACTGTTGCCAACTAACAATTTGAGCAACTGTGAAAAGGCTACCATAAATGCCCTTCCTGGATAGTGAGATCAACAACTAACTTATTCACCATCATGGAGCCTCCTATAGTGCTGTTGGAAACAGAAGCAAATACCCAAACCTAAACACTGAGTTTAACTAGAATCCAGATGCAGATGGACAGAACAAGACCAGGTTGTAGAAACACACAGAGACAGCTGACCTGAACAAGAAGCAAATAACAGGCACCCAGACTGATAGCTTGTAATCCAGAATGGTACTGACTCAGTCTTCTCTAAATATGGGTCTCAGCCAGAAGGAATGAGCAGTCTTAGGGACTGCAGACAGTGGAACCAGGATGTATCCTCATGCACAAAAGGTCATTGCAGACACACCCCCCATGGAGGGTACTCCCTTAACCTAGAAACAGGAGAGAAGTCCTAGTCCCTACTTCAAATGACTTGACAGATCTACATGACTACACCTGGATGGCATTGTCATACATTTTGAATTGGGTTGGGAGCTGGGAGCAGAGGGTGGTAATGGTGCATGTGAGGGGGAATAGCGTGTAAATGGGTTGGAGGGAGGGAGAGGGAAATGGGATCGACATGTGAAATAAAAAATAAATAAGTAAATTAAAAAATAAAATAAAATAAGTACCCCCAGGCCAGAATCTTACAGGCTGCTGGTAATACAGAACACCAGTGTAAATAGCACCAGGCTCCTCCTGGTACAGAAGTCCTAAGCCATGCTCATCCTGGATACATGCTGGGTTGCTGAAGGCCCAGGTGCATTGGGCCACCTGGTGGGCAGTCAGAGAGGAGAGGAGTTAAGAATCCCTAGGGGCTAATGAGAGAACCAGACCCTCGCCCAGCCCTCCTCTCCTCAGGTGGCAGTGACTGTGACCTTAGGGAAAGGGGTGTGGGTGAGAGAGGGGAGGAGGAGGATGAGGGGTGTTGGGGAGAACAGCTTTGGTAAAAATTTTTGTGTCAACTAAAAAAAATAAAGATAACAAAATATATAGTAATTAGAAGTGATGGCTATGTGCAGACTTGTTACAATCAGTCTGAAGCAAAGAAGACAGAATAAGGTAACAGTAGTCTAGTAGACAGGTCAAGTGGTCTGCAGATTTATAGGTCAATGCAATTCATCAAAGCAGAACAGAGAACATCAGAAGGAACTTCAGGTGTTACGAGTATGATTCCATTTCTCTGGGCAATAAAAGGTAGAACAGGAAAAAGGATTGTCAAGATCCAGAAGAGTGGAAAAGATATAAAAATAAAATTGTAATACTGAAAGATAACATAAAAGGAGTTCTTGTGTAACCCACAAAATCCATAAAAGAGACAACAGTTAAGAGAGCAGAGGGTGCAGAGAGGCTCAGGGGAAAGCACCAATGTAAGAAGGTAGAGTCAGGAATTAAATAAATAAATAAGATTTAACTTCAGGCATGCATATCTGGGTAAGAGTCACTGATAAGAAAAAAGAAAAAGAGAAAAGGAGAGACATTTCTATGCTAGGGATGTCTGAGAAAATCGAGAGAGAATAAAGGTAATGTAAAAAGTTATGGAGGTTCAAAGAAAAGTCGTCAAATGTCGAGAAAGATGTAAACTGTTTCCTGTGGGCTCTCATATCTACAAATACAAAGTTAAGATTAGTAATATGATTTAAAATTTTTGACCATACCAGGTTAATGGTTTAAAAGTTCTGTTTATTTCTCTCAAGAAAAATATATGTACTTGCTAAAAAGTTCTATCAGTGTTTCCTGTTAGAAACCTGTTTATTGCAAGATTAGAGCTAAAACAAAAATGGTTTAAACATTTTTGCTGTCTAATGATAACAGCCCCCAGCTCAAAATTTACCTCTGAGCACTGGTCATTAAATTCAGATTATCAGAAAATCAGATGTCCTTTTAATGTAGATGACATTAATTCTGTTTTATGTTGAAAGCTGTTAAACATTGAAACTAGTTAAAAAGTTACAATTATAAACACTGGAAATTAACATAAACATAACAGGCACCAAGGTGACAATGGGTTTAAACACATAAAGAGTGCTAAAATAATTTAATATTATAAGAAGCCATTACAGGATGTTTAATTGTTTTATAAAATAGTTTTTAAATGTTTAAATTCAGAAGGTTGCACTATATTTGTGCTTTATTACATTGTCACTATTTGTTCTTAAATTAAAGGGCTAAAATTTAAGATCATAGCCATAAACTGTATATACTAACCAAAAGTTGAGAAGCTCAATTTTTTTATGATACAGAGGGCAATCCATCCTTGTTTTTGCCAAATTTGGAAGCATAAATTAGTTAGATAAACTGAATCACATAGCTGTTTTATGTTTCCCTAAAAGGAGTTTCAAATTAAAATCGGTATTTTTAAAGCTAAAACTGACAATGCAAAGTTCTAGTTTTATAAAATATGGTAATTATTATAAAATGTTAAGAAAGACAAGTTACCAGCCATCCTTATAGATTAACTTTTGGTTATAGTCAAACTAAGTAGTAATGATTAATAACAAGAATAAACCTCACTCTCTCCTATACATATTCTAAAAGTATAAGCTTAAATCAAGTAACTGAAAACCAAGTTGTCTATTAAGATCTACATAGAAAGACTTCTAATACTACAAAGATCTGTAGAATAAGATATTTAAATATTAACTAAAAAGCTGTAATAATTTCAGACAAAGAATCACAGAATCTAACAATGACGAAATGGCTCTAAAGAACATTGTGGGGCAGCATGGATTGTGATGACACTGACCATGGAGCAAGATGCTGAAACACAATGCCTGCAGCATGATAGGACCCAGCTCGGACTGTGTAGATGCTGCAGGGTACTGGAAAATTGTCTGCACCTTTGCCTAGACAAAATAAATTCAGACTTTTCCAATTTCAGTTTCCACAGGGAAAAAAAACTCTCACATTATGTACTTGGTGAAAAATTTCTCCCCTCAATGCCATAGAAAATTGGTTATGGCTAAGAATATAAGGAATGGTCCCTGTGGTTTTTTAATAGATTCAAAAGTAACATATAGTTTATCCTTCTCAGATATCTAATCCTATTGATGGCTTGGCTAACCAAAACTTTGTGAGCTTGGCAGTAAAGGCAGCCTTCATAAGGCTCCTAAATAATGATTTAAAAATATAAATATATATACGTCTTTTTTGAACATTTATTTATTAATTATGCATAAAGTGTTCTGCCTGCATACATGTCTGCACACCCAAAGAGGATACCACATCACATTATAAATGTTTGTGAGCCACAATGTAGAGCCAGTACTCTTAACCTCTGACACATCTCTCTAGCCCAAGACATATACTTCTTAAAGATATAAAAAATTAATTTACAATATAAAAATTCAGAGCTTAACTTTTAATCAAGTTCTGATAAGCTAATCTAGCAGGGACTCCCAGCTGTTTAGTCACAAACTCAAAGTTTTATGATTTATATTGGGTGTCATCAAAGTGTAAATATGAAGGGTGTTTCATTAGGCCAAAGGCACCACTGACCAATCTATGCATGGATCGCTCTTGACAGAAGAAAAAGCTTCTAATCCAAATCTGTAAATTTTGCTATGACTCAAAGGCATAAGTTCATTCCTGCTGTTTTATAGATACCAAAAACCTACTTTTTCTACAAATTGCATTTCAGCACAGATTAGTGATGATAATATATCTAAAACTTTTATGTCCTTTTATATAACACAGTTGATATAGGCTTCAGAGGATCAAATGTCATAAAGCTTTTATCCACTTCTTACATGTCAAAAGGACTGAAGATAAATACAGCCATCCTGAGGATGGAATTTTCTCCATGGTTTTGCTGTCTTTCTTGATCACCAAAGGTAAGGAAAAAAGAGTTCCAATTAAATATATACATTTTAAACTTTGTTCCCAGTTTAAACCTGTCTCGGACGAATTGTGCTTCTGGCAAATGAGTATCACTTGCTGACTACAGCCTGCTCCTCTCTAGTGGTCTCCCTACTTACTGTGAACTAGCCCAGCCAAGGTGAATCTTCAACAGTGTCTATAAACGGATGCCTCTGATAAATGATCCATTTCCTGAATCCCACTTCCTTTTGTTGATATTGTCTAGCATTTTAGCCTACTTGCAGCCAAGAAAACTCTGCAAAAGTAAGCAGGAAGTAGTACAGGCATGTTGTTGGCACAACAGTATTTTGATTTTCAAATAGCTGTCACCTGGAGTTCTATAGCCTATAAAGCCTCCTTGAGCAGCTTGTTACTATTATGCCTACTGGTTTCCTCAACTTCCAAGGAAGTGACTCCTGGCTGTAAAAGCAAATGGTTTTTACTGGTAAAAATCAAACCAGCTGGGACCTCACTTTGTCAGAAAAGTAAGGTAGTGGCTTAAAATTGTGAGGGGTTTATAACAGGGTAAACAGAAAGGGAAACTTGAGACCACTAATCTCAGTTCACAAGTTTTCCAAGATACAGGCAGATGATACAGTACAAATTTATTTACAAGGTCATCATGGAACTAAGTTAATATTATCCATCATTTGTTTAGGCAAGATTGATAAGCACACCTGAAAGGTTGGTGTTTTTTCTTTGATTTTACCTCTTCTCCTGGGAACAGGATGTGGGTTCTGTACTCTGAGGCAGGGATTTATGTATTGGCAGAAATTCTTGTTCTCATTATTTTTTCCTTCTTGCAATAAGCCCGAATTTTATAACTTTTAGTTATTATTTTTTCCATCACATTTCCTCTTTGCACCAAAATTAGAGGCCCAATTTTTGGGCTTCTAATAGGTAAAAGACTTCTGGTGTTTTTTGGTGTACAGGTTACTCACACTGCCTCCTATGTATAGGAGTTTACTTTTGTTTACTTTTGATATAGCATCTCAACCAGGGAAAAGGTGAAATGTATTCTTTTCCTGTACTATTTCCTGCTTACCTTTGCAGTGTTTTCTTGGGCATGAGATGGCTAAAATGGTATATAAAACCAATTAAAAAAAAAGTAGAAAAAGGAGGGGGGCTTCAGCAAATTACACTTTTATCAGAAGAAGGAGTTTATAGACCCTGTTGAAAATTCACATTGGCTGTGCTGGTTCACAGTAACTCTAGAGCAGTATTTAGGAGCAGAATGTAGTCAGTAACTGATGCTCATCTGCCAGAAGCACAAATCTAGTGAGACATGGTTAAATTTGGAACATAAGTTTGAGATATTGGAATTCAACAACAACACAAATAGCAGAAAACCTGTAAATTCATGGAAAATGAACAATGTGCAATTGCACCACTCCTGGGTCAAAGAGGAAATAAAGAAAGAAATTAAAAACTTTCTAATATTCAACGAGAATGAGGATACAACATACCCGAAGATAGGAAAGAGAGAGAGAGAGAGAGAGAGAGAGAGAGAGACACAGAGACACAGAGAGAGAACATAAAAGAGGGAGACAATATTGGTTTGAAGATAAAATTGAACACAAAGAAAGGTCGAGAGAACTACAAGACTGCTCCCAACTAACAATCTCAGCTTCCGTGGAAAGGCTATAATAAATGCCCTTCCCAGAGAGTGATATCAACAACTAACTTCTCCATGGAGCCCTCAACTAATGCCTGTTGAAAATAGGAGCAAACACCCATACATAAACACTGAGTGGAACTAGAACCCAGAAGCAGATGGAGAGGACAAGACCACGAGGCAGAAGCACATAGAGACAGCTTACCTGAACAAGGAGGAGGTGACGGGCCCCCAGAATGATAGCTGGGAAGCCAGCATGGGACTGACTCAGGCCCCCTGAATATGGGTCTCAGCCAGAAGGACTGAGCAGTCTAAGGTACCTCAGACAGTGGAGCCAGGATGTATCCCTGATGCACAAAAGGACTTTGCGAACACATTCCCCATGGAGGGATAACTGCCTTAATCTAGAGACAGGAGAAAAGTCCTAGTCCCTACTTCACAGGACCTGTCAGATCTACATGACCCCAACTGGATGGCATTCCCCTACACATGGAATTGTGGTGGGGGGATGGGATGGGAGGGTTGTTAGAGTGCATGTGAGAGGGCATAGAGGTTAAAAGGGAGGGAAGGATGGAGGGTTGGGGGGAGGGAGGGAGGGAGGGGGAACTGGGATCAACATGTAAAACAATAAATTAAATTAAAAAAATGCTTTGACCCCAAAATTTAAGTTGAAAGACAAGTTACTGGGGAATAGGATTTCTATTTTTATTTCCACAGAAAATGAAAAGATGTGGATTCCTTCCAGACTAATGAGTTTTGATCACGCCAGACTGCCTGAAACAGAGTACAAGCTGATCCTACATTCAAAACAGCTGGACAAAACAGCCCTAGAGACTACAGCCAGGATATCTGAATCTTCTTCGAATCCCCCCAAGACAGCGCCCCTTACCAGCAGGAAGTAGCTTGGAAAGAACAATGCCCACATTCCCAAATATTGTGTATCAATGTTTGTTTTCATTTAATTGGATTTAGTTATATAAAACTAAATAAAATAAAAAATAAATATTAAAAAATGATATTTATGATTTTAAATCCTTATTTTGGAGCCTTATTAATGCTGTCTAATACTGCCAAGTGGAAAAAGTTATGGTTAGCCCAGCCATCAAAACTATCAGATGTGAGAAGGATATAGTTAATTAACTGTTCAATCTATTTAAAAAAATGACAAGGAGCATTCCTTATATTCCTAGCCATAACCAATCGTGTATGGGACAGAGGGCAGAAGTTCTTCACCAAATACATAATGTGAGAGGCTTTTTGTTTTATTGTTTGTCATTTCTCTTTGGAAGAGAGACATGGAAAAGACTGACCTTTTGTCTAGGCAAAGCTGGTGCAAATAATTTTTCAGCATCTACAAAGAATAAGCTGGGTCCTGCATGGCAGCAGACATTGTATTTGATCATCTTGCTCCCTGGTCAGTGTCATAACAATCGGCCCTGGCCCTAGCCCTGGCCCTGGCCCCCTGGCCCCCTTGCCCCCTTGCCCCCTTGCCCCCTTGCCCCCTTGCCCCCTGGCCCCCTGGCCCCCTGGCCCCCTGGCCCCCTGGCCCCCTGGCCCCATGACCACCTGGCCCCCTAGACCTGGCCCCCTGGCCCTGGCTGTTCTGGACCAAGGCAAATATAAACAATGCCAAGAAACCATGGGATCAAGCTCCTCTAATGGGCAGAGAATGAGGAGGGATTATTTTATTTTCAAAAAAGAGAAATAGTTTATGATTGAGGCGATTAATTGTATTGTATCCATAGAAAAACGTTTTAAAATACTCATCATTGTACTTGAATGGCATTATGATGCTTTTGTTTTCATGCTAATGACACTATAGACATGTTGTAGATTGAGAGACAGGTAAATATGTAGAACTCAAAAGAAAGAGCGCTGCTTTGTTTTTGTGAGAAAGTCAGTGAGGCTGTAAGGTTAATTCATCTTTAGGTATGCTCCTTTAATTAATATATAATGAAAAATGATTGAAAATGACATGGTGGTGCATACTTAAATCCCACATGGAGTAGTCAGACTGATCTCTTACTGGAATAATGATGTTTTTAAAAATTTAAATTGATAATTAATTAGTGGGCCTTTTATATTAACACTGATGAGATGGCACCAAAGTCATAAAACTTTCGGTGATGTAAAGATCTATTTACATAGCTAAATGATGAAGTAATGAGATGATATTACATTATCAACTCCCAAAATCTGACCCCAAACGGGAGTTATGGTCCATAACATTACCTGTATTTGAAATACGTAAATTAGATGATGAATTATTACATAAAAATCTTGGGTAACAGTTAAAGAAGTAAGTGTAGTATTAGATGACGTGATGGTCTGGTACAACGGTCTCCCCAAAGGAGGCTCAAAACTCCAGTGATCACTGAATACATAATGACCGATTTTCATAATTAAATGAATAAGCATTAAACAAGTGGATGGTGTTTTATGCATAAAGCCTAAATGATTGCTCAATACTGAAGAGACATTGAGTTTTAATCATAGATTTGAACAAAAAATGAATGAATAAAGAGATAGTTTCCCCTAATTCACCCATAGAGAGATAACAAAATGATATCAACATTGATTTAAATAAAGAAAGGAAGAAAGAATGAAATGAAGAAAGAAAGAATTCACAAGATACAATTTAACACCAACAAGGTGGATACAGACTCCACTCCTCCTGGAGTAGAAAAAGACAGATTTGAATAGTGAAATAATCAGATAGTTAGATGGTCTGTCACACTTGAGTGTGACACAAGGTGGCGTCAAACTTCAGGGATCACAGATTATATAATGAAAGAATTTAATGATTACGTCTTTAAATATGTAAGCCATTGACATTTTTTTTTTTAATCAATTCCTGGGCAGACTTGCCAGTTATGAAACTGTATGCTGTCATCACGCATTTTTAACATACCATCAGTTAATCATCAGATAATCATACTGTCTTGCCTGATGAATTCTTTTGGCCTGACCTCATCACAAGCGGCCTGAATGTCTGTTGTGGTGCGGCAGGACGTGAGATAGTGGGCCCAATCCTGGTGGAGCAGTAGTAGCCACAATGTTTATAACAGCTGACAAGATGGCTGAAGCAGGGGCATCAATAGCAGAGCTGAGAGAGAGATGTTCTCCCGTGTTCTGAGTCGTCATCCTTTTGCCAGGTCACGGTGATGGTGCTGACCTCCTAGTGCCACTCCTTCTTCTCATGATAGATCACAACCGATGTGAAGATGTGGAGGAAGAACTGGTAGTCAACAGCCAGACCACCGTGCTGGCCTTGGTGAAGTCCTTGTACATCTCAGCGGACACCGTGCAACCTTCAGGACTCAATCACCCAGCAGCCCTCGTACTCTGGAAGATGCATAGATCATTCAGAAAATGCTCTGCCCATGTCTACAACACTCCTAACCTTGTCCCTGACAGAGTTTTGCACCCTAACCGTAATCGGTGATGGCACTGTCTGTCGTTTACATAATTTAAAGAATTAAATAAGTCACTAGTAGCTAACTGTCACAATAAATAGGGAATGTAGCATTCTACTGGCAGAGAGGCATGGCCAGACACCAGTCATGAAGGATGTCATCATCATCAATTGAGTCAATGAATCATGCAATGTGAAGATATTGCACATTATCTCCACAAAAGGGAGCTTTACAGGTCTCTTCAAGGAATGGAGGATTGTTGTTTACATTACTATACAAATATTTACACTATCTTGGGGATTAACACAGATTGTCAATTTAAATTCATTAATTATGTAATTAGATGATCTGTGGCACCAGATTCCAGGTGTCATGGATGATATAATCATTGTGTGATATAATTAAATAATCAAATAATGAGTTCATGTAACATCATCCACTTCCCTAAGGTGGCTCCAAACCAGGCTCATGAACGATGCTGTCGTGTTAAATTTAAATATTTTAACTAAATAATTGATATTAGGATGGTCTATAATAATTGCCTCCCACATCGCATCACCACAATCCACTGATCATGGATTATCTAATGTCCTATTTTAATAATCAAATAACAACATAATCAGAGGATGAAATGGTCTGCCATACTCCACAAAATTGACTCTCTGTTGTTGCCCACATGACTCTGGGAAACTCCCAGGTTCATCAGTTATTTAATCGCAGAGCAGAGCAGTAACATGTTGAAATGCTGAACTGTCATTGTGTATGCAGGGTTTTTAGAAGATGTCACATATTTAATGTTGGGCAGCTGCCACAAAAGAGATGGACTGAAATCCAATAATCACAAAGTCTACTCTAACAAATGGATTATCACCTTCCTGAAGGAAGTCATTAATGTCAAACTCAACTTTTGATGAATAATTGTGAGACTTATTTGTCTTTTGTTCCATAGTGTGACTTCTTAGGAAAGAGAGTATTCATAAACAGAAGACTTTGAAATGTTTCTCCACAGACTACTTTCTCTGATGATTAGGTAATCTTGAATTTGGTAACCCTTAAAAGCTGTAGGCATACTTCCAGAGGTGTGGCTATGACTTGTTTAGGCAAAACAAATGCTGTCATGAAAGATTTTAGGAGATAGTAACCTTGGGAGACTGTAATATCCCATGATAACATTTTCTCGAAGCTGCTGTCTGGTCCTTGGCCCATGTTACCAGGATACAGAATGCAAGCAGGGTTGCCAGGCAACATTTATGAACCTACATTCTGTCACATTCTAGTGCCCCTCCCACATGCTTAAAGGTGTATACCCACCGATGAGACAAACTTACAGCCTCACTGAGTTTCTCACAAAAACAAAGCAGGGCTCTTTCTTTTGAGTTCTACATACATATTTACCAGTCTCTCAAGCTACAACTTGCCTATAGAGACATAAGCATGAAAACGAAAGCATCATTGTGCCATTCATGTACAATGATGAGTATTTTAAACCTGTTTTCTATGCTTCAGTTTTCTAATTTCTAGAACAGAAACAATACAATTAATCGCCTGTACCATAATCCCTTTCCCTTCATTGAAAATAAAATTAACTCCTCTGCATCCTCTTTCCTTTAGAGGAGCTTGATCCCATGGTTTCTCAGAGTTGTTTAGATTTGCATTAGGCTGATGATTAAGGATTTTGAGCAGTGTCTTCTGTTTCTTTCAGTCATTTTGGATTCCTCAATTGACTGTTCTCTATTAAGTCCTGTACCCCGCTTTCTAATATGGTTATTTAGAGTTATTTATTGTTGGTGGTGTGTCATGATAACAGCCCGACAGAGTTCATTAGATGAGATTCCCTAATCGGGAGATTATTCAGTTATTCCATTTTTAAAATCAGTGGTCATTGTGTGTTCATGGGTCAGTTCTGTTGCAACCTCTCAGAAACTGATGATGCGAAACATTGCAGTTTTTTTTTTTTTTTTTTTAAATCGTGTAGTCATTCGATTGTTAAAAACCTACTATTGCATAATTAGTAATCACTGTATAAGGCCATTCTCTGGCCACTGCTTCTGGTACCGATCTCCTGCTGTGTCAATGCCACAGCAGCCAATTGGGGAATGACACCGTCATTACTTACGCAATCAAATAAGTTAATAATTGGATAGTCCTCCATATTTCACTTTCTAAAGATGGAACCAAACTCCAGTGATTGTCAAGGAAGTAGTACTTAGATAATTAAATAATGCCAAGTGATTAACTCCCATGGAGGTTTGGCCCGACTCCAGTCAAGAAGAACAACACCTTCATCAATTTTAATAATTAATATATAATGAAAAATGATTGAAAAATGACATGGTGGTGCATACTTAAATCCCACATGTAGTAGTCAGACTGATCTCTTACTGGAATAATGATGTTTTTAAAGAATTAAATTGAAAATTAATTAGTGAGCCTTTTATATTAACACTGATGAGATGGCACCAAAGTCCTAAACCTATCGCTGATGTAAAGATCTATTTACATAGTTAATGATGAAGTAATGAGATGATATTACATCATCAACTCCCAAATCTGACTCCAAACGGAAGTTATGATCCATAACATTACCTGTATATTTAATACGTAAATTAAATGATGAATTATTACTTAATTTCCTAGTTTACCTGTTAAAGAAGTAAATGTAGTATTACATGCCGTGATGGTCTGGTATAACGGTCTCCCCAAAGGAGGCTCAAAACTCCAGTGATCACTGAATATATAATGACCGATTTTCATAATTAAATGAATAAGCATTATAGAAGTGGATGGTGATTTATGCGTGAAGCCTAAATGAAGCTCAATACTGAAGAGACATTGAGTTCTTAATCATAGATTTGAACAAAAAATGAATGAATAAAGAGATAGTTTCTCATAATTCACCCCTAGCGAGATAACAAAATGATATCAACATTAATTTAAATAAAGAAAGGAAAAAAGAAAGAATGAAATGAAGAAAGAAAGAAAGAATTCACAAGATACAATTTAACACCAACAAGGTGGATACAGACTCCACTCTCCCTGGAGTAGAAAAAGACAGATTTGTATAATGAAATAATCAGATAGTTACATGGTCTGTCACACTTGAGTCACACAAGTTGGCGCCAAAATTAAGGGATCATAGATTATATAGTGAAAGAATTTAATAATTACATCTTTAAATATGTAAGCTGTTGACATTTTTTTGTATCATCAATTCCTGGGCTGACTTGTCAGGTATGAAACGGTATGCTGTCATCACGCATTTTTAACATGCCATCAGTTAATCATCAGATAATCATAATGTCTTGCCTGATGAATTCTGTAGGCCTGACCTCATCACAAGCACCTGAATGTCTCTTGTGGTGCAGCAGGACGTGAGATAGTGGGCCCAATCCTGGCGTAGCAGTAGTAGCCACAATGGTGATAACAGCTGACAAGATGTCGGAAGCAGAGGCATCAATATCATAGCTGAGAGATAGATGTTCTTCCGTGTTCTGAATGATTGCTCGATACTGAAGAGACATTGAGTTCTTAATCATAGATTTGAACAAAAAAATGACTGAATAAATAGTTTCTCATAATTCACCCATAGAGAAGTAACAAAATGATATCAACATTGATTTAAATAAAGAAAGCAAGAAAGAAAGAAAGAAGGAGAGAGAGAGACAAAGAAAGAAAGAAAGTATTCACAAGATACAATTTAACACCAACTAGGTGGATCCAGACTCCACTCTTCCTGGAGTAGAAAAAGATAAATTTGAATAATAAAATAATCAGATAGTTAGATTGTTTGTCATACTTGAGTCACACAACTGAGCCTGGTTGTTAGTGTAGCCAGACAACAGTCTCTGGTCTTAACTTCGGTAACAGTATATGGTACCCATCAAGTTCAGGTATTCTTCCTCAACGTCCACTGTCTTCCAAATATGGGAAATATTAATTTTCTTTATTGTTTAGTCTGCTAAAACTCACCAAATGCCTTGGAAGGTTTCTGTCTATTATTGCTAATGGTGACAGCCAGGTTCACTGTGATAAGAGGTTTTTTATACAGTTAAGTGTAATTCTTCATTTTATTCATCACATCATTCTAATGTCTCACTAAGTGAACTTGAAGCCATGAAGCCAGTCATGGTGGCAGATGCCTTTAGTAATTCTTCTTAGAGATTGGAGGTAGGAATTTCAGGATTTCATAGTCACCCAAGATGAAAGTGGTCCCTGGGGTAAGGTGTTCGTAACACATTCAAAGTTAGTCTGCGACTGCTTCAGGACATTGTACATAAACTTGCCCAAAGCTCTGAGTCTTCAGGGCCATGACACCAGCAAATGTTAGCTAATGTATTGATACCACCTTATTTCCTTTTCTTACTTTTAAGGAATTCTGTTAAAATTGAAGCAAAATTATTTTACATATCCATCTCGATTCCATCTCCCTCTCATGTCTGCGCCAACTCCAAAGTCATTTGCAGCAGGGACAAGGCCCAACTCCACGTCTCTAGGATGAGTGAGTATATGTCCATGGGGAATGGGCTCCTGGAGACTTTCATACATGAGGGATACATCCTGATTCCACTGGCAGAGGTCCCTTACACTTACTAGGCCTTCTAAATGAGATGTACTTCTAGGGGTTTTAATTTATCTCCAACCTGGTCTTTACCCCTGTACTTATCACTCTTCTCTCTCTGAAACTGGATTCCAGGAGTTCCACTTAGTGGTTAGCTGTGGGTGTCTGCTTCTGTTTCTGTCAACTACTGGATGCAGGCTCTAGACTATCCTATAAGGTAGATATCGATCTCATTAAATGGAACTTTTTTAAAGATAGCCTCTCCACTATTGCTTATATTCTTATTTGGGGTCATCCTTGTAGATCTTTGGAGATTTTCCTAGTGCCAGATTTCTCTTACCACCTATTATAATCTCCATCTAATATGGTATCTCTTTTGTTGCTCTCCTCTATTCTTTCCAAAACTCAGTCTTCTTGATGCCTTTTTCTCCCCTTTCATTCTCTTCTCGCATTATATTTCTCCTAACTCTCCCTCCCCTCACCCAATGCTCCCTATTATCTCAGGAGACCTTGTCTCTTTCAACTACTCTGGGGACACAATGGCAGGCCTTTCAAGTGTGAAATCTGAAGTGAGATGAATCCAGGGAAGGGGCCCCCCTTGACACCCTGAGGGCAGGGCTTGGAACAGTGCTACCAAACAATGCCAGGACTTAAACCATCCTCTCTCAAATGCAGCTCAATGTTACGTCTGAAGCTTTACACAACTTGCTTTGTCCATCTCTCAAGAAACAGGTGCCGATGATCTACAGGATAGCAGCTAATGGAAACCGTGTAAACCACACCTCCTGCTAAAAGTGATCCCACCAAATCCTGAACCCATCCTCTCCATATCATCCCTGGGAAGAAGTAAGAAGCCATACTTAAACCAATATCTGCATACCCAATCAGGTTGGGTTGTTTTGTGGGAACCAAGGCTTCTGTATCTATACAAAGAATTTAGAATATTTTGTAGTCCTGATCCAAACCTGCCCTCAAGTTCTGTGTCTTTTCTGTTCATTTAGTCCTCATTTAGTAATTCATGCTTTGGTAGCCAATCAGAGCTTCAAGCATAGACACCAGTAATTGGGTTGGTTTCTTCCCCAGTCTTATATGCTGTGACTTTGGTACAGAGTATGAAACCAGAAGGTGGAGAACCTTGGGTTGACATCTCTCTTGCTCCCATTATCTCTCTTTCCTCTCCCTCTCTCTCCTCATGCTGTCTTTCTCTCTCTGTCTCTCTGTCTCTCTCTGTCTGTCTCTCTGTTGGGTTGAAGCTTACATCAGAAGGGCTGACCAGTTTGTCATTTATCTTGTGTGTAGTGAACTTAATAAGAACCATGCTCCACAAAAAAAAAAAAAAAAGAAAAAGAAAAACATTTTGATTATTGAAATTAAAGAAAAGTATGATGGCTAAAATCTTCACCAAATTGTTTGCATGATTTTGATTTCCGCTTTCATGAACTCTTCCCTATCACTTCATATCAAGATGATAGAGGAAGGATAGAGACAGGGTTAGAGATTTGGATGAGAAATATTATGGAACGTTCATTGCCAGGACCTGTGTCAGGATTATAACAAAATTCTGTAGTTCCTGCTACAAGAATAACTCAAGAGGCTAATATTCTTGGGAACAAGTGTGAGCAAATACAAATCCATGCACTGGCATTACACAATTAAAATTAAATCAAATCTTAAACTAAACATATTTTCATCTGTGAATATACAATATTGTGAGCACTCATTCCTGTAACCCAGGTACTTATGTGTTTAAAGTCTTAACAGTTTCCTCCAATATTCATTGCTTTATGTAATATGAAGCAACTGTGTAGGATTAGATTTAGAGGAATCAATATTCTCAATGAAGCTTTTTACATTGTTAAAGTAATGAGTGAAAAGGCCCGCATTGCAGGGCCTCTACTAAAGAGATCTCAGCTGAAGAGTGCCAGGTCCCAGCTAGATCTGCCTATCGATGCAGAAACATTCAGAATATTAGCCCAGCATTGCCAGGCCTTGGCTAGAATCCTCTAATGGATTTTTGGGTCCCACCCTGAGAATCACCTTTCTCCATGGGACCATTCTGAGTTCCTGCTGGTTGGATCCTTGACCCCCATTGTAGGGACCCTGCCAAAGAGGCTTCAGCTGGAGAGTGCTAGGCCCAGGCTAGATCTGCCTATCAGCTTAAGGAACATCCTGGGTCCCAGCCTTTTGAAATCTTTGACTTGTATCACCAGTCTTCTGGTGGAATTTGAACTTTTAGCCCCATTGCCAGGCCCTGCCTGTGAAGAGACCTCCTAGAGAGCTTGGACCATCCAGAGCTACAGACATCAAACTTGTGACCCACCAAAACACACCATGGATGAAGCTATGGGAAGATGGCAATACAATAAAACACCTAACAACAGAACAACAAGAATAACAGCACAAGAATCTATGGAATCTACACCAAATAGACTGGAAAACAACAAAGCAGATGAAGTAGAAGAGAACAAATTAAAAATTATTACCATAAAAAATGATAGAGGCCCTGAAAGATGAGGTGAGAAAATACCTTAAAGAAATGGAAGAAAAACAAACAAAAAAATGGGAAAAATGAAGAAATTTCTTAAAGAAAGTACAGAAAGCCAGAAAAAACAATTAAGAAAGTGAAGGAAACAGTTCAAGACTTGAAAACGGAAATGGAGACAATAAATAAAACGTAAACTGAAGGAATGCTGGAAATAGAAAAACTGGGCAAACCATCAGGAACTAGAGATGCAAGCATAACCAACAGAATTCAAGAGATGGAAGAAAGAATCTCAAGCACAGAAGATAAAGTAGAGTAAATAGATTCATTGACCAAAGAAAATCATAAATCCAACAAATCCTTAACAGAAAACATCCAGGAAATGTGGGACACCTTGAAAAGGCCAATCCTAAGAATAATAGGTATAGAGGAAGGTGAGGAAGCCCAGGTCAATGGTGCCGAAAACATATTCAACAAAACCAGTTTGGGAAACGTTCCCAATCTGAAGAAGGACATGCCCATGAAAGTACAATGAGCATACCAAACACCAAAAAAGACCCCTCGACATATAATAATCAAAACATCTAACATACAAATAAAGAAGTTACATTAAGAGCAGTGAAGGAAACTTCCAGGTAACATATAAAGGCAGACCTATGAAAATTACACCTGACTACTCCATGGAAAGCCTCAAGGTGAGATGGTCCTGGACAGATGTTCTACAAGTACAAAGAGTCCACGTATGCCAGCCCAGGCTACTATACCCAGCAAAACTCACAATCACTATTGATGGAGATAGCAAAATGTTTAATGACAAAGCCAGATTTTCACAATACATATCTACAAATCCAGCCATACAGACAGATTTGGAAGGAAAACTCCAACCCAAGGAAGTTAACTATGCTCACAAGGACATAGGGAAAAGATAATCCACTTTACCACAAATCAAGGGTAAAGCAGGACTAATAAATTCACAATACCACTGCCAACAACAAATCTAAAACAAACAAGCATTAACAATCCATGGTCCTACACTCCCTGAACATTAGGTCTTAACTTGCTTGTAAAGAGACACAGGCTAACAGACTGGATATGAAGACAGAATCCATGTCACTGCTAAGCTTCAAATCTAGACATTACCTCAGGCTAAGGAAGATCTTCCAATCAAATGGACCCAAGAAGCAAACAGGTGTGGCTATCCTAAAATCTAACAAGTTAGACTTCCAACCAAAATTAATCAAAAGAGATGAAAACAGTCATTCTGTATCCATCACAGGACAAATGCATCAACACAAAGTCTCAATTCTGAACAGCTATGATCCAAATACAAAGGCAACCACATTCATAAAAGAAACGCTACTAAAACTCAAACCTCACGTAAAACCTCACACCCTTATATTGGGAGACTTCAACACACCACTGTCACCACTAGAAAGGACCACTAGTCACAAAGTTAACAAACTAATAAAAGAATTAACAGATGTTTTCTCTCATTTGGGTTTAACAGACATCTATAGAACGTCCCATCCAAACACAAAAGAATATAACTTCTTCTATGCTCCCCATAAAACCTTCTCTAAAATCGACCAAATAGTAGGTGGAATAACAAACCTCAACAGATACAAGAGAATTGGAATAGTCACCTGTATCTTATATGACCAGCATGCTTTAAAATTGGAGTACAACAACAACACAAATTGCAGAAACCCTACAAACTCATGGAAACTGAACAATATTCAATTGCACCATACCTGAGTCAAAGAAGAAATGAAGAAATTAAGGACATCCTAAAATTCAACAAGAATGAGGGCACAACATTCCCGAAATAATGGGACACCTTGAAAGCAGTGGTACCAGAGAAGTTCATTGCACTATGTGCCCATATGAAAAAAAAAAAAAAAAAAAAAAAAAAAAAACAGAAGATAATCACAATAGAGATTAACACCCAAAATGAAAGCATTAGGACAAAAAGAAGCACACTCACCCTAGAGGAGTAGACAAGGGAAAATAATAAATTTGAGGGTTGAAATCAATAAAACAGAAAAGAGGGAAACAATGCAAAAAAATCAATACAATAAAGGGTTGGTTTTTCAAGAAAATCAACAACCTAGAGAAAACTTTATCCAATCTAAAGAAAAAGCAGAGAGAGAACATGCAAATTCACAAAATCAGAAATGAAAATGGGAACATAACAATAGATACTGAGGAAATCTCGGAAACATTCATGTCATACTTTGACATACTGTGACCTTAATATTTACAACAAATGTATGGTTATCAAGAAGGTATACAATATTTGGGAAAGGGGAGATGCAGAGACAACGACAAGAAAAAAGAGTAGAAAATATAATCAAATTTTTATCAAAATTCCAGAGGAAACTCAGCCAGGAAAACCGAGATCTTGAACAATGTTAACCAGCTACACATCATGCTAGTTGTTTAGATCTTAAATAAAAAGAATTCACAACTCCCACAAAATTAATTCAGAAGACTGCTCACTCTCTTTTGCTTCTGTTCCTCCATGTACTGACATTTTTCCCAACAGAGATGTCTCATGGTTTAGAGCTCTCTCTAAAAATGGGGGTAATATCTTTCTATGCTTCTGCAAGGCTCCTTGTGGTTTAAAGCAAAACCAGCCCCATGATGCCCACACAAATATTAATACAGAAGAATGATTTAATTTCTGCTTCTGAACACATGTACAATGCCTGTCCACCCACTATACACCATGCACACTTGAGAAAACTGCAGATAAGAAATTCCTTTTTCCCAGGAACTCAACTTTCCTGAAACGTGCTATGGTAGCTAGTGAGTGTGGAAAGTTAAAAGAGCTGTGATCATGTATTGCTGAAAGATGATTCCAATGACATATTTCCACTGGTTTATAAACTGTGTGTGACACATAAAGATAAATCTGAATGTGGAATGCAATATTCATAAATTCCATAAGCAAACTTTCCGTTTTTCCCTTGGATGTTCCCAACACATACAAAAGAAACCTTGTCATTCACATTGAACAACAATATTTGTTTCCCTTTGGTTTGTTTTGTTTTGTTTTTTCCTTTGGTTTTCAAAGCAGGGTGTCTCTTTAGGTTTGGGTGGGTCTCTTTATGTTTGCGACCCATGCTAAAACTCTCTTTGAAAATCATACTGACCTCAAACTCACATAGAGCTTCTTGCCTCTCCCTCTCAAGTGCTTGAATAAAAGTTGTGTGCCACCACAGCCCAGTGTGGACACAGAGATTTCACTCACCCAAGGGAACCTACACTCAGGGAGGATAAGAGGAAAAGGGCCATTGCCCAGGTCAGCACAGGGCACATGTTCCATTCCTGTCCCTGCAGAAATGACACCTAGGCTCTGAAGCTTAAACACTGACCATGCTATTGGGCTGTGGATTTCATTGTTTCTTCTATACGAAAGTCAGCAATTCGGTTTAATTATCACATCAGTACTTTATCAAGATTATTGATTGCCCTTGTCTATGGACACGAAGAAATGGCCAGTCAGACATTGTGTAAACCATCTACAATTGATTATAGGCTCCACACTGATATTTACTCCAAAGGAAAGCAAGAAATTGCACATGTCCCTTCCTTCTCCCACCTCTTTCTCCACTGTGCATACAACAGCTTCAAAGGTCTTAAATGAACTCAATTCTTACATATTCCTGTGGTCATTTGCCAGGGGAATTGGAAAATAGTCAATAAGAACATTTATTTCCTTCTTAATGAACACTCAAAGCCTTTTCCTAAAGGAATTGTAGGAGTTTCTTCCCAACACTGGTAGCAAATTCAGGAGTAGCTGTGATCAATGCAAATCTCAATGACATCACACTATTGGCTACACCCAGCTCAACATAACTTCCAAATTTTATCCCTCAAATCTGGTCTGTCTTCATTCACATGACATGATTCATTACACCCTGAGTGTTTAAAGAAGAAAACCACCGAATATATATTAGTTAGGATTTTTATTGCTGTGTATAAGTTCTAAGACCACCACAATTTTTGTTGTTTTTCAAGACAGGTTTCTCTGTGACTTTTGAGGTTGTCTTGGAACTAGCTCTTGTAGAACAGCCTGGTCCCTAACTCACAGAGATCAACTTGTCTCTGCCTCCTCGGTACAACTTTCCCAGTCACAGATTCCAACACTAGTCTTGCCAGTGACAATCAGGGATGAAGCACTCATCACTCTACTTGCAAGAAAGAGATCCCCCACAAATTTTATGAAAAAAAAAAAACACTTAATTGGATTGGCTCACAATGTCAGAAATTGAGTCCATTTTCATCATAGGAGGGAACATGATTTGAAGAAGAATATGGTGCTGGCTACATCTTGATATGCAGGCCTCAGTAAGACATCTTGTATACTTGACCATATCCAAAGCATAGGAAACCCCAAAACCCATGACCAGTGATATTCTTCTTCTCAAAATGCTAAAGTCAATGCAACAAAGCTCCTCCTTGTACTACTGCCGTTCCCTACGAGGTTATAGGTGCAATCACATTCAAACCATCACAATGCAGCAATCATGGCCATTTTTTATGAAGGATACAGCAACTGATATCTGTAAGGAGTTTGGTTTTTCTGCCTGCTGCCTGGTCTTGTACAGCCACTGCCACACCAGCCCCAATTAACACACAGAGACTCTGTATTTGATATAATCCTGTTTGCCAGTTACTAGTTTCTTATCGGCTAGCTCTATCTTAATTATTAACCCATTTCTGCTGATCTATGTATTTCTCTTACCGAGGAGCCGGGCAGCATACTGCTTTTTTCCGACTCTCCATCTTGGCCCTTCCTTCCTCCTTCCTATTTCCTATTTCCTCCTTGTCTCCTAGTCCCACCTATCTTGCTTTCCTATAGGCCAACAGTGCTTTATTCATAAACCAGTATGAGAAACATATACAGCAAGAAATCTCCCATCAGATATCCACCCTGTTTCTCCTTGCAGTGCATGCAATAAACTATTCTTTCTATTCTGGTCTGAAGGCAGCATCCATGCTCCCCATGCAAATCTTTTTGCTATAAGTGCAATGGACAGTCAACTTCATGACTCATATTGACAATTTTAAAACAATGAGGCCATACTTTTTTATCTTGTTGTCATTGAGATCATTTGTGATGTAGAGGTGGATTATATTTTAAATCAATGTATAGTGTTACAGATTAATGAGTTCTGTTTATTAAATATCTCCTTAAAAGTAATTGGTATCCTCAAATTAGGTGTTTAAGATGCTTGGTCCAAAACAAAACAAAACAAAACAAAACAAAACAAAAAAAAATACAATCTTTCTACCTTCTGAGGGTATTCTGAGTTGTGTTTAAGATGAAACAATACATTGTCCTGGAAAGCAACATACTGGGATCAAAGCGACCACAGTCAATGAGAAAGCATGTCTCAGAAAATTAATTCTAAAATGCTGGGAGTAAAGCTGTTCTAGACTTTGCCTTTCCAGTGAGAAATAACTCCATAGACTAAAGAGGTTAAAAAAAAAAAAAAGAAAAGGAAAAAAAAAACTCTCTGTAATGATAGCATGCAAACTCCATAGACTAAAGAGGTTAAAAAAAAAAAAAAAACAGAAAAGAAAAGAAAAAACAAATCTCTGTAATGATAACATGCAACCATCTCTCACTAATGTTCAAAGAGGAGAAAGCATACAACAGATAATTTTTTGACACAGGGTTTCTCGGTTTCCCTGTGCTATAGCCTTAGTTGTAGTGGGGCTAGCTCTATAGAGCACACTAGTCTCAAACTCACAGAAATCTGCCTGCATGTGACACCTGAGGCCTGGACTAAAGGCATTCATCATCACTGTCTGGCTCATAAAACATATTTTGCATTCCACAATTGCTGCCACTTTTAAGTTCTTCCAGTGTCAGATGCCAGCTGACAAATTGAAGAAATTAAATAGTGTCAGAAAACTGCAAGTCAGGCCAGTAAGGCTATGGAAGACTTCAACAGAAAAGATAGTACCATACCATAATGATTTCATAGTACACCAGTGACATGCAACAGCATGTCACACTTTAATGACAGGTTCTGACACAGATGTGCCAGAAGATGAGGAAGACAGGAAGGGCAGAACAAAGAAAAGATAAAACATGGGGCAAAGAGTTCTTGCTTAACTTATGTCTTATTCTATGTAAACGTCTTATGAAGAATTGACACCTCTTTACTACTTCCAGGAGGAAATGAGAGGAAAGGGGAGAACACTAGAAAGTCAGTAGGAGTAAGAGTTGTATTCTCAGGATCTGAAATAACACCTACACAAAGGCCCTGGCCCTAGACAACTGCATTCCCTCATTAGCATCTTCCTTGTTTTATAGGAGGAGCTCTATTTTATTCTGCATATCTCAGGGCATGATGGAAAAGTCTTAAGGAAAAGCCCCCTGGTTGTTACTAAGATTTTCTCTAGAAAACTGGCCCTTTCTGGCACAACAGGCCCTATGGTTCACTGTGAACAAGCAATGTACCCTGAGCAGCTTCTAAAAGTGTTGTTTTGTCAAAAGGAGATGGGCCTGGGGGATCTTTGTGAATGAGGAGTTTCTCCTTTGTCATGGTCTGTAGCCAAATATCCTGGACAATCCTGGAGATCAAATCTATATTTTAGCACCCTAATCTCTAACAGGCCTTATTAGTACACTACTCATCTTTGGGCTATTTTATAGGCAGCACTCCCTCAGCTAAATTCTATTTTTTGGGTCTCACTATCCCTACAAATAGGTAAGTCTTTCATATGAACAATTGTACTCTTCCACATTAGTTTAGTATTGGAGTGCAATCCAACACAAGAATGCCATACATGGATATGTTCAGTGTCCCAAGACTATAATATCACTCTCAGGAGTCAGAGGTATGTCCATCTCTATGAATTTGGGACTAGATTGCTATACAGAGCAACTTTCATGCCATGCTCAAATGCTATACCTAGAAAAAAGTTTGTTGCCTTCCTGGAACTAGGATGTATCCCTGGAGCATGAAATCACCTTGGGAGCATATTTCAAATGCAGAGATACTCCCTTAGCCTAGAGGCAGGAGGGAGGGCATAGTCCCTCCTCCAAATGACTTGACAGATTTTTGGCTCCATCTGGAAGGCATCACCCTCCCTGTGGAGTAGGGACAGGAATGGGATGGGAGCCGAATTGTGAGGTATGGGAGAGAGGGACTTTGAACAGTGATCAATATGTAAATTAAGAATAAATAATACATATGTAACAATTAAAGGAAAAAGCTATATCAAAAAATCAAAAATAAATAAATATAAGTATGTACAGAAATAAAGAAAATGCCTTTTACAGGATACACATAAATAACTAAACATGAATCTTGTACCTAAACATTAAATGTGTACTGCAGAAGTTGTGGAAGACCCTGGAGGAATTAGCCCTCTCCCAGTTTGGCTACTTGCCTTCCTGTGCACCAAAAGATCTCTGGTGCTGACTATCAATGTCTTTCTACACAGAGCTCTCTGATAGAAATGAAATGCTTTCCACTGTGTGAAGTATTCATACTTCAATACCTGGATATGGGGAGTTGCTAAGACCATACTGTACCTCACAGAACACTGAATTTGGCCAAAGTTTCCCACCAAGCCACCTGGAGGGCCTGGCATATCAACTCCCATGCCTCCCCATCTTAGCATAGCATCCCCTCACTCACCATATTGTGGCTTCTGTGCTCATCCATGTTCCACTCACAATTTACTACAGTAGCACACCCAGAACAGAAATCAATACACTGGCAGTTGTCCTGCTTAAAATGAAGCCTGAAGCAAGAGTAAAAGTCTACAACGTGGCTACAGGAAGTGTCCTGCATTGCCTGTGACTGGCAGGTCGGCCTGGTTTTGCTGACAGGCTGGTTGAGCTTGCACATGAAGAGCCCTTCCTCAAGGGTTAGAGTGAGCTTAAAAACACATCACAGGGTTCCTTGGCTCTGGCTTCTACTCAAGACCCAGATGTTGTAGACACCTGTAGAGACACAAATCTCAATGTCATTCACCCCTGTCTAAAATAGACAACCACATTGTCTTCCAGTAGTGTGTAGATCATCATCTCCTTTTCCACACAATGTGCAGATGTCGCATATACAATTACACAATGCAGACTGGAATGATTAACTTATTCAACAGAGAGAAGGGTGCCCAGATTATTAAAAACTTGAGGGAGATTTTAGAGCATATAGCACAGCAGTTGTTTGTTCTTTGGCTTCTTGCTAAGGTCAGGGGAACTGGTTGTACATTTTATATAGTAGTCACAGACACTTCAGAAAACCAGGAAAGAAGGGAAGGAGCCGTATTACAAAGAAATTGATATATCTTTCTCCTGTCAGAAGATTGAGTGATAGCTCTAATGCATTTGGGAGTTTTATTCCTGAAATTCTTGTGAAATGAATAATAATAAAAAGTGTTGTCTTCATGGTAATTTGAATACTCTGAGAGAATTGGTCTGGGAAGATTACTTCTACAAGCATTGTGATGACCTGGCACAGCTTCCTCAGGGTACAGGTGAGAAAATATTCAATGTTCTCTTCTTGAACAGTATTGTGTTCAGGTTTCTAAATCAGTGGAGCCATCATCCAGACTTGAGATTGGAGAAAGACTTATTTTCTTCTTTGAGATCTGGTTCCTGTTTTCTTTTCTTTTGTTGTTCTGTTTTTTGTTTTTTTGTTTGTTTTTTTTTCCTACTTGTCTGAAGCCACAGTGACAACCATGAAATAAGTGGTTTCACTTCATCTGACCTCAGTGGGAAACTACAGAACATGTATCTCCTTTTCTGTGCTGAAATCTCTCACTAGTAATTAGGACAGGGAATAATCACATCATGTGATTGTGTAGTGACCTATGCAAGCTAGCTAGCTACCTTGTTTTCAGGAGAAAGGAGTGAGTGCAGGAAGAGAGCAGTGTTTGCTATTGGAGTCAAGGCCAGTGCAGTAGAAATGCATATGTCTGCTAACCTAGAAAAGGTATTTTCTGGGTTGGAACTCCAGGTCAGGTATCATTGGGCTGTGTCTTTAAAGACAATTCATTCCTATAGAAGGTGCTCTTGTCACTCAGTCATCACTAGTCAACCATACCCTCCTCATGAACTGTCAATCATATAAGGTACAGGTACCTTCCTAATGCTAGATTCAGGCTTTTATCTGAGGGAGAGCTGCCACCTTTTTTGTGTGTGTGCTGTTCTTCTATTACTGCTACAGGAAGTTGATTGTATAGCTTAGAAGAGCTCAGTCATTATACCATGGTGAGTGATGGGCTGTTGTCCCCAGGATGGAGGAGGACATTGTGCAGTATATGAGACATGTGGTGGGTCCTGCCAACATCTGAGTGGGAACATAAAGACAGATTTTCCTTCCTGTGGGTTTTCATCAGATCCGTGAAACTCTCCGGAATCAATGATAGGACTCTGACTAAAACTTTGTTGGTTGAATCTTTTCAGGGTATTGAGAGCAGGGAGCCCTGTGTAGAAACATCTTTTTAGTGGACTTCAATGAGCTTTTTGTGCATCCTTGGAAAGACTGCAGTTCTTGGAGATATTTAACAATTTATATTTTACTTTATGTGAAGTGAGGGAAAAGTTAAAAATTAGGGCTTATGGCAAGAAGGGAAAACTATAAAAAAACAAGAATCTCTCCTAGTAGATAAGTTCCTGACATCGGAGTACAGAGACCACATGCTAGCTATTTTCAGCAGATAAAGGAAAAAAAAAATAAAAATAAACAAAAACCAAACCTTGCAGGTGTGCTAATCAATGGTGATGCCCTTGAAATCAAACTTTGTATTCTATGAAATGCTGTAACCTTGAAAACCCTATGAACTGACAGTAGTGGTATCAAGCCTCCCTTTCACTTTTGTTATTAGGTGCCTTAATCTTCCAATATAGTGAAGTCCTAGCATAATTAGTTCTTCCCAATTCAAAACTTTTGATTTTGCATTTGGAAATAACTTCACTGAACATTGAGGAAACCCAGGAGGTACAAAGTTTGTGGGTTTTTGGGTTCATGCCGATTTCCTCCAGCCACCCAAGACACTTAACCCTGAATAATTTCTACTAGTTCTCTTGAATGTCTGTCTGTCTGAAAAATTTTTTTCCCTCGCTCAACAGTGGACATCTCAATCTGTACATAGATCAAAAGCACCTCAGTGGATATAATAAAGGGATGACACCTGGAAAATTTTGAGTACACCTCAAATTCTTATCTAGGCATGGATACATTGGAAGGTTTGACCAATGAGCTATCTGAGTGTGAAGACTTGGTCAAGGACTGAGTTATCCTAATGGAGAGGCCACCTCCCATATGTAAAATATTTGACATTACAGAACCTCCTGTGGAAATGGGAGTAAGGTCATCTGAATCTGAGAGGAGCTAGTGTATGTAAGTCTCTGTGTTGGACCCTCTGTCTCTGATATTTATTTATGTGATGTATTTTTCCATTGTCTCTCCTCTATTGATGCTACCTCAGACAAAAACTAAGATAGGACTGACTTCTTCCTTTTTCTGTGTAAAAACATAAATTATTTTGCCACATCAACTCCCAGGCCAGGCTGGAATATTTTGGGAGTGGCTGTGAACTCAGGAGACCTGTCTACCTATGTGGGAACATGCCTAATGTCCAACTGCCTGGTCTCTGACACCCACCGCTGGCCCTCTACTGGAGTTCCTGGCCCCTCTCAGAGATCTGCCTATCTCTGCAGGACCAGTTTGAATTCCTCCTGGCAGGATCCTTGACCCCCATCTCAGGGACTCTGCTAAAGAGGGCTCAGGTGGAGAGTGCCAGGCTCAGGCTAGATCTGCCTATAGGCAAAAGAAACATCCTGAGTTCCAGGCTTTGGGAACTTTGACCCCCATTGACAGTCTGCTAGAGACTGATTGCTGACCCACATCACCGGGACTCTGCCTGTGGAGAGACAACTTAGAGAACTTGGAGCACCCAGAGCTACAGTCACCAAACCTCTGACCCAACTAAGCCCACCAGGGAAGTACCATAGAGAGAGGTAGAGGTCCCAACAAAACCTACTAGAAGGAGCTATGGGAAGAGGGCAATACAAGAAACCAACTAACAATGGAAAGACAAGCACTGCACCACCAGGATCTAGGGAATCTACACCAACTACAACACAACACAACAAAGCAGATGAAACAGAATTAAAAAATTTTCATCATAAAAATGACAGACTATCTCAAAGAAGATGTGAGTAAATCCCTTAAAGAAATGGAATGGTGGAAATTGAAAAACTGGGCAAAAGATCGGAAACTACAGACACAAGCATAACCAACAGACATCAAGAGATGGAAGAGAGAATCTTAGACACGGAAGATTAACTAAAGGAAATAGATTCATTGACCAAAGAAAATTGTAAATCCAACAAATACTTAACACAAAACATCCAGGAAATGTGGGACACTGTGAAAAGACCAAACCTAAGAATAATAGCCATAGAGGAATGTGAGGAAGACCAGCTCAATGGTGCCAAAAATATATAAAACAAAATCATCAAGGAAAACTTTCCCAATCTGAGGAAGGACATGCCCATGAAAGCACAGGAAGCATACCGAACACCAAATAGGCTGGACCAAAGAAAAAAGACTCCTCAACATATAATAATCAAAACACCTAGCATACAAAATAAAGAAAAACATTAAGAGCAGCAAAGGCAAAATGACAGGTAACATAAAGGCAGACCTATCAAAATTATACCTGACTTCTCCATGGAAACCCTCAAGCCCAGAAGGTCCTGGATACATTTACTGCAAGTACCAAGAGTCCACGAATGCAAGCCCGGGCTACTATAACCAGCAAAACTCTCAATCACTATGGGTGGAGAAAAAAACTATTTAATGACAAAAACAGATTTTCCCAATAAGTATCTACACATCCAGCACTACAGAAAGTTTTGGAAGGAAAACTCCAATTCAAGAATATTAACTACGCCAACAAAGTTGTAGGCAACAGATATCACTACACCAGAAACCATGGGTATAAACAAGGTCAAATATATTCACAATATCACTGCCAACAGAAAATCTAAAACAAACTAGCAATATCAATCAATGGTTCTTAGTCACCCTCAACATTAATGGTCTTAACTCACCTATAAAAAGACACAGACTAACAGAATGGATATGAAGACAAAATCCACCCTTCTACTCCATACAAGAAACACATCTAAGCTTCGAAGATAGATATTACCTCAGGGTAAAAGGTTGAAAAATATCTTCAAGAAGCAAGCAGATATGGCTATCCTAATATCTAACAAGTTAGACTTCAAACTAAAAGTAATCAAAAGAGAAGAAGAAGGTCATTCATCACAAGAAAAATCCATCATCACGAAGTCTCAATTCTGAACATTTATACCCCAAATACAAAGTCACCCACAGTAAACAAACAGCCAACATCAAACTGAAAGGAGAGAAGCTTAAGGCAATTCCTCTAAAATCAGAAACAAGACAAGGCTGCCCTCTCTCTCCATATCACTCCAATATTTTACTTTAAGTTCAAGCTAATGCTATAAGACAAGAAAGAAGATCATAGGATCAAAATTGGAAAGGAAGAAGTCCAACTGTCTCTATTTGCTGATGATATGATAGTTTACATAAGCGACCCAATGAACTCTACTAGGGAACTCCCACAGATAATAAACACCTTCAGCAAATCAGCAGGACACAAGATAAACTCAAAAAATTCAGTAACCCTACTTTATTCAGACGACAAAGATGCTGAGAATATAATCAGAGAAACATCACCCTTTACAATACCCACTAACAACAGAAAGTACCTTGGGGTAACCCTTATCAAACAAGTGAAAGTCATATAATAAGAAGTTTGTGGCTCTAAACAAAGAAATTAAAGAATATACCAGAAAATGGAAAGATCTCCCAGGTTATTGGATAGGTAGGATAAATATAACAAAAATAACAATCTTGCCAAAACCAATCCAGAGATTCAATGCAATCCCTATTACAATCTCACCACAATTCTTTACGGACCTTGAAAGGATACTAATCAACATTATATGGAAAAACAAAAGATGCGGGATAGCCAAAACAGCCCTGTCAAATAAAAGAACTTCAGGAGGCATTACCATCCCTGACTTTAGATCTACTACAGAGCTATATGCCTGAAAACAGCCTGGAAATGGCACAACATAAGATAGGTAAACCAATGAAATCGAACTGAAAAGCCTGATACAAATCCACACACCTATAAACACATGACTTTAAACAAAATGGCTAAAAGAATACAATGGGGCAAGGAAAGCATCTTCAACAAATGGTGCTGGCACAATTGTATGAGGGTGTATACAAGACTGAAGATAGACCCATGTCTATCCCCATGCACAAAACTCAAATCCAAATAGATCAAAGACCTCAACATCAATCCACCCAAACTGAACGTCTTAGAAAAGAAAGTAGGAGGTACCCTTGAACAAATTGGTATAGGAGACCGCTTTCTGAACATAACTCCAGGAGCACAGACACTGAGATCAACAATTAATGAATGTGACCTCTTCAAAGTTAGAAGCTTCTGTAAGGCAAAAGACACAGTGAACAAGACCAAAAGGCATCCCACAGTTAGGGAAAAGGTTTTCACCAATACTACATCACACAGAGGGCAGATATCCAAAATACACAAAGAACTCAAGGAAGTAGTCAACAAAGCACCAAATAACCCTATTTAAAAAATGGGGTATAAAACTGAAAAAGAATTCTCAATAGAGGAAATCAAAAAAGCTGACAGACACTTAATAATGAGTTGAACATCCTTAGCTATCAGGGAAATGCAAATCAAAACAACTTTGAGATGCCATCTTACTCCTGCCAGAATGGCTAAAATTAGAAACACCAATAACAACTCCTGCTGGAAAGCATGTGGAGAAAGGGGAACACTCCTCCACTGCTGGTGGGAGTGCAAACTCATACAAACATTTTGTAGATCAGTATGGCAGTTCACCAGGAAAATGGGAATTAGGTTACCACAGGACCCAGCAAACTCCCTCTTAGGAATATAACCAAATGACCCACATCCATGCAACAAAGACATGTGCTCAACTATGTTCATAGTAGCATTCTTTGTAATATCAAGAACAGGGAAGCAACCTAGATGCCCTTCAATTGAAGAATGGATAAAGAAAATATAGCACATCTACACAATGGAATACTACTCTGCAGAACAAAATAATGGAATCTTGCAATCCGCAGGCAAGTGGATGGCACTTGAAGAAACCATCCTGAATGAGGTAACCCAGTAACAAAAAGATAAAACTAGTATGTACTCGCTCACAATTGGATTTTACACCTAGAGCAAAGGATCTCCAGCTTATAATTCACACCACCATAGTACCTAGGATACAAGGTGTATTCTGAGAGATTCATATAAAGTACCTCACAGAAGTTGAAAAGAACAAGTCCCCCAGAGCACATGGGAAGTGGGGGGGGGTGAATAGAGAGAGAACTAGGAAAAAGCATAGGGGAGGAGAGGGAAGAACGTGTTACTAGAAATATTGACTCCATGTAAGAATAGAAGACAGAAGAGAGAGAAAGACTCGGTGTGAGTGAGAAAGAGAGAAAGAGAGAGACAGAGAACAAAAAGAGTGAGACATTTGTTTTGAAGAGAAAAATGAACCTAAAGAAAGGTCTAGAGACCTACAAAACTTTGTTACCAACTAACAATTTGAGAAAATGTAGAAAGGCTACCATAAATGCCCTTTCTGGTTATTGAGATCAACAAATAACTTATCCACCATCATGGAGCCCTCATCTACTACCTGTTTGAAAGAGAAGCGAACACCCATACCAAAACAGTGAGTTGAACTAGTACCCAGACCCAGACAGAGCAGACAAGACCAAGTGGCAAAAACACAGAGACAGCTGACCTGAAGAAGGAGGAGCTAAGGGCCCCCAAGGCTGATAGCTGGGAATCCAGCATGAGACTGACTAAGGCTTCCCTGAATATGGGTCTAAGCCAGAAGGGCTAGGGACCTCAGACAGTGGAACCAGTATGTATTCCTGGTACACAAAAGAACTTTGAAGACACATTCACCATGGAGGGATACTGCCTTAACCTAGATACAGGAGAGAAATCCTAGTCCCTACTTCAAATGACAAGACAGATCTAAATGACCCCACCTGGATGGCATTGCCCTACATGTTGAATTGGGGTGGTGGGATGGGAGGGCAGGGTGGTCAGATTGCATGTGAGGTGGCAGAGAGTGTAAGAGGGAGGGATGGAGGGAGGTGTGGAGAGGGAACCGGGATCAACATGTAAAAAAGAATAAATACATAAGAAATTAACAAAAAAAAAAATCCCATTCCAGGAACTTCCAAGCTTGTGGTAATGCAGAAAACCAGGGTAAACAGCACGCAGCCCCTCCTGGTACAGGAGGTCCTAAGCCATGATCTTCCAGGAGCCGTGCTGTGTTGCTGATGCCCTAGGTGCATTGTACCAGCTGGTGGAAATTAAGAATGAAGAGGAATTCTGATCTATCTATCAGGGCAAATGACTAATGCTGCCCCTGGCCCTTCCTTCCTCTCCTCAGGAGGCAGTGACTGTGACTGGAGGGACCACAGAGGAGCATGCAGGTACGGGAGGGAGGAAGGGGGGAGAGGATGGGAGGTGGAGGATGATTTGGTTTTGGGGAGAAAAACTATGGTAAAGATTTTTATGTCAACTAAAAAATTACAACTAACAAAATATATGGTAAATAGATGTGATGGCTATGTTCAGACATGGTAAAATCAGTCTAAAGCAAAGAAAAGAAAATAACAGTGGTCTAGTAAACAGTTCAAATGGGCCTGGAGATTTATAGGTCAACACAACTCATCAAAGTAGCACAAAGAATATCAGAAGGAATTTCAGGTGTTACGAGTATGATCCCACTTCTCTGGGCAATAAAAGGTAGAACAGGAAAAAGGATTTGCCAGATCCAGAAGAGTAGAAAAGAGATAAAAATAAAATTATAATAATGAAAGATAACATAAAAGGAGAGCTGGTGTACACCACATAATCTGTAAAAGGAGCCAAGTTAAGAGAGCAGAGGGTACAGAGAGGTTCAGGGGAAAGCACCATAGCAAGAAGGTAGAGTCAGGAACTAAATATATAAGATTTCACTTCAGACATGCACCTCTGAATAAGGTTCAGTGATAAGAAAAAGGAAAAAGAAAAACAGAAAAGGAGAGATTTATCTACACTAGGGATGTCTGAGAAAATCAGAGAAAGAGACTAAAGGTAATGTTAAAAGATAATAGAGGTTCAAAGTAAAGTAGTAAATAGGTCAGTGGAAGATGTAAACTGTTTGCTGTGGGCTCTCATATCTACAAATATAAATTCAAGACTAGTAATATGAGTTAAAAATCTTGACCATACCAGGTTAAGTTCCATTCATTTCTCTCAAGAAAAATATATGTACTTGTCAAAAAGTTCTATCTGTATTTCCAGTTATAAACCTGTTTATTGCAAGAATAGAGCTAAAACAAAAATGGTTTAAACATTTTTGCTGTCCAATGCTAACAGCCCTCAGCCCAAAATTTATCTCTGAGCACTGGTCATTAAATTTAGATTATCCAAAAATTAGATGTCCTTTTAATGTAGATGACATTAATACTGTTTTATGTCTAAAGCTGTTAAAAATTGAAACTAGTTAAACTGTTACAATTAGTAACAATGGAAATTAACATAAACTTAACAGTAACCCAGGTCATAATGGGTTTAAAGACATAAAGGGTGCTTAAATTTGATATTACAAAAAGAAATTACAGGATGTTTAATTGTTTTATAAGACAGTTTTTAAATGTTTAAATTCAGAAAGTTACATTGTATTTGTGCTTCTATTGCAATGTTAATGTTTGTAGTTAAATCAAAGGGCTAAAATTTAAGATCACAGCCATACAGTGTATATACTAACCAAAAGTTGAGATGATCATTTTTTTATGATACGGAAGGCAATCCATCCTTGTTTTTGCTAAATTTGGAAGTGTAAGTTATTTAGATAAACTGAGTCACACAGCTGTTTTATGTTTCCATAAAAGGTGTTTCAAATTAAAATCAGTATTTTTAAAGCTAAAACTGACAACACAAAGTTCTACTTTTAAAAATGCTGGTAACCTACTATAAAATGTTACGAAACACAAGTTACCTGCCATCCTTATAGATTAAATGTTGGTTATAGTGAAACTAAGTATTAATGATTAATAACAGGAATAAACGTCACTCTGTCTCCTGTACATGTTCTAAAAGTTTAAGCTTAAAACAAGTAACTGAAAGCCAAGTTGTCTATTCAGATCTACTTAGAAAGACTTTTAATACTACAGGGATCTGTAGAATAAGTCATTTAAATGCTAACTAAAAAGCTGTAATAATATCAGGCAAAGAATCAGAGAACCTAACAATGACCCAAGGTCTCTAAAGACAATTATGCGGCAGCATGGATTAGGCTGACATTGGCCAGGGAACAAGATGATCAAATACAATGCCTGCTGCCAGATAGGACCTAGCTCAGACTGTGTACAGGCTGCAGGGTACTGGACAATTGTCTGCACCATCTTTGCCTAGACAAAGTAAGGTCAGACTTTTCCAAGTCCCAGTTCCACAGAGAAAGAAAAAAACAAACAAACAAAAAAAAAAAAAAAAAAAAAAAAAAAACTCTCACATTATGTACTTGGTGAGTGAAAAACAACTCCCCTGAATGCTATAGATAATTTGCTACAGTTAGTAATGTAAGGAATGGTCCCAGTCATTTTTTTTTTAATAAATTCAAAAGTTACACAAAATATATCCTTCTCAGGTCTCTGATGGCTTGACTAAACAAAATTTTGTGAGCTTGGCAGTAAAGGCAGCCTTAATATGGCTCCTAAAATGGAACTAACAATATAAAGACATATAAGCATTTTTGAACATTTATTTATTAATTATGCATACAGTGTTCTGCCTGCATACATGGCTGCATGCCCAAAGAGGGTACCAGATCTCATTATAGATGTTTGAGACACAATGTAGTTGCCTTCTAGAAAAGGACTTCTAGAAAAGCAGCCAGTACTCTTAATCTCTGAGCCATCTGTCTAGCCCAAGACATATATGTCTTAAAGATATAAAAATAATTTACAATATAAAAATTCAGAGATTAACATTTAATTCAGTTCTGTTAAGCTATCGAGCAGTGACTCCCAGTTGTTCAGTCACAAGCTCAAGGTTTTATGATTTATTTTGTTTGTCATCTAAGTGTAAATGTGAAGGACTTTTCATCAGGACTATACGTGGATCTCTCTTGACAGAAGAAAAATAAGCTTCTAACCCAAACCTGTATTTTTTGCTAGGACTCAAAGGCATAAGTACATTACTGCTGTTTTACAGATACCCAGTATCTACTTTTTCAAAATATAGATTTTGGTACACATTGGTGATGATACTATATCTAAAACATTTATGTTCTTTTATACAACACAGTTTATAAAGGCTTCCGAGGAACAAATGTCGTAAAGCTTGGATACACTTCTTACAAGTCAAAAGGACTGCAAAAATGTACAACTTTCCTGAGGAAGGAATTATGTCCCTGGTCTTGCTGTCCATCTGGATCAATACAGAGTTCCAAATATATATATGTGTGTGTGTTTTAACTTATGTTCCCACATTATACCATGACTTAGCAAATGTGTGTTCTAGCAGATGAGCATCAGTTACCGACTACATCCTGCTGCTAAATACTGCTCTGGACTTAGTGTCATAGCTGGTGTGAATCTTTAACAGGGTCTATAAACTAATGCCTCTGATAAATGTTCCATTTCCTGAATCCCCCCTTCTTTTATTTTATTTTATTTATTTATTTATTTATTTATTTATTTATTTATTTATTGTCTAGCATTTTACCCTTCTCATGGCCAAGAAACACCGCCGAAGTAAGGAGGAAGTAGTACAAGAAAGAATACATTTCATCTTTTCCCGTGTTCAGATGATATATCAAAAGATAACTCCTATATATAGGGGACAAGATGACTCATGTTTACACCAAAAAACACCAGAAGTCTGTTACCTATTGGAGGCCAAAAATTTGGGCTTCTAATGTCCATAGCAAAGAGGGAATGTGGTGGAAAAATTAATAACCAAAAGGTATAAAATTAGGGCTTATTGCAAGAATGAAAAAATAAAGAGAACAACAATTTCTTCCAGTAGATAAATCCCTGACTACAGAGTACAGAGCCCACATCCTGTTCTCAGGAGAAGTAAAAACAAAGAAAATCCCCCTACCTTTCAGGTGTGCTCATCAATCTTGCATACATAAATGACAGACACTATTAACTTAGATCCATGATGACCTTGTAAATTAAATTTGTACTCTATGAACTGCCTGTATTTTGGAAACCTTATGAACTGAGACAAATGGTCTCAAGCCTACCTGTCTGTTCATCCTATTAAAACCCTTCACTATTTTAGGCCACTACCTTACTTTTCCGATAGAGTGAGGTCCCAGCTGGTTTGATTTTTAGCAATAAAAATCTTTTGCTTTTTCAGTCAGGAATCCCTTCCTTGGAGGCTAAGGAAACCAGTAAGCTTAATAGTAATAAGCTGCTCAAGGAGGCTTTATAGGCTATACAACTCCAGTTGACAGCTATTTGAAAATCAAAACACTATTTTGTCATGGATATGCCTCTATTACTTCCTGCTTACTTTTACAGTGTTTTCTGAGCTGCAAGTATACTAAAATGCTAGACAATACCAACAAAAGGAAGGTGGATCCAGGAAATTAAACATTTATCAGAGGCATGAGTTTGTAGACCCTGTTGAAAATTCACATCGGCTGTACTGGTTCACCATAAGTCCAGGGAGAGCAATATTGAGGATCAGGCTTTAGTCAGCAACTGATTCTCATCTGCCAGAAGCACAAATCTGCTGAGACATGTTCAAAGTCGGAACAGAAGTTAAATCGTATATATTTAATTGGAACTCTTAGTTCTTTACCTTTGGTGATCAATAAGGACAGCAAGACCGGGGAGAAAATATCATCCTCAGGATAGCTGTACTTATCTGCAGTCCTTTTGACCTGTAAGAAGTGGATCCAAGCTTTATGGCATTTGATCCTCTGAAGGCTATATGAACTGTGTTATAAAAAAAACTCCATAAAAGTTTTAGATATATTATCATTACCAATCTGTGCTGAAATCCATATTTTAGAAAACAGTAGATATTGGGTATCTATAAAACAGCATGAATGCACCTATGCCTTTGAGACATATATCCAGGCAGAACAATGTATGCATAATTAAAAAATAAATGTTCAAAAATGACTTTTATGTCTTTATATTTTGAGATCCAGATTTAGGAGCCATATTAAGGCTGCCTAATACTGACAAGCTGACAAAGTTATAGTTAGCCCAGCCAACAATACTTTCAGATCTGAGAAGGATATATTTAAATAACTGTTCAATCTACTAAAATAAAAAATAAGTGACAGGGACCAGTCGATATACTCCTAGCCCTAACCAATTGTCTATGGCATTGAAGGCAGAAGTTCTTCACAGAGAGGGTCTATTTTTATTTATTTATTTATTTTTGTTTGTTTGTTTGTCTTTTCTCTGTGGAAGAGGGGCATGGCAATTTCTGACCATATTTTATCTAGGCCAAGGTGGTGCAAACAATTTTTCAGTACCCTGCAGCCTCTACACAGTCTGAGCTGTGTCCTACCTGTCCGCAGACATTGTATTTGAGCATCTTCCTCCCTGTTCAGTTTCATAACAATCCATACTGCCCTATAATCTTCTTTAGAGGCCTAGGGTCATTGTTACTATCTGTGATTCTTCATCTGATATTATTACAGCTTTTTAGTTAACATTGAAATGCCTTATTCTACAGATCTCTGTACTATTAGAAGTCTGTCGAGGTATATCTAAATAGACAATTTTGTTTCAGTTACTTGTTATAACCTTAATTATATAGAACTTGTATAGATGACAGAGTGAGGTTTATCCCTGTTATTAATCATTAATACTTAGTTTGATTATAACCAAGAGTTAATTGATAAGGATGGCTAGTAACTTGTGTTTTTTAACATTTTATAACAGCTTAAACAGCTTTTATAAAATTAGAACTTTGTATTGTCAGGTTTTCCTTTAAAAATACTGATTTTAATTTGAAACTCCTTTAAGGAAACATGAACCATCTATTTGACTCAATTTATCTAAATAGCTTACACTTAACCTAATTTAACAAAACAAGGATGCATTGCTTTTTGTATCATAAAAATGAGCATCTCAACTTTTGGTTAGTATATAGAGCTTATGGCTGTGACCTTCAATTTTAGACCTTTGATTTAAGTACAGACATTAACAATATAATAAAAGCACCAATACCCTGTCACCTTATAAATTTGAACATTTAAATCTGTTTTTAAAAACAATTACACATTTTGTAATGTCTTTTTTTAATATCAAAAATAAAGCATGCTTTATGTCTTCAAACCCATTATGACATGGGTGACAGTTAATTTATGTTAATTTATAGTGTTACTAATTATAACCTTTTAACTAGTTTGAATTTCTAAAGCTCTAGCCAAAAAGCAGTATTAATATCATCTACATTAAAAGGCCTACTGATTTTCTCATCATCTGAATTTACTGACCAGAGCTCAGAGATAAATTTTGATCTGAGGGCTGTTAGCATTAGAAATATTCTAAAATATATCCTATCTTTGCCAGTATAAAGTCCTATATGTAACTTTAATCCCAACCAAGGCATACTATAACCTTAACTATCAGTCTTCAACTCCTTCAAAGAACACAGAAGGATAATATATAAACTCTAGAATTGAAAGGGACATCTTGCCTGGTCAGAACCGAAGTTCTTCTGTAATGTTCCATCTTCAGCCTATAGGCTATAGTTTGAGTCTGGCAGAATTCTCAGTAAAGGAAGAAATATAAAAGTGTCCTACCTGTGTTGGCAGTTTGTCAGAACCTTTTCTCCACATACTTTAGACTATTCCATGAAGAAGCAACCATCTAGCAATGTTCATCTTGTATCAGCAGTCACTTTCCTGTGGGTCCAGTTCATACAGCATAAATCCAAACAGTCCAGGGAAGAACAATATTTGGCACAAATGGCGGGTCTTGCCATATTGGAGGCAAACTCTAGAACTTTTCAACAAATACATATAATTGTCTTTAGAAAAATTAATGGAACTTTTAAGCAATTAACCTGGTATGGTCAACATTTTAATGCATATTACTAAATTTAAATTTATATTTGTAGATATGAGAGCCCACAGCAAACAGTTTACATCTTCCTCCAACCTTATTATGAATTTTCTTTGAACCTCTATATCGTTTTACATTACCTTTAGTCTCTTTCTCTGATATTCTCAGACATCCTTAACATTGACAACTCTCTCCTTTTCTATTTTTCATTTTTCCTCTTATCAATGACCCTTACTCAGAGGTTTTATGGTTGAAGTGAATATCTTATTTATTTATTTAAATCCTGAGTGTACCTTCTTACTGTGATGACTTTCCCTGAGCATCTCTGCACGCTCTGCACTCTTAACTCTTGGCTCATTTTTCTGCTTATGTGGGGTACACCAGCTCTCCTTTATTGATGCTTAATATGGATACGAAGAAACAAATAGGCTGAATCGATGTTTATTCAGGGAAAAATAACTTGCAATATAGAAATAGGAATACTAGCAGTTCCTGGTCCCAAGGATGCCTCCGGATGTACTCCTGTCCCCGTGCTGCAAGCTATAGAGCTCTTTGAGCCCCCTCTTCAAACTTAGCTCCCCCAGGTTACTCCTGCTCTGGCTCCATACCAATTGGAATAGTCTATGCCACAGGTGCAAAAAAAGTGAATATCTCACCAAAATCCCCATTTTAGTCTAAAGAAAAGATTTAGGCTTGATACAAAAACTATATACAAAACAGTGAATAACAAGTGTGGTCTAAGAAAAGGAAAATTGAGGACATATAAACTTAAGACCTAACTATCTAGTACTAGGATGAAGTCAAAACAGGGATTACAATAGTGTTGTCCAAAGCTGGAAAGCTCAAGTCTACTAAGAAATATATCTGACTAGGAAGAGAGAATAATACTTGTGATAAATTAATATTGAACCTCATCAAAGACCTGAGAAGTAAAATAACAATACCAGGGTAGGCAGGAAGTGTGGGTGGCCAACTTCAACAGGTGAAGCAATGACAAAAACAGCTACCTGGATTGTCAAGGTCACACATCAAGGTTGGTACAACCAGGTTTGCTAAGGCCTAAAGAACCTGACAGACCACAATAAAAGCAAGGATGTAAAAAGTCTGTCTTACCCTGATTTGGCAGGGTTCAGCAGTCAACAGTCTTCTAATGACTGAAATCTACTCAGCATTCTTTATTTGAGTATCTCATCTTGAACCACAAAACTTTCTAGAGACTTCATTGAATCAGTATGTCTCTTGCTTTCTACAACTACAAATGATTCCATATTTTTAATATTTTCATCCTTAGATATTATCTGAATGGCATGTAAACTGCCTTCCAGAAACAATGTTCTATCTGATAGCTTTCCATTATCCTCAGACATGGAACGGATGCTGCTAGTCTTTCCATCAGATGTTCCAGTTGTTTAACCTTATTAGCAGCTTCGTTCACTCAGGAATTAGCTGTTTGTGACAGCATGTTAATGCAGTGCACTGTTTCTGTTTTGGTTATTGAAGCATTTGATATAGAACAAATTCTGTTTTCTAGTTGGTCATTTTTATGTTCCATGTTTTGTATTCTAGATGTCAGCTCTCTATTTGCATCTCTAATATTCTGAATCTTTTTCTCATCAGGTTGATACCTACTTCCTTTACAAAAATAATAATAATAATAATGCATATATTGGTTAAACCATGATTTTCTTCTGTTAAAATACCTTCTACATATGAAGTAAAGAAATTTCTAAAGTCTTGCATCATAAGATTATCCACCCTAGGTTTGGAACAATCGATCTATACATTTTATCGTCTTAAATTGCAAAGAATATTGCATTTACCTTAGGTGTAATTCTGCTGTCCTTGAACTTTGACAGGTTTAGTTGTTGAACTCAGCTTGTGGTGGTGATGCCTGTAGGTTTCCCACCAAATCGCATCCGGCAGCAGACAATTCTTCTGATGTTGGTCCCTGAAGAATAGCTCTTAACAAACTAAGGCAAGGAAAATTTTGTTAAATGAATGAGTGAAAGGAGCCTTGAGCAAATTTTGGGGACCCCAGGACTAACAGGTGTTTCCTCTTACTGGCACGTTTGGGCTGCAGGAAACACACCAGCTGGGTGGGCGTCATGTGTGCCACAGCTGCAAATGCAAAGTGGGGAATTGGCAAAAGATAAGAAGCAGTATGAACTTTCTCAGGGCTGAGGTGGGGGGGGTAAAGTTGTAGGGCAGAGGCAAATGTCCCTCAAGCTGTGGTATGGCCACCTGGTTACGCAAGGAACCCTGCCCATTCTGGGATGGTGTGGGAAGCGAGCAGCGTCTGCTGCCTTGGTGAAAACCAGGTCCGTTAAAAATCCAGATTCTGCTTCTGACACCAGATATTGATGTTCGGTAAGGATCAGGAGAAAAAAAAATAGGCTGAATAGATGATTATTCAGGGAGAAATAACTTACAACATAGACAGATGAACTCCAGCAGGTTCCTGGTCCCAGGAAGCTGTTCCTGTGCTGCAGGCATGAGATCTCTCCCAGTATCCTCCTCAAAATTAGTTCCCCCGGGTCACATCCAGCACTGTCTCCACTCCCAATGGGCGTGGTCTATGCTGCAGGCAGGGACAAGGTAATTATCTCACTACAAAAACTGAATGTTCCATTTAATTCATATGTCAAACTTTAGTCAACCAATGTTGAGGCAATGGTAGAGGTGTTCTATTAATATGTATAAAGAGCAAATAAGAATTGCTTCCCCTAATACTAAAGACACTCCATAACTGCACATATTATCTGCCTCAAGGAACCGCATACTTGCACATATTCCCTGCCTGAAGGGTGTATAAGCCTGTATGTGCCCAAATATACTGCTTTTAGATAGGAGATATTCACCAAAAAGGCCCAGACAACCTATGGTAGGAAAAATAATATCTTAGGGACAATAGTTGTTATTTCAGCTCTCTGTACCCATGACAAGTTGGAATGGCTGTCCATATAGGATTTCAGACAGGAGAGACAGGCAGAATGTGTTCCAGAACTGTCAAAGCCACTCAGGGAAGCTTTATATGGAATTAGATGATGAGATCCATCTTTAACTTCTTGGTGGCAGTGCACATGTTAAATATCAGAACTAAGGAGGCTGTCTGTATTCAAAAATGAAATACAATAATAAAACAAAACACATAAGGAAGAATCAGATTCACCTTAGACATATACCCAAATGGTCCATATCCCAGCAACAAAGACATCTGCTCAACTATGTTGATAGCAGCATTATTTGTAATAGCAAGAAACTGGAAACAACCTAGATGATCCTCAATTGAAGAATGGATAAAAAGATAGGATAAGGATAGGAAAGAAATTGTGACTAGGAAGATTAAGTCAGGGTAGGAATACGAGACAGAAGAGAGACAGAGAGAGATAGAGAGGTAGACAGAGAGAGAGAGACTGAGAGTGAGTGAAAGAAGAGAGGGGGAGACAGAAAGAGAGATAGAGAATAAAAGAGAGAGCCAGTACAGGTTTGAAGAGAAAAGTGAATCTAAAGAAAGGTCTGGAGACCTACAAGACTATTGCCAACTAACAATTTGAGCAACTGTGAAAAGGCTACCATAAATGCCCTTCCTGGATAGTGAGATCAACAACTAACTTATTCACCATCATGGAGCCCTCCTATAGTGCTGTAGGAAACAGAAGCACACACCCAAACCTAAACACTGAGTTTAACTAGAATCCAGATGCAGATGGACAGAACAAGACCAGGTTGTAGAAACACACAGAGACAGCTGACCTGAACAAGGAGCAAATAACAGGCACCCAGACTGATAGCTTGGAATCCAGCATGGTACTGACTCAGTCTTCTCTAAATATGGGTCTCACCCAGAAGGACTGAGCAGTCTTAGGGACTGCAGACAGTGGAACCAGGATGTATTCCTCATGCACAAAAGGTCATTGCAGACACAACCCCCATGGAGGGTACCCCTTTAACCTAGAAACAGGAGAGAAGTCCTAGACCCTACTTAAAATGACTTGACAGATCTACATGACTACACCAGGATGGCATTGTCATACATTTGGAATTGGGTTGGGAGCTGGGAGCAGAGGGTGGTAAGGGTGCATGTGAGGGGGAAAAGCATGTAAATGGGTGGGAGGGAGGGAGAGAGAGGGAAATGGGATCGACATGTGAAATAAAAAATAAATAAGTAAATTAAAAAATAAAATAAAATAAGTACCCCCAGGCCAGAATCTTACAGGCTGCTGGTAATACAGAACACCAGTGTAAACAGCACCAGGCTCCTCCTGGTACAGAAGAACTAAGCCATGCTCATCCTGGATACATGCTGGGTTGCTGAAGTCCTAGGTGCATTGGGCCACCTAGTGAGCAGTCAGAGAGGAGAGGAATTCTGAATCCCTAGGGGCTAATGACAGAACCAGACCCTCGCCCAGCCCTCCTCTCCTCAGGTGGCAGTGACTGTGTCCTTAGGGAAAGGGGTGAGGGTGAGAGTGGGGAGGAGGAGGATGAGGGGTGTTGGGGAGAACAGCTTTGGTAAAGATTTTTGTGTCAACTAAACAAATACAAATAACAAAATATATGGTAATTACAAGTGATGGCTTTGTGCAGACTTGTTACAATCAGTCTGAAGCAAAGAAGACAAAATAAGATAACAGTGGTCTAGTAGACAGGTCAAGTGGTCTACAGATTTATAGGTCAATGCAATTCATCAAAGCAGAACAGAGAACCTCAGAAGGAACTTCAGGTGTTACGAGTATGTATCCATTTCTCTGGGCAATAAAAGGTAGAACAGGAAAAAGTATTGTCAAGATCCAGTAGAGTGGAAAAGATATAAAAATAAAATTATAATACTGAAAGATAACATAAAAGAAGATCTTGTGTCACCCACAAAATTCATAAAATGAGCCAACAGTTAAGAGAGCAGAGGATGCAGAGAGGCTCAGGGGAAAGCACCAATGTAAGAAGGTAGAGTCAGTAATTAAATAAATAAATAAGATTTCACTTCAGACATGCATATCTGGGTAAGAGTCACTGATAAGAAAAAAGAAAAAGAGAAAAGGAGAGACATTTCTATGCTAGGGATGTCTGAGAAAATCGAGAGAGACGAAAGATAATGTAAAAAGTTATGGAGGTTCAAAGAAAAGTCGTCAAATGTCGAGAAAGATGTGGGCTCTCATATCTACAAATACAAACTTAAGATTAGTAATATGAGTTAAAATTTTTGACCGTACCAGGTTAATGGTATAAAAGTTCTGTTTATTTCTCTCAAGAAAAATATATGTACTTTCTAAAAAGTTCTATCAGTGTTTCCTGTTAGAAACCTGTTTATTGCAAGACTAGAGCTAAAACAAAAATGGTTTAAACATTTTTGATGTCTAATGATAACAACCCCCAGCTCAAAATTTACCTCTGAACACTGGTCATTAAATTCAGATTGTCAGAAAATCAGATGTCCTTTTAATGTAGATGACATTAATTCTGTTTTATTTCGAAAGCTGTTAAACATTGAAACTAGTTAAAATGTTACGATTATAAACACTGGAAATTAACATAAACTTAACAGGCACCAAGGTGACAATGGGTTTAAAGACATAAAGGGTGCGAAAATTATTTGATATTATAAGAAGCCATTACAAGATGTTTAATTGTTTTATAAAACAGTTTTTAAATGTTTAAATTCAGAAGGTTGCATTATATTTGTGCTTTATTACATTGTTAATATTTGTACTTAAATTAAAGGGCTAAAATTTAAAATCATAGCCATACAGTGTGTATACTAACCAAAAGTTGAGAAGCTCATTTTTTTTATGATACAGAGGGCAATCAATCCTTTTTTTGCCAAATTTGGTAAGCATAAGTTAGTTAGATAAACTGAATCACATAGCTGTTTTATGTTTCCCTAAAAGGAGTTTCAAATTAAAATCAGTATTTTTAAAGCTAAAATTGACAATGCAAAGTTCTAGTTTTATAAAATCTGGTAACTATTATAAAATGTTAAGAAAGACAAGTTACCAGCCATCCTTATAGATTAACTTTTGGTTATAGTCAAACTAAGTAGTAATGATTAATAACAGGAATAAACCTCACTCTGTCTCCTATACATATTCTAAAATTATAAGCTTAAATCAAGTAATTGAAAACCAAGTTGTCTATTAAGATCTACCTAGAAAGACTTCTAATACTACAGAGATCTGTAGAATGAGACATTTAAATATTAACTAAAAAACTGTAATAATTTCAGACAAATAATCACAGAACATAACAATGACCAAAGAAAGGTTTCTAAAGAACATTGTGGGGCAGCATGGATTGTGATAACACTGACCAGGGAGCAAGATGCTGAAACACAATGCCTACAGCATGATAGGACCCAGCTCGGGCTGTGTAGAGGCTGCAGGGAATTGGAAAATTGTCTGCACCTTTGTCTGAACAAAATAAGTTCAGACTTTTACAATTCCAGGTTCCACAGGGGAAAAAAAAACCTCTCACATTATGTACTTGGTAAAAAATTACTCCCCTCAATGCCATAGAAAATTGGATATGGCTAAAAATATAAGGAATGGTCCCTGTGATTTTTTTAAAAGATTCAAAAGTAACATACAGTTTATCCTTCTCAGATCTCTAATTCTATTGATGGCTTGTCTAACCAAAACTTTGTGAGCTTCGCAATAAATGCAGCCTTGATATGGATCCTAAATAAGAATTTAAAAATATAAAGATATATAAGTCTTTTTTGAACATTTATTTATTAATTATGCATACAGTGTTCAGCCTGCATACATGTCTGCACACCCAAAGAGGATACCACATCACATTACAAATGTTTGTGAGCCACAATGTAGTTGCTGGGGATTGAACTCAGGACTTCTAGAAGAGCAGCCAGTAATCTTAACCTTTGCCACATCTCTCTAGCCCAAGACATATACTTCTTAAATATATAAAAAAATAATTTACAATATAAAAATTCAGAGTTTAACTTTTAATCAAGTTCTGATGAGCTAATATAGCAGGGACTCCCAGCTGTTTAGTCACAAACTCAAAGTTTTATTATTTATATTGGGTGTCATTGAAGTGTAAATATGAAGGATGTTTCATTAGGCCTAAGGCACCACTGACCAATCTATACATGGATCGCTCTTGACAGAAGAAAAAGCTTCTAACCCAAATCTGTAAATTTTGCTAGGACTCAAAGGCATAAGTTCATTCCTGTTGTTTTATAGATACCCAAAATCTACTTTTTCTACAATTTGGATTTCAGCACAGATTGGTGATGATAATATATCTAAAACTTTTATGTCCTTTTATATAACACAGTTCATATAGGCTTCAGAGGATCAAATGTCATAAAGCTTTTATCCACTTCTTACAGATTAAAAATGACTGCAGATAAATACAGCTTTCCTGAGGATGGAATTTTCTCCCTGGTCTTGCTGTCTTTCTTGATCACCAAAGGTAAGGAACTAAGAGTTCCAATTAAATATATACATTTTAACCTTTGTTCCCAGTTTAAACATGTCTCAGGCGATTTGTGCTTCTGGCAGAGGAGTATCAGTTGCTGACTACAGCCTGCTCCTCTCTAGTGGTCTCCCAACTTACTGTGAACCAGCCCAGCCAAGGTGAATCTTCAACAGGGTCTAGAAACTGATGCCTCTGATAAATGGTCCATTTCCTGAATCCCACTTCCTTTTGTTGGTATTGTCTAGCATTTTAGCCTACTTGCAACTCAGAAAACACTGCAAAAGTAAGCAGGAAGTAGTACAGGCATGTCGCTGGCACAACAGTGTTTTGATTTTCAAATAGTTGTCACCTGGAGTTCTATAGCCTATAAAGCCTCCTTGAGCAGCTTCTTACTATTATGCCTACTGGTTTCCTCAACTTCCAAGGAAGTGACTCCTGGCTGCAAAAGCAAAAGTTTTTTACTGGTAAAAATCAAACCAGCTGGGACCTCACTCTGTCAGAAAAGTAAGGTAGTGGCTTAAAATTGTGAGGGGTTTATAACAGGGTAAACAGAAAGTGAAGCTTGAGATCACTATTCTCAGTTCACAAGGTTTGCAAGATACAGACAGTTCATAGAGTACAAATTTATTTACAAGGTCTTCATGGATCTAAGTTAATAGAATCCATCATTTGTTTAGGCAAGATTGATAAGCACACCTGAAAGTTTGGGGGTTTAACTTTGTTTTTACTTCTTCTCCTGAGTCAGGGACTTACCTATTGGCAGAAATTCTTGTTCTCATTAATTTTTCCTTCTTCCAATAAGCCCTAATTTTATAACTATTAGTTATTAATTTTTCCATCACATTGCCTATTTCACACAAACCTTAGATGCCCAATTTTTGGGCCTCCAATAGGTAAAAGACTTCTGGAACAGGTTAGTCACATTGCCCCCTATGTATAGGACTTTACTTTGGTTTACTTTTGATATAGCATCTCAACCAGGGATAAGGTGAAATGTATTCTTTCCTGTACTACTTCCTGCTTACCTTTGCAGTGTTTTCTTGGGCGTGAAATGGCTAAAATGCTATATAAAACCAAAAAAAAAAAAAAAAAAAAAAAAAAAAAAAAAGGAAAAAGGAGGGTGGATTCAGCAAATTAGCAAATTGCACATTTATCAGAGGCATTAGTGTGTAGACCCTGTTGAAGATTCACATTGGCTGTACTGGTTCACAGTAAGCCCAGAGCAGTATTTAGGAGCAGAATGTAGTTAGTAACTGATGCTCATCTGCCAGAAGCACAAATCTGCTGAGACATGGTTAAATTGGGAACATAAATTTGAGATATATTATCATCACCACTCTGTACTGAAATCTATATTGTAGAAAAAGTTGATATTGGGTATCTGTAAAACAGCAGGAATATACTTATGCCTTTGAATCCTAGCAAAAACTACAGATTTGGGTTACAAACTTGTACATTTTTCTTCTGTCAAGAGAGATCCATGTATAGATTGGTCAGTGGTGCCTTAGGCCTGATGAAATATCCTTCATATTTACACTTCAATGACACCCAACATAAATCATAAAACATTGAGTTTGTGACTAAACAGCTGGGAGTCCCTGCTAGATTAGCTTATCAGAACTTGATTAAAAGTTAAGCTCTGAATTTTTAAATCCTAAATAAATTTTATATATTTTAAGACGTATATATCTTGGGCTAGAGAGATGGTTCATTGGTTAAGAGTACTGGCTGCTCTTCTAGAAGTCCTGAGTTCAATCCCCAGCAACTACATTGTGGCTCACAAACATCAGTAACGAGATCTGACTACCTCTTCTCACCTGCAGACATATGAAGGCAGAATACTGTGTGCATAATTAATAAATAAATGTTCAAAAATGACTTTTATGATTTTAGATCCTTATTTAGGAGCCATATTAATGCTGCCTAATACTGCCAAGCTGACAAAGTTATGGTTAGACCAGCCATCAAAACTATCAGATGTGAGAAGGATATAGTTAATTAACTGTTCAATCTACTAAAAAAAACTGACAGGGACCATTCCTTATATTCCTAGCCATAACCAATTGTCTATGGGATTGAGGGAGGACTTCTTCACCAAATGCATAATATGAGAGGCTTTTTGTTTGTTTTCCTTTTCTCTGTGGAAGAGAGGCATGGAAATGACTGACCTACTTTTGTTTAGGCAAAGGTGGTGCAAATAATTTTTTAGCATCTACAAAGACTAAGCTGGGTCCTGCCTGGCAGTAGACATTGTATTTGACCATCTTGCTCCCTGGTCAGTGTCATAACAATCCATGCTGCCTCATAATATTCTTTAGAGGCCTAGGGGCATTGTTAGGATCTGTGATTCTTTGTCTGATATTATTACAGCTGTTTAGTTAACATTTAAATGCCTTATTCTATACAGATCTCTATAGTATTAGAAGCCTTTCTATGTGTATCTGAACAGACAACTTTGTTTCAGGTACTTGTTTTAACCTTAATCATTTAGAACATGTATAGGCAACAGAGTGAGGTTTATTCCTGTTATTATTCATTAACATTTAGTTTGATTATAATCAACAGTTAATTTATAAGAATGGCTAGTAACTTGTGTTTCTTAACATTTTATAATAGATTAAACAGCTTTTAAAAAACTAGAACTTTGTATTGTCAGGTTTAGCTTTAAAAATACTGATTTTAATTTGGAACTCCTTTTAGGGAAACATGAAACATCTATGTGACTCAATTTATTTAAATATTTTACACTTACCAAATTTAGCAAAAAACAAGGATGCATTGGCTTCTGTATCATAAAAAATGAGCATCTCAACTTTTGGTTAGTATATAGAGCTTACAGCTGTGATCTTATATTTTAGCCCTTTGATATAAGCACAAACATTAACAATATATTAATAGCACAATTATCCTGTAACCTTATAAATTTAAACATTTAAATATGTTTTCATAAAATTACACATCTGATAATGTCTTTTTATGATATCAAAAATAAATTGCCCTTTATGTCTTCAAACACATTATGACCTGGGTGACTGTTAAATTTATGTTAATTTCTAGTGTGACTAACTGTAACCTTTTAATTAGTTTCAATTTTTAACACTGTTAGCCAAAAAACAGTATTAATATCATCTACATTAAAAGGACATCTGATTTTCTCATCATCTTAATCAGATGACCAGAGTTTAGAGATGAATTTTGACCTGAGGGCTGTTAGCATTAGACCCCAAAAACATTTAAACCATTTTTGTGTTCGCTTTATTCTTGTAATAAAACTTAGGTTTATAACAGGAATCACAAATAGAACTTTTTTTTCAGTCCTTTAACATTTAGTAATATTTAAAGAAAATATTGTTTTATCTATCCTATCTTTATGAGTCTAAAGTCCTATATGTAACTTTAATTCTAACTAAGGAAAACTATAACCTTAAATATCAGTCTTCAAGTCCATCAAAGAACATAGAAGGATAATATATAAACTCTAGAATTGAAAGAGACAACTCACCGGGTCAATTCCAACATTCTTCTGTGATGTTCCATCTCCACTCTATAGATCATAGTGTGTCTGGCAGACTTCTCAGCAAAGCAAAACATTTAAAAATGTCCCACCTGTGTTGGCAGTTTGTCAGTCACTTTTCTCCACATCCTGCAGAATGTGTAGCAGACTCTTTCATGAAGGAACTCTGTAGCAATGTCCATCTTGTATCAGAGTCACTTTCCTGTGGGTCCTGCATGTCCAGTTCATAAAGCATAAAGTCAAACAGTACAGACAAGAACAGTATTTTGCCCAAATGGCTGGTCTTGCTGTATTAGAGGCAAACTCTAGAACTTTTTAACAAGTACATATAGTTTTCTTTAGAGAAATAAAAGGAATGTTTAAACAATTAACCTGGTATGGTCAAAATTTTTAACACATATTACTAATGTTAATTTTATATTTGTAGATATCAGAGCACACAACAGTTTACATCTTCCTATGAACTTTCTACTACTTTTCTTTGAACCTCTATATCTTTTTAAATTACCTTTAGTGTCTTTCTCTGATTTTCTCAAACATCGTTATCATAGACAATACTCTCCTTTTCTATTTTCCTTTTCTCCTCTTATCAGTGACTCTTACTCAGAGGTGTGTGGCTGAAGTGAATATCGTATTTATTTATTTAAATCCTGAGTGTACCTTCTCAGTGTGGTGCCTTCCCCTGAATTTCTCTGCACCCTCTGCACTCTTAACTCTTGGTTCCTGTTTCTGCTCATGTGTGTACACCAGCTCTCCTTTATTGATGTTTAATAATGATCAGGAGAAACAAATAGGCTGAATAAATGTTTATTCTGGAGAAATATCATACAACATAGAAAGAAGAATATGAGCAGGTTCCTTCCTGCTCCCAAGGATGCCTTCAGATGTACTCCTGTCCCCATGCTTCAAGCAATAGAGCTCTCTGAGCCCCTTCCTCAGACTTAGTTCCCCCAGGTAATCTCCTGTTCTGTCTCCACAACAATGTGCATGTGAACAAAGTGAATACCTCACTACAGTTCCCCTTTTAGTCTAAGAAAAGATTTAGGCTTGATACAAAAACTATATAAAAAACAGTGAATAATAATTGTTCTCTAATAACTGAATGAGAACTGGTAAGCCAGCATAGGACTGACTCAGGACCACCTGAATATGGGTCTCTGCCAGATGGACTGAGCAGTCTAAGGGACCTCAGGCAGTGGAGCCAGGATATATCCCTGGTGCACAAAAGGACCTTGCGAACACATCCCCCAGGGAGGGATAACTGCCTTCACCTAGATACAGGTGAGAAGCCCTAGTTCATATTTCAAATAACCTGTCAGATCCACATGACCCAAACTGGATGCCATTGCTCTACATATGGAATTGGGGTGGGGGATAGGAGGGGAGGGTGGTTAGGGTGCATGTGAGAGGGCAGAGGGGGTAAAAGGGAGGGAGGGAGGAAAGGAGGGAGAGAGGGAAGAAAAGGGAACTGAGATCAACATGTAAAATAATAAATTAAATAAAAAGAAATTGTGCTCTATCAAAAGGAAAATTGAGAATATACAATCTTAAGACCTAACTATCTAGTCCTAGGGTGAAGTCAAAACAGTGTTTACAATAGAGTTGTCCTAAGCTGGAAAGAATAAGTCTAGAACCTGTTATATATAACTAGGAAGAGTGAAAAATAGTTGTAATAATTTAATCTTCAACCTCATCAAAGACCTGAGAAGGAAAATAACAATACTATGGGAGGCAGGAGTTATGGATGGGCAACTTGCAAATGGTGCAGCAAGGACAGAAACAACATGCTACCTGGACATTCACCAAAGGTATCACAGAAAGGTTGGTACAGCCAGTTTTGGCTAAGGCCTACAGTACTTGACAGACCACAACAAAGGCAGGGAGGTAAAATGGCTGTCTTACCCTGATTTGTCAGGGCTCAGCAGTCTTCTAAAGCCTGAAATCTATTCAGCATTTTGTCTTTGAGTGTATGATAATGAATCACATAACTTTCTAGAGATTTCATTGAATCAGTAAGTCCCTTGCTTTCTCCAACTACTAAAGAGTCCATATTTTTAATATTCTCATTCATAGATAAAATCTGAATGAAATGTAAACTGCCTTCCAGACACAAAGTTCTATCTGCTAGCTTTCAATTAATCCTAAGACATGGAACAGATTCTGCTACTCTTTGCATCTGATGTTCCAGGTTTTAACTTTATTAGCAGCTCTGTTCAACCAGGAATCAGCTGTTCCTGTAAGCATGTTAATGCATTGCATTGTTTCTGTTTTGATTTTTGAAGCAATAGACATAAAAAAATTCTGGTTTCTAGTTGGTCATTTTTATGTTCCATGTTTTGTATTCTACCTGTCAGTTCTCTATTTGCATGTCTAATATTCTGAATCTTTTTCTCTAAGTATTGTATGTTTGTCTTCTAATTTTAAGCTCTCCATTTTCATTTTCAAAATTCTAAACAATTTTTTCCAAACATTGTATGTTTTCTGTTGTTTTTCATCCTTCTATTGCCATTTTCAATAGACTGAACTGTTTTTCTAAGCATTCTATGTTTTGCCTTCTAATATTGTCATTTTCAATATTCTAAACATTTTTTTAACCGTCTAGGTTTTCATTCTAATTGTCAGCTCTCCATTGTCATTTTCAATATTCTGCATTTGGTTTTTTAGCTCTCTATTGTTATTTTCCATATTTTGAACCCCTGTTACTAAGTCTCTGTTGGTTTTTAAAATTTTCTTATTGTTTGCTTTAAGCTCAAACCATTTAGAATATCTTAATGTTGATACCCATTGCTATTACAAAAAAAAATGTATTTATTTGTTAAGGCATGATTTTTCTTATGTTAAAATTCATTCTATATTAGAAGTAAAAGAATTTCTAAAGTCTTGCATCATAAGATTATCCACCCTAGGTATGGAACAATTGGTCTCATATTATATCATCTTAAATGGCAAAGAATGTTGCAATTACCTTAGGTATAATTCTGCTGTCCTCGAACTTTGATGGTTTTAGTTGTTGATCTCAATTTGTGGTGGTAGTGCCTGGCGGTGTCCCACCAAATTGCATCTGGCAGCAGACAATCCTTCTGATCGTTCTCCCTGTAGAATAGCTCTTAACAAACTATGGCAAGCAAAATTTTGTTAAACTCATGACTGAAAGGAGCTTTGTGCAAATTTCTAGGACCCCCAGGGCTAACAGGTGTTGCCACTTACTGGCGCCTTTGGACCACAGAAAACACACAAGCTGGGCAGGCGCCATGTGCACTACAGCTGCAAATGCAAAGTAGGGAATAGGCAAAAGATGAGAAGCAGTGTTAGCTTTCTCAGTGCCACAGTGGATGTAAAGTTGTAGGGCAGAGGCAAATGTCCCACAAGGTGTGGTATATCCACCTGGTTAGGCAAGGAACCCTGCTCATTCAGGGATGGTGTGGGAAGCGAGCAGCGTCTGCCGACTTGGTGAAAACCAGGTCCGGTAAAAATCCAGATTCTGCTTCTGACACCAGATATTGATGTTCGATAAGGATCAGGAGAAAAAAATAGGCTGGATAGATGTTTATTCAGGGACAAATAACTTACATTATAGAAAGACGAACACCAGCAGGTTCCTGGTCCCAGGAAGCTGTTCCTGTGCTGCAGGCAAGAGAACTCTCCCAGTATCCTCCTCAAAATTCGTTCCCCCGGTCATATCAGGCCCTGTCTCCACCCCCCAATGGGCGTGGTCTATGCCACAGGCAGGGCCAAGGTGCTTATCTTACTACAGATAATGAATGCTCCATTTAATTCATGTCAGAATTTAGTCAACCAATGGTCGGTCAATGGCAGAGGTGTTCTATGAATATATATAAAGAGCAAACAGGAATTATTTCACCTAATACTAAAGACACTCCATAACTGCACATATTATCTATGTTAAGGAACCCCATACTTGCATGTATTCCCTGCCTAAAGGGTGTCTATAAGCCTTTATGGGCCCAAATATATTGCTTTTAAATAGGAGATAAATAACCAAAAAGGACCAGACAACGTATGGTAGGAAAGATAATATCTTATGGACCACAGTTATTATTTGAGCTCTCTGTACCCATAACAAGTAGGAATGGGTTCCCATATAGGATTTCAGATGGGACCGGCAGGCAGAATGTGTTCCAGAACTGTCAAAGCCACTCAGGGAAGCTTTATAAGGAATTAGATGATGAGATCCGTCTTTAACTACTTGGTGGCACTGCACATGTTTAATATCACAAATAAGGAGGGTACCAGTAATCAAAAATGAAATATATTAATAAAACAAAACATGTAATGAAGAATCAGATCCACCTTTATATGAGTCGCACCATCTGGTGGTCTACTGCATGTCTAAAGGGAATTGAAAGAGGAAGCTCTTCTTCTGTTGCTGCTTTCCCTAGCTATGGCTACCAAGTTTATTACTTTACTAGCTTTAGAGCTTTCTTCTTTGGGCTTAACAAGTACAATGATGACCAGCTGAGACATGCACCCTGGTGAACTAAACAACTCCAGGTGCCCATTGTTAAGCAGCCATTTTTTGACTACCTGGACCAAAGCCTATGAGACATTATAATAAATCCATGTATTACATAGATGGAGAAATTCATCCTTCCATCCCTGTCCATGCAGAGAACCTTGAATAATGCAGTTAGTTTTTGCTTTCTTTTGTTTTTAACCTGCTACTGAACATGTGTTGACTAACAATATTGCTCACAAATACAAACTTCCTAGTTTCATTCCTCTCCAACTATTTCTAGGAAGACTACTGTTTTCATTACTATGCATTTTCCAACCATTTTCTCTGAGTTTCAGGGATAAAACTCCTACATTCTTAGAGCCATCATCCAGCTTTCTAGGAGGAGAAAGAGCTACTATCGTGTTTGTCATCTGGAGCCCGCTTCTCTTTCCTGATTTTAAGTGACTGTGACAACCAGGTAAAGAGCAAGTTCAGTTCACCTAAACTCAATTTTAAGCTACATAACAATTATCTCTTTTTGTATCCCTAAATCTCTCTGTAGTAGTTTGGCTGCAAATCATGTCAAAGGAGAATCTCCTGATTAACAAAGTACCCCTAGGCCCATCCTCATGTCATAGAAGAGGTCATTCTCAAGCTGCTTAAGGGAGAATTACTGGAATGGTCTGCCAGATGGTCAAGTTTTCTTCTAGAGAAAATCATATTTCATCCTGATTGGCAAGATGAACCCAGAGGAGAACTATTTGAAAAAGTAAACACTGTTGTGTTGAGGGGTTGACTGAGCAAGCAAGACATCTGTTTAGGTCCTGACTCACAAAGAAGGAACATAGCTCTTTCTCAAACCCACTAATGAGCTTAGTAGAGCCAGTATCATCCTGGGCACCTAGACTTAGACACTCAGGTATTGAGAACGAAATAGATCCCTTCCTTTAACATAATGAACATGTTTGGAGAGAATGAAATTGTCTGAACCAGAGCCTTTGTGGTGAGGTTGCTTCATATCCTGTGAACACTACTATTCCCACCACGTGGAGCTGGGGTTACTGGTCCCAAGTGTGCTGTGGGTTTAATCACTGAAGTTCCCCAGATGCACTGTGTTCTCCTCATGATGCAATGCTTGAGTAGTATTCTCAAGAGCTGGTCTCATTGAAAGATAACTCCTACTGAATTCCTAAAATCTCCCATTTTTTTCCATCTCCCCCTGAAAGGAGAGAACAATAAGCTATTCCTCATAAGAAGCGTACTTAGAATAAGACATAGGTTAAGCAAGACGTCGCTTTCATAGGTTTTATCTTTTCTTTGTTCTGCCTTTCCTCTTTTCCTCATGTTCTGGTCCTCCACTCCAAGCCATGTCAGTGAAGTGTGAACCTGTGTTTCATGTTACTCATGTATTATTAAATAATTATAGTACTAATTTTTCTGTTGAAAACTTTAATTGCATTCCTGGCCTTACTTCCTGTTTCTTATTACTACTTAAATTCCTCAAAGTGTCAGTTGTAATCTGAACCTGTAAGAACTTAAAAATGGCAGTAACTTTGTAATGCTAAAGTCTGTTTTAGGACCCAGGTTGTGGTGGTGCTTGCCTTTAAACCCAGTACTCAGGAGACACAGGCAGGCAGATTTCTGTGAGATTCAGACCAGTGTCATAAACACAGGTAGTCTCACTACAACTAAGGCTTTTGCTCAGGGAAACCCTGTCTCAAAATCTCCCAACACATCTGTTTTAGGCTCTGTCCCCTTTGCCCATTAGCTAGAAAAGAATGCATGCTATCATTACAGAGATATTCTTTACATATCTCTTAAGTCTATGGAGTTATTTCTCATTTGAAAGGCAAATATAGAACAGCTGCTCTTCCAGTTTTTCAGAATTAGGTTTCTGAGGCAGGCTCATTCTTTTTGACGTAGGTGTCCTTGATCCCATTTTTTTGCTTCCAGTTCAATGTCCTTGCTGATCTCTTGATTATCCCTTCTTAAATAAGTGAATGTATTCCTTCAGTTTGTGGACCAAGCATCTTAAACATTTTATATGTGGATACCAATTATTTTTACAGAAATATTTAATAAACAGAAATCATTAATCTGTAACACTGCAATTTGATTTAAAATATAACCCACTCCAAAATCACAAATGATGTAAAGATATCAGAAGATGAAAAATTATGTCCATAGTGTTTTAATTGTCCATTTATATCATGGACATCATGGAGTCAACCATGCATTGCTCTTACAGGAAAAAAAAAATCATGTGTAGCATGCTTTATTTCTTCAGACTAGAGTATAATGAACAGTTGTGTGTGTGTGTGTGTGTGTGTGTGTGTGTGTGTGTGTGTGTGTGTGTGTGTGTGTTTCAAGGGGAATCAGGGTAGGTAGTCAGCTGCTTAAGTTACTATCATGAAAAAGGCCTTGCTTCAGGAAATATGATGGTTTGAGTGAGATTGGGCCGATTATGTCATAGGGAGTGGTACTATTAGAAGTTGTGGCATTGATGATGTTAGGTTGGCATTTTGGGAAGAAGAGTTTAACTGGTTACGGGCTGTCAGGGTTTCCATGTGCTGGATATGAGCAAATGTGTGTAAGATGACATACTGTAACCTGTGTATCAAGATGAAACCAGCATGACATTCTTCTTCAAATCATTTTTTCTCTTATGATGACAATGGACTGGACCTCTGAAACTGTGAGTCACTCCAATTAAGTGTCTTCTGTATAAGATCTCTCTTGCATAGAATAGTGGTGAATATCTCATCCCTGCCTGTCATTAGTTAGACCGGGGTTGGATTCCCTGACTGGGAGAGGATTACTCAGGAGGCAGAAGCAAGCAGATCTCTGTGAGTTCGAGACAAGCCTAGTATATGAGACTAGTTCCAGGACAGACTCCAAAGCCACAGAGAAACTCTTTCTCAAAAAACAACAAGACTTGTGGAATTTTTTTGTGTTTATACACAGCAATAAGAAAAAAAATCTTAACTAATGAATATTCAGTGATTTTTTTTTTTTAATCCTCAGGGTGTATTAATGCATGTCACATGAATGAAGACAGACTTGATTTGTGTGATCAAAATTTTGGAAGGTTATATTTAGCTGGGGCATGACATACAGGGTTAGGTATGAAAATTGCGTGGATCACATTTTATCGTGCCTGTACTATCCTGTGCTGGGAAGAAACTACTGCGTCCTTCATCATGAGGCTTTGGGTGTTCATTGAGAAGCAAATACAGATCATTTATTGACTGTTTACCAAACACTGTGGCTGGTATTGGGGACTGCAATTAAAGAGAGGAATATGAAAGAATTGAGTTCATTTAAGAACTTCGATTTTGCTGTAGACACTGTGCAGAAAGAAGTGGGAGACAGAAGGAACATGAGCAATTTCGTGCTTTCCATCGGTGGAAATTAGCATTGTGCAAACTGTAATCAATTTTAGATGATTTGCAAAATGCCTGACTGGGCATTTCTTGGTGATAATTGACAGATGTTTTCATGAAAAGAAATAGCAGGCTCTCTTGTAGGAGCTCCAAATGTAAACCACCGCCACACAGCACGTTCAGTGTCTGGGATTCTATGCAGGAAGAGCAGCTCTGCCTAGCTGTAATTGCTGCTGGGATTGTGAGGGACCATGTGACTTGTGCAGACCAGGGCCAATGGCCCTTGTGCTCTGTGCCTGCTTGTATATATGTTCCCTGAGGAGAGTGAGATAGATGTGATATCAGTATCCATACTGGTCTGTGGTGGTGCAAGACTGTAATCCAAGCACTTGGGAGGGAGTGCCAGATAGATCACTGTGAGTTCTAGGCCAGGCTGTTTTTCAAAGAACATTCCAAACCCACAGAGAAACCCTGACTTGAAAAACCAACCCAAACCAAAAGAAAACAAAACAGAAACAAATATTTGTTTCCTCTGTACATCATAGGCTTGCTTTTGGCATCTTTTGGAACATACAAGGGAGAAACTAATATTTTGGCTTCTGGAATTTAGGATTGTGGCATTCCACATTCAGGTTTAAAAATCAGTGGAAATAGGAGATGGGGATCATCCTTCAGCAAGATTTGACCACAGTGCTTTTAATTTTCCCTTACCACCATTTCAACCAGGAAAGTTGAAATCAAATAACTCTATCGTACTTAAGACATTATCTTTCCTGCTACAAGATGCCTGAGCCTGGATGGTGAAAGTCTCCCGTCTAAATAACAATAGATTTGGGCTCAGTCAGGTTTACACACACCCTTCAAGCAGGGAGTAAGTTCATCTATACAGTGCCTGAATGCAGACGGTATGTGCAGTTATGGAGTGCATTTAATATGGGAAGCAATTACTATTAGCCATTTATACATATTACTAGAAGTCCTCTGGCATTGCCCTACCTTTGGTTGATGACTTAAATTTAGTGAATGAATAAAATGGAGCTTCATTTTTTAAAGGACCACAAAATACCATCATACTTGGACACATATCTTACAAGCTCCACAAAGTTGATGCCATATGGATCCTACTGAGTCTATTTTATAATAGCTTTAGAGAGCATTTCTCTGAAATACTCCTTTATGCTAAAGACCAGCTAAGACATCTAGACTCATAAACCAAGCAACTACAGAATTCTTCAAATTTCCATTATTAGGCATTGTTAGAGTATGTGGCCCTCAGCTTCCGAGACAGCCCAATAAATCCACTTTCAACAATCACAGTTTTCCTCTACAGAAAATTATGTCTGCCAGAAAGAAAACTTGAGACCAGGTGACACGTTTGTGCATCACAGGGTTGCTTTTGTGTTTTGTGGGAACATTCACTGGTAAACTGTAAGTTTGGCTTCTGGAAATTATGAAAATCTCATTCAACATTCAGGTTTTCTTACATGATTTACTCAAAGTTTAGAAACCGCTAAAAAGAGGTGTTGGGATTCTTCCTTCAGCAATACGTGATCAGAGTGCTATTAACATTTTCCTACCTCCCAAAACAATGGTGTGATTCAGGAAAGTTGAGTTTCTGGGAACAAATGGAATTTCTGATCTACAGAACTATCTAGGTGGGCATGATGTTGAATGTGTGGATTGTGCGGTTGCCTCATGCTGTTTCATGATACATGTGGCAGGAACAGATATTAAATTATTCTTCTATGTTTTTTTTCCATCTGGGCATCAACAGGTCCGTGTTTACCTTAAACTACGAGGGGACATAAGAGTTTGCAGTAGCAAAGCAAGATATTAACCCCATTTGTATGTGGAGTTTTAGACTATGGCACATATCTGTTGGGAAGAAATATCAGTAGCTTGAGGGTCAGAATCAGAACAGTTTAAGGCTTCTTCTTGTTTAAAGTTTTGGGAGTCGTGAAGTCTAGTTATTTACTTTGTAAACACATAAAATCATTGGTAGCTGTGTTACACTAGTCAAGACCTCATTTTACAAGGCTGACTTTCCCTTGACCTCTTGAGAAATGGTTGGTTATATTTTCCTGCATTTCTTTTTCCATTTTTCTATACATCCCCTTTATTCATTCCCAAATACTTTGTACCTTCTCAATCGCTGTAGATTTGTTGTGAGTATAAAAGTCACACTGAGTCAGTGTATGCACTATTATTTGTAATCCTGTTGATACTTACATGTGTTTCCAATTTCATATAGGTCAGGAATTAGATGAGGCGTTGGAAATTTTATTTGTATTTTAATGAATTCATATTGCAAATTTACCTTCCATGGTATCATAATGTTGAGGCATCCATTTCCCAATGATTATTCATTGAATTCTTTATTTATATGGGCTTAGCAAATGGCACAGCACATAATCTTCTGGATGACCTGATTTCAGATCCCACCAACCAAACACAGAAGTTCGTAAAAACCTCTTACTATAGATACAGGATATCTAACAACCACTTCACACACAAGGATAACATCTCTCTTCCAAATACTGTATATTCAAAATTTTGTGTAAACATTTCTTTTTACTTATGAAAGACCCGCAGATGGCGTGGACCCTCACGCCCCGACTCAGGAAAGGCACCCCCCCATAATCACTCACGATAAGTGGTCTTGATGCAAAAGCATGAGGTTTTTTATATTCCAGTGCACTGGGGTCCACAGCCATACTCCACGTGGGGCAGAGGACTGGGAAACCTGAGTACAGTGTTTAGACAGCTTTTATAGGGTTACAATAAAGCCCACACATCATAAACCAATCATCTCATAGCATCTGGTGTGGATCAATTAATTTGAAGTATCCAAGCCTGCACTTAGCCCAGGAAGTTACTCACTCACTCACAACCCTGTCATAAACAGTCAGGAATGTGACCTTTTGCGTACTCACTGCTAGGGGGCAGGGTCTATGGAGATTTAGGCTAAATTTTTCCATCATTACACGCAAATGAAAATAAAACCAGTCGCTTTGGGTGCATGATACAAATAATACACTGCTTCTTTTTGAATGTTATTTTTAAAATTTAGTCTTCATTTTAAATACCATCCATAGTTCACCTCCTTCCTTATCTTCCTTCCCCAATATCTTCCCCTTCATAAGCCCCATCCAGTTCTTAGTGGGTATAAGAACTTCCTTTGGAAGTCAACAAAGTCTAGCATACCAAGCTGAGAAAGGCTCTAGGCATTCCATCCTGTATCATGACAGAACAAGTTGTCTCACCATAGGATGTAGGTTACAAACAGCCAGTTTGTCAACTGGGATAGCTCCTTGTTTCACTGCCAGGGTCCCTCGAACAGATCAATTCAAATAACTATCACTGACATTCACAGGGTTTAGTCTGATGCAATGAAAATCCTCCAACAGTCAGTCCATAGACTGTGAGTTCCACTAGTGACAGTAGTAGGGGGTGTGGCATTTCTGGAGTGGGCTTTACCTAGTTAGAGGAAGTATGTCACTAGGTGTGGGTGGAGTCAGGCATTGATGTTTCTTGCATATAGGATGCTGGCCAGTGTTGGTGAACGTACTGTTGCCTCTGAGTCAAGAGTTAATGACACTAACCTATAGCACCACATTCACATGCAGGGTGCCATGCCCCAGCCATAATGATGATTAACTGAATCTCTGAAACATTAAGTGAGACAACTCAATTAAATGTTTTCTTTTTAAGAGTTTCCATTTTTTTTGCAGTATCTCTTCACAGCAATAAAACCCTAACAAAGACAGATGTGGTTATCAGGGGCTGGGATATTGCTGTAAGAGGCTGGCCCAATCATAAAATTTCTTTGATGTTATATGAGTATAATTGATCTACAAGCTTGTGTCTCCCTTTATGTCTATTCATTTTGGTTTTTTTTTCCTCAGTGCTATATGATTTTTAAAGAGCCAAGAAAAGTTCTATGTGAACATCAAATTCAGTTTCCTTCTAATGTAAATTGATGAATACATTATAATGTCCATGTCATGAAATAAATGTGGGCAGTGCCAGAATTATATGACTATATTGTCAAAGAAGCAGACACTTACAATGTGTTTATCAAACTTCCTGTTTAACAAAGATATGGTGTAGAACCCTTCATGGACCCCCGAGGGACGTTGAGCAAGCCTGAAGCTGTTGGCTGTAACTCCTTGCCCCAAGGCTGTTTTGGAACTCTTCCCATTTTGATAACACACCTCAGGACACACAACTCGTAGGGAGGAGCTCAGCCTAAAATTCCTGTAATTTTCCATTGTGCTGTAAGTTGGTATTTAAGACCATTCTTTCCCCTCAATAAACTGCATTCGGCATTGCCATTGAACGAATGACCCCCTGTCTTGTCTTTATTTCAATCTCTAGGCCATCACCTGATTTGTGGAACAAATCAGGGCACAAGCAATACCAGTGGATCTTGCCCACCAAGATTTGGAAAGAAAGGATAACCTAAGAAATCACCCTCGGAGGCCGGCCAGCAAAATTAAGTGAATGAGGGTGTATTGAAGGATGGGTTCCAGTGACCCTAAAGAAAGTCTCAGTGGACTATTAGTGGCCCTATTGAAAAGACAGGGCAATAGGATTAAATAAAGACAGCTAAAGAATTCATTGCCACAATTAAAAAGAAAAATGGCAGAGATGAATGGGACTTTTGAGGAATTACAATATCTATCAGGGGACAAGAGGGATCCCAACTAGGATATGATAGTCATGCTGTAACTGATGAACTGGATACTTTGGAATCAGAAAATGAAGCTGGCGAGCCCATATTTCAACTCCCAAGGCACAACCACTTTTGTGATTCTGCTTCCTTTTGTAGGGCCTCTGCACCTCGAGGGTTAGAGGAAGAGGCCAAAGATTTAATAACCAAGGTAGAAGTGTTAGAATAGGAAAGACAAGTGTTTCCAGTGATTGAGACAGTGGATCCAAAGGATAACAGAGTGAGGGAGCACAGCCCATTAAATTTTAAGGATATAAAACAGCTTAAAGAGGCTGTCACTGCTTATGGGCCCCATGCTCCTTTTACTCAGACAATTTTTGAGTCTTTCGCAGGATTAAATTGTATTGATTGGATGCAGCACTGTAGAGCCTTGCTGAATAGGGGTGACTATTTGCTATGGAAAGACAAATTTCAAGAATTTTGCAAGGAAACCATACAAATTAATGCTGTTGCTGGATTTCCTGCTAGGTATTTAGATATTCTCGCAGGCACTAGGCAATATTCTACACTTGTAGCTCAAATTCTTTTTGACCCAGCAGTCCATGCACAAAATGCTGTTGCTGCTACTAGAGCTTGGAAAGCCCTGCCTATTAAGGCTGCAGGAGATAAACTATCTAAGGTATTGCAGGGACTGTCTGAGCCCTATTCAGATTTTGCAGACTGCCTCCTACAGCTGCCAGGCCACATTTTTGGTGATGATGGAAATGCCATGCCCATAGTTAAACAATTGGCATTTGAAAATGCAAACAAGTATTGTAAAGAGGCTTTACATCTCCATAAGGCCAAAGGTCTTAATGATTATATACTTATATGTCGGTACATAGATTGTCATCACATTATAGTCCAGGTTATAGCTTCAGTTATTAAAAGAGGTGGGGACAATGGAGGAGCCAGGCCAAAGACATGCTGTTGGTGTGGACAACAAGGACATGGTTGTGGCTCCAGAATGTAGTACTCAGTTTCTTAAATGGTCAGATAATGAAGGACATACATGTCTTTTTCAGGCTTTTGTGTTAAGTCATATCCCTGTTAATCTTTGTGGGAGAGATGTGCTTCAGGCCATGGGAGCGGTCCTTACTAATGAGCCTGTTAAAAATATGCTGGCTAACCAAGGTTATGTACGATGAAAAGGACTGGGTAAATTCATACAAGGTGACCCTCAGTCTGTTGTATCTAATAATTTAATTATCATAAGAGCCAGAGATCACACTGGGCCGTGAAATTTTCTTCTCTTAATTTTAAAGAGCCCTATAAGAGTTATCTATGGGTGGTGTTGCCTCAAGGAATGGCAAAGTGTCCCACTATTTGTCAAATTTATGTATCATTGGCCATTGCCCCCATTAGAGAGAAATTTAAATCCCTCTATATTTTACATTATATGGATGATATTATTTTATGCGACCCAGATTCTAAGGAAATGAATGAGGATTTTGGGGAATTGCAAAATCATCTTCAAGTAGCTGGCTTAAGAATAGCCCCAGAAAAGGTGCAACAAGAATTTCCTATCAATACTGGTCATCAATTGTTAAAGACTACTTTAAGGCTGGATAAATTGACCACCTTTAATGATTTTCAAAAATTATTGGGAGACATAAATTGGGATCGATCTAGTTTAACCCTAACAACTGGGCATCTTAGACCATTATTTGATATGTTACAAGGGGATTCTTATCCCACTTCTCCACACACCTTATCGCATGCTGTGTGGAAATGCATACAGCTTGTGCAAAAAACGCCTCCTATCTGCACGTTTAAATTATATTGACAATTCTCAGAAGTTGATGTTATTAGTTTTTGCTTCAGCATATTCCCCTACTGTGGTATTTTGGCAAACTGGTCCTATATTGTGGGTGCATGAACATTCATCCCCAAGAAAGGCAGTTACATCTTATCCCCAGGCAAAGCTATCCATTATTCAAAAGGCATACAAAATAAGCCTTCAAGTTTTTGGCATGATGCTGGATGTAATTGTTAGTCCCTATACCCAACAACAGATAAAATGGCTTCAACAGTTTGATGAGGATTGGGCACATTGCTTGTGTTCCTCACCCTGCCACTTTGATAGTTATTTTCCTTCCAGTAAGTTAGCTCATTAAAAAAAAATCACCATGTGTGTTTCCTCAAGGTTATTTCCCAAAATCCTCTGAAGGGGGCCCACAATCTATTTACAGATGGCTTTTCAAATGGTTGTGCAATAGCTATTTCTTTTCCCATTATCAATCGCTCTATACTTAAAGTGAAGTCTGCACAATTTGCGGAACTATCTGCAGTACTATTAGCCCTTCAACATTTTTCTAATCAGCCATTTAACTTATACACAGACAGTAAATATGTGTATCATATATTGGCTCCCTTAGAAACTTCTGCTTATATAGCTCCAGTCTCTCATGTACAAGAACACTTACTAGACATACAAAGCCTACTATGGAGGCGCTCTCCTCCAATTTCTGTAGGACATCTCCAAGCAAATTCTGATTTAGCCCACCCTTTAAGTGAAGGAAATGCCATTGCTGATTTTAATATTAAAACAGATAATGCCATCATGATGATGAGAGAGTCTGGTTATGAAGCAGACTGCACAGCTCATACAACCTTCCAATTAATACAGGGTCACTTAAATTCCATTTTAAAATTGCTAGATAACAAGCTATTGATATAGTTAAGAATTGTCCCCTATGTGCAGAGTTCTTACCTTTTCCACACCTTGAAGTTAACCCCCGTGATGTCACACCTAATGATATCTGGCAGATGGATGTTACCCATGTTCCTTCCTTTGGTCGACTACAACTTGTTCATGTATCTGTGGATACACATTCTCATCTCATATTTGCCTCTGCTCATACTGGAGAAAGGCTTAAGGAAGTTAAAAGCCATTGTTTATAAGCCTTTGCTTATATGGGAATGCCCAGACAATAAAAACTGATAATGGCCTTGCTTATACTAGTCAGAGTTTTAACTCTTTTTGCAAAAATTTTTTTTATCACACATAAGATGAGTATCCCTTAATATCCTCAGGGTCAGGACATGGTGGAAGGTGCTCTTTGCACAATTAAAGCCTACTTCATAAAACAAAACAGGTGGAGTTTACAGGGTCTTCTCATAGTCACCTTTCTCTTGTCCTTTATATTTAAAAATTTTTAACTATTGATGGTGCTGCTCGATCTGCAGCCGACAGTCATTGGCGCCCTCAGTCATCTGACTATGGTTTAGTTATGTGGAAAACTGTCCCTACTGGAAAACTGTGTGGCCCCAACCCAGTTATACTATGGGCCTGAGGGTCAGTTTGTGTCTTTCCACAAGATGCAGATAACCCTGTTTGGGTGCCTGAGCGGCTGATTCGCCATATGCGGAGGGACAGTGATTGTAACAGCCAGAAGTAAGGTCCGATGGGTCTTCAAGAATCTACCCATCCTGATGCCTGTGGGTCTGAGTAGCCATATGTGGCATTTTTTTCCTGACTATTAATTATAATTTGTATCCAGTGGCTATAAATTTACACTTTGATCCAAAGGACAAGAATTTCACCTTTATCTCAGGCATTGTATTCTGGTTCCGTTCTTTTTTGTAACTAATGCTACTAATTTTGGAGAAAGTTTCATTTTTCTCAGCAGGTCTGCCAACTATAAAAGCTGTCGGGGGCCACGTACCCAGGTGTGGAGCAGAGAGGAAAGGAGATTTTATGATCATGACTGCTAGTGCTGCCTTCACCACTGAAGCAACAGTTTCTACCATAGCCCTCTCCCAATCTGTAAATACTGCAAGCACTGATCAACTATCAGGTGATTTGGGTTAAGCCTTAGCCACACAAATCACACTTATTATCTAGTACAAATTGGCATTTTTAAACTAAATTTACAAACTAACCTCTTGTAGGAATACTTGAATTTTTGTGAGGAGCTCATATGGCTTCTTGTTCTCTGTCTTTTACACATATCTCTGTTAATGCATCATTTTTTCTCCAGAAATCCTGGAGTGATCAGTTTTTAAGTTATACACATGCTTTACCCATGCAGATCATTAACATCTATGAAACCTGAGTGCCACTTGCCAATGCAGAAGGCCTTTTACAAGGACTTCAACATGTGAGCAGATCATTGGGGTTTGTAGCCCTTGCACTTGGTGCTACTTTGCCACAGCATTAGAGAGGCCCATGACAACTTTCAAACAACACAGATACTGTCTTTGGCTCAAGAGAAAATGCCTCTGCCCACTTGTGTCTGACAAACTATTCCCCAGTAATGGGTAAGGCAGAGGGGGCAAATATCCAACCAAAGACAGGTAGGTTACGGGCCTGGGTGACCTCTCCAATGATGGGATGAAAGACCCTCAAGGAGTGTCTTCCCTCGGGAGAGACCCCGTGCCCAAGGATCAGTCGAGACCACTCGTGCGGATGCAATCAGCCAGAGGCTTTATTCGGATACACAGGTATCTGGGGCAACAAGATCTCCTTGAAGACTTGCGCGCCGAAAGGCTGGGGAAAGGGATTTTTATAGAGACAGGGGAGCAAATGCGCAGGTACAGAAGCGAGATGCATGGTTACAGGGATGCCATTGGTCAATTCAAATGAGGCCAGGGTTATTCTGAGGACAAGTTCCCTTAGTACATATTAACCAGGTGAATAGCAACCAGATGAATAGCAACCAGATGAATAACAACCAGATGAATAGCAAGCAGATGAATGGCTCTATCTAGGGTACACAGGGTGTTTTTCAGGTACTTTCTGTTCCTGGCTGGCACAGATATCCTGTTTGGCAGCCCTAGCTTGCTGACCCTGTCCTGAACCCGGGGCTACATGCACAAAGGTTCCTTCATAATGGTGCTGCAGCAGCTAAGCTAAGCTAATACAATATGATTGGCGGGGGTCTTTCATTCCCCCATTTCTCTTCTGGCTTTGAATGGAATCTTCCATTCATGTGGTCTATGTTAGTTCTATGAAGTCAGGGTCGGATTGGTCTATTTGTTTTAATCGCTGATACTGTTGGGTGAGAACCAGAGCCTGGATGACAGAGAGTCTATCCTTCATGAATTGGACTAAGCGGTTGAGGATGCAAGGTCCAAACAGGAGGATTAGGAGTAGGATGATCAAGGGACCCATCAAAGAGGACAATAGGGTGGTGAACCAGGGGGACCTATTGACCCATCCTTCAAACCATCCTTGCTGAGATTCGAATAGCTTTTGTCTTTGTTTTAATCTTTCCCTAAGTTTTGCCATGTTGTCTCTTACTAACCTGGTGTGATCTGCGTAGAAACAGCATTCCTCCTTGAGTGCCCCGCATAATCCTCCCTCTCGTAAAAATATCATATCTAATCCTCTCCTGTTTTGTAGGACCACCTCTGAGAGGGAGGTTAACCGATTCTTCCAGTGCCTTGATGTTAGTGTGTATGGCAGCCTGCAGTTGTTTAAATTGGCCGGTTTCTATAAGAGCAGCAGTGTCTGTACCCACTCCTGCCGCTATTCCCCCCATGGTGATACCTCCCAGTAACAAGGCCAGAGTTAGAGATACTGGTTCTCTCTTAAATCGGGGGTCTCCCTTCAAAATGACTGTAAATGTATTCTGGATCATGGTATGTTATTTTGGGCCATAATTCAACCAGAATACAATAATCATTGTATTCAGTACTTGAACAGACACACATGGGGTCAGGCCGGTGCTACATGCCCAGTAAGTCCCATCGGGGGCTGCTAAGTAATAGGCTCCTGTGGACATATGTTGGGTTGTTTTACATAAGGCCTGGTGGGTTTTGGGAACAGTCCCTATACAGAGTCCCTGCCCAGATGCTTCAGATAGGGTCAGCTTGTGTTGGGGGGTGGAAATGCAGCTGGTGGGTGTGGTGGAGTGGTTGGTATAATTACCTAGAACGGCCATCCCTTCATAATAGGGAGGTCTTGACAACAGACATAGCCAGCAATCTTGTGTCCTGTTCGGATCTGTGAGATTGAGAGCCAGATAGTCTCCTTGTATCAAGTTGAGTAGTCTATCCCCAGTCCCAGGTTGGCGGGGAGCCAAGGTAGTGGTAGTAGGGGTATGCACACTAGGGATGCTATTGCTGGCTAAGGAGGCTGTTGGGGCAACAGGGGATAATAAGGGGGGTACAACTGGGGCCGGCTGGGAGGGTGGTTTATGGTCTGCTATGACCATATTGGGTCCGATGGAATGGGTTGCTGTGTTCACTTTAAGTTTAATTTTGAAAGTGACACCTTTATCTGTCCCTGGGAGATACCATCTGAGACCCCAAGTGTACCCCTGTTGCCATCCAGTGGCCTGCCGTCCTGGCCTTGTGAATGCGATCCTGAGAGGTAATGACAGTGGTTTCTTCCAATTGGCATTTCCATCAGTTCCTCTCTGGTAATAATAAGTGTGTCCATCAGAGTCAGGTAGAGTATATTTTCGTTTGACTGTGATCAAATCCCAGGAAGAGGAGGGCCGCCAGTAGGCGTCCCCAGTGGTCTCACAGCCCCATTCATAGCAAAAGTATGCCTCATATCCCCCACATCGGTAGGCTGTGGCTCGATCTCTATTATCTCAGGGGCAAACATAAAAACCAGTTTGGGCTAATTTGCATCTAGCGGTGGGGCTGCTGCATCCATGGGCCGTCATCTGTTGGGGTCTGGCTCCCATGTATGATGATTGTAAGTTATGGGGACCCATAGTTGGGATAACCCAAGTGTCCAGGCCGGCAGCCAGTTGGCAAAAGTCGGGGGTGAATGTAGGCCACCAGGTGTTAAGCGCATGGTTGCCCTGAATTTCCCAAACAACCTCCCAGCTCTGGGACCAAACTTGCCATGTCAAAGAGTACACTTGGTGAGGGCTTCCTTCCTGCATCACAATTCCTAGTCCCAACAAGGCCCATAAAATGGTTAAGGGGCCCCACGGGTAAGTCTTAGCTTTAGCGGGTTTTGGGTGTGCTGAATTCTCCATGGTGAGGTCGTGGTCAGGTTCTTCTCTCCCGTGGTGTGGTCGGCCTTGACGTGGGAAGTGTGGATTCAGGCTGCGATGCCGTCAACCTTTAGTGCCGTCAGGGTAGTCAAGAGGACAGTGTATGGTCCTTTCCACCGGGGTTCCAGGTTCTTAGTCTGGTGTCTGCGTACCCATACAGTGTCTCCTATCTGGTAGGAGTGTGGTACCACCGGCTTATCTAGCTGCTCCCGATAGGCTGCTGCAAGTGGTTTCCAGACTTCTCTCTGGACAATCTGTAATGCCTGCAAATGAGCTTCCAGAGAATGACTATTAGCAAAATCAGCAATGTTGGAATCCAAGAAATTCATAAATGGGGGCGGGGCCCCATATAATATTTCAAATGGGGTGAGTCCATGTGGGCCCGGCGTGTTTCGGGCCCTGTATAAGGCTAAAGGCAGGAGGAGCACCCAGTCTCTAGAGACAGTTGCAAGCGTTAATTTAGACAAAGTCTCCTTAATTGTTCTATTCATGCACTCTACCTATCCTGAACTTTGGTGTCTGTATGCACAATGTAATTTCCAATCAATGCCCAAAAGCTTAGCCACCAACTGACTTACCTGGGAGACGAAGGTGGGCCCATTGTCAGTACCCAGGATCTGGGGCATCCCATACCTGGGGAAGATTTCTTCCAAGAGTTTCTTGGTCACAGTCTTTGCCATTTCATGTTTTGTGGGGAAAGCTTCTACCCATCCAGAGAAGGTGTCTATGAACACCAGTAGGTATCTGTATCCATATAATCCAGGCTTTACCTCTGTGAAATCGATTTCCCAATGGGTACCGGGACGGTGTCCTCGAACTCGGATCCCTGGTTCGAGCTTAGTCCTGCCTGCATTTACCTGGGCGCAGGCTTTGCATTCATCAGTTACTTTTTGTATGGCCCCGTCTCTATTTAGGAGGTATTGTCACATCTCCTGGCATTCTAGGAGAGTCTTCATCTTTTTGGGGCTCAGATGGGTTAGTTTATGTAAACAGTCTATCAGTTCGTAGGTTTGTCTCATGGGTCTAACGATTGTTCCTTTGAAAATCCAATGTCCCTTTTTGGGGTCATAAGTGGCCCCCATTTTCTTTAGGAGATTTATGTCCTCTTGGCTATATGACAGGGAGCGTCTGAGTCCCTGATTCTCCCCTGGGCACGTCAAAGGAAGGGCTCAGGTGGTGCTGAGGGAGTTTAGAGCAGCCTCCCTTGCAGCTGTGTCTGCTAGTCGGTTCCCTTTTGCCTCCGGGCTATTGCCTCTTTGATGGCCAGGGCAATGCATAATGCTCAATTTCTGAGGCAGAAACAAGGCTTTTAGCAGTGCCAGGATCTCAGCCTTGTTTTTAATTTCTTTTCCTTCTGAAGTTAATAGTCCTTGCCTCTGGTAAATTTCCCCATGTATGTGGGCAGTGGCAAAGGTGTATCGGCTATCTGTATAGACGTTCAGTCTCTTACCTTCTGCCATCTGAAGGGCCTGGGTTAGCACGATGAGCTCAGCTCTCTGGGCTGAGGTGCCTGCAGGAAGGGCTTTTGCCCAGACTACCTCCGTCTCTGTGGTCATGGCTGCTCCCGCCTTCCGCTCCCTGCTCACCAGGATGCTGCTGCCGTCCGTGTACCAGGTGTAGTCTACATCTCGGAGGGGTTGATCCCTCAGGTCTGGTCTGGTCCCGTGCATTTCTGCAAGGATCTGGAGACAGTCATGCAGTTCTGGCTTTCCCAGCAGGGGGAGCAGAGTGGCGGGGTTAAGTGCAACCACTGGACTGAATTGGACTCGGTCCGCATCCAGGAGCATGGCCTGGTAATGAGTCATGCGGGCGTTGGAGAGCCAGCAGTCTGGAGGTTGTCTAATCAAGGCTTCTACTGCATGGGGTGCTAGGATAGTTAAAGGCTGACCCAGAGTTAATTTGCCGGCATCCTTGACAAGGACTGCAATGGCTTCTATCATTCGCAAGCAGGGTGGCCAGCCTGACGCTACTGGATCAAGTTTCTTGGATAAGTAAGCTATTGGACGCTTCCAGGGGCCCAGTCTCTGAGTGTGAGTATTCCTTTAGCATAGCCCTGCCATTTGTCCACAAACAATTTGAAGGGTTTGGTGGTATCAGGGAGGCCCAACGCTGGGGAGGCCAGCAAGGCCTTTGTAATATCCTGGAATGCCTTCTGTTGTTCCTCTCCCCAATTAAACAGAGTCCCTTGTTTGGTGAGAGGGTATAGGGGTGCAGCCATCTCCGCAAACCCTGGAATCCAGAGGCGGCAGAACCCTGCAGTCCCCAGAAACTCCCGCAGCTGGCGGGGATTTTTAGGGGCAGGGATGTCAGTAATAGTCTGTTTACGTGCCTCAGTCAGCCATCTCTGTCCATCCCTTAATTGATAGCCTAGGTAGATGACCTCTTTTTGGCATATTTGGGCCTTCTTTGTGGATGCCTGATATCCTAATTGTCCTAGTGTCTGCAAGAGGGCTTCTGTGCCCTCCCTGCACTCCTGTTCTGATTCTGCCGCCAGCATCAGACATATTGGAGCAGTAACAGGGTAGGATGCTGCACCCTGAAATCTGCCAGATCTTGATGCAAAGCCTCGTCAAAGAGGGTTGGGCTGTTCTTGAACCCTTGGGGAAGCCTGGTCCAAGTTAATTGGCCTGAGAGCCCAAGATCTGGTTCCTTCCATTCAAAGTCAAACAGAGATTGACTCACAGGATGCAGCTGTAGGCAGAAGAAAGCATCCTTTAAATCAAATACAGTGTACCAAGTGTGGGAAGGTGGCAGTGTGCTCAGTAGAGTATAAGGGTTGGGGACCGTAGGGTATATGTCTTCTACCCTCTTGTTGACCTCTCTTAAATCCTGCACTGGCCGATAATCCCCAGTACCAGGTTTCTTTACCGGCAGTAGGGGAGTATTCCAGTGTACCAAGTGTGGGAAGGTGGCAGTGTGCTCAGTAGAGTATAAGGGTTGGGGACCGTAGGGTATATGTCTTCTACCCTCTTGTTGACCTCTCTTAAATCCTTCACTGGCCGAAAATCCCCAGTACCAGGTTTCTTTACCAGCAGTAGGGGAGTATTCCAGGTTGAGCGACAGGGGGTGAGGATGCCCTGGTCCAGCAGCCTCCTTATATGAGGTTTTATTCCCTGATATGCCTCATAAGACATGGGGTATTGCTTAATGGAGACGGGGGCAGCTGTAGCCTTTAGTTGTATTATGAGCGGAGGATGTCGCAGTACTAATCGCATTCCCCCAGTCTCGGCCCATGCCAGTGGGAATTTATCAAGCCAAGAAGTCATGTCAGGTCCCTGGGGTCTTTGAGTTTCATAAAGTCTATATTCATCTTCCAGATGCAGTGTGAGAATCTGGAGGGGGGCCCCTTTGGGGCCCATTATGTTAGCCCCTCTATCTTCAAAGTGAATTTGAGCCTTTAATTTAGTGAGGAGGTCTCTTCCTAATAGTGGATAAGGGCAATCCGGGACATGCAGAAAAGAATGTGTCACCTTACCAGTAGCCAGCTGTACTTTTCGATCCTTCGTCCATCGGTATCTCTTACCACCTGTAGCTCCTTGGACCCAGGCCGATCGGAAACTGAGTGGTCCCAAAGTATGGGTTAGGACTGAGTGCTGGGCTCTGGTATCTACTAGGAAGGTGACTGGTTGCCCCCCAACATTGAGAGTTATCCTGGGCTGGGGGGGGGGCTCCTGGCCTCGACTGTCCTAATCCTCCAGGGTCAGAAGGGAGGTCGGGGGCCTGGGCTTCTTCGGCCCCCTGGGTCGCTTTGGACAGTCCTTTACCCAGTGTCCCCATTCCTTGCAATAGACACATTGGACCTTCTCCACTCGGGGTCCCTTCCAGTCTCCCCCTGTCTTAAGTCCTTTTCTATCCTGACCTGAAACGACGGTGGCCAGCAGTTTGCTAAATTCTTTGTTCCGTTTCCGTTCCCTAGCATTCTCTCTCTCCTCAGCTCCCTTTCTAAATCTCTCCTCTCTCTGTTCTGACTCCTTACACGGCTGTTCCTCTCTTTCCTCAATTGTCTCTCTCTTATTAAAGATGCATTCTGCTTCTTTTAATAAATCCTGTAGGGAGCTTTCCTTGAGGTTATCAAGCCTCTCTAATTTTTTTCTGATATCAGGAGCTCATTGCCAAATAAAAGTCATAGAGACATTGGTAGCCTGTCCTGGATCCTCTGGATCATAGGGAGTATACATACGATAGGCTTCTTTAAGTCTTTCTAAAAATGCTGACGGAGTTTCCTCCGAGCCCTGTATGACCTGCTTTACCTGGGCCAAATTGGTGGGGTGGTGTGCTGCCCGTGGAGACCCGCTATGAGCAACTGGTGATAGAGGCGCAGGTGGTTCCTACCTTCAACCGTAGTGAAATCCCAACCAGGGCGTTCCAAGGGGAAGGCAGCATCAATTTCATTAGGCAATAGCGTGGGGCGGCCATTTTCACCGGGAACGTCTTTCTGAGCCTCGAGGAAGACCCGCTGTTTCTCTTCAGAGGTCAGCAGGGCCTGCAGCAACTGCTGGCAATCATCCCAGGTGGGTTGATGAGTATCTAGAATGGACTCGATCAAAGAGGTTAGGGTGGTGGGGTCTTTGGAAAAGGAAGGGTTATTATTTTTCCAATTATAGAGGTCAGAGGCCGAAAAGGGCCAATACTGGGGTTGGCCGTTTGGCCATGTCCGGAGTGGGAGAGCGTGAGAAGTGGAATCTGGCGGGGGCTCCCGCCGACCTCTCAGTCGCCAGGCCATCGGCGAAGGGGCAGGCGCTTCCGGGGTCGGGGGTCGCTCGGGAGGCCCCGGACCTGCAGCCGCAGCTTCTCCTTGTTGTTCAGGTCCCGGACCCTGGTATGGGTGAGGTTCATCAGAGAGTAAGTCAATAAGAGGAGAGTCAGGACTGGGCGGTAACACCTCAGTGGGTGCTCTTTTGGACTTCTCCTTGACTGCCTTAGAGCTTCCCAAAGGTTTCCTTGTCACTGTACTCTTTGTGAGGGTGGGATAAAGGGAGGATGTGGTCGGGGTGGTAAGAGGAGGGGGAGGTAAGGAAGGAGTGGTAGGAGTCAGGGAAGGACGTGCGGGGGTTGTGAAAGGCTTAACCCAAGGTGGAGGGTCAGAAGCCAAGGCTTCCCAGGTGACGATGTAGGCAACCTGGTCCGGGTGGCCATGTGGCCCTGGATCCATCACTCTGGCTTTCACCTGTGAAATAGTATCAAGGTTAAATGTTCCGTCTTGCGGCCAGGCAACATTAAAGGTTGGCCACTTGGACTAGCAGAGAGTAATCCATTTCTTCTTTCGGACATCCAATGACTGGTTGTTGGCTGTGTCTTGGATGTCGCCCCAGTGCTGGAGAGTGAGACTTAAGGGGGTTGTTATAGACTGTCCCATCCCTTCAGAGAGGAGGGTGTCAAAGATAATGCCACCAAACAAGAGACAGAGACAAACACAAAACAGATGCGCAGCGCGGCTCCGGCATAAAATCGAAAGCAAAAATACAGACAGAGACTCTGAAGAGGGTCCGGATCCCTCGTCTCCCAGAAGAACCACATGCCCCTCGGAAGAGGGCTGTGCCCCAACGAGTCCCACTCTGGTAGTAGGTTCAGACAGATGAGTCCCAAAAGTCGGGCCCCAGATACCCCTGGAACGTCTTGCAGGGCTGCAAGAGAGAAGTCCGAGTTCGTCAACTCCTTCTCTATTCAGCCAGAATACTGACTGACTCAGCTGAATCGCACAGAATTCAGATTCGCAGCGCCATAGACGAACAAATGAACAATGAACACGAACGAAGTGCTGGCCAGCTTAACACCCGATGGTGGGTCAGTGGTCCCTGGGTGAGGGTCTCCTATCTCGGACGAGCCCCCAAATGAAAGACCCTCAAGGAGTGTCTTCCCTTGGGAGAGACCCCATGGCCAAGGATCAGTCGAGAGCACTTGTGTGGATGCAATCAGCATGAGGCTTTATTCAGATACATAGGTACCTGGGGCGACAAGATCTCCTTGAAGACTTGCGCGCCGACAGGCTGGGGAAAAGGATTTTTATAGAGACAGGGGAGCAAAAGCGCAGGTATAGAAGCGAGATGCATGGTTACAGGGATGCCATTGGTCAATTCAAATGAGGCCAGGGTTATTCTGAGGACAAGTTCCCTTAGTACATAGTAACCAGGTGAATAGCAACCAGATGAATGGCTCTATCTAGGGTACACAGGGTGTTTTTCAGGTACTTTCCATTCCTGGCTGGCACAGATAACCTGTTTGGCAGCCCTGGCTTGCTGACCCTGTCCTGATCCCGGGGCTACGTGCACAAAGGTTCCTTCATAATGGTGCTGCAGCAGCTAAGCTAAGCTAATACAATATGATTGGCAGGGGTCTTTCAGGGAAAGGAATTATGCTGACGTCCTCTGCCACATAAGGCAGGTGTTAGTTTACATTTGAAAAAAGGGGGGGGACATGTAGGGCCCTGCATGGACCCCTGAGGTGCCTTGAGCTAGTCTGAAGCTGTTGGCAGGAACTCCTTGCCCCAAGGCTTTTTTGGTACTCTTACCATTTTTTGATGACACACACCTCCTGACACACACCTCGTGACAATACACACCTATTAGGGAGGAGCTAAAATTCCTGTAATTTTTCCACTATGATTTAAGTCAGTATTTAAGACCATTCTTTCCCCTCAATAAACTTCATCTGGCATTTGGTATTCCAACATTGCCATTGAATGAATGACACACTGTTTTTTTTTTTTTTTTTTTTAATTTCAATCTCTAGGCCTTTACCCAATTCATGGAAGCGATGGTAGTGCAGACACTACAAAAAGTAAGTTGGTGTTGAGTACAAAGACTTTTCTACACAAAGACTCCTGATTGAAATGCTTTCCACAAGTGCAGCCCATAGACTGAACTATTCATAGGTCAACATCCAGAACTGGGGTGTTGCTAGGACCACATGTGACCTCACAGAATATGGTGACAGGTTCCCAACAAGCTTGCAGGAGGCCTTGCCAAACTGTGTACTATGACCTCCCTAGTTTCAGGTAGCATCCTCTCATTCACAATGCTGTGGCTTCTGCACTCTTCCATGCTCAGAATTCTTCACAGCAACAATCAGCACAGAAGTCAGTCCAATGGCGCCTGTTCTGCTATAAAACCAAGCCTGTACCATGTCTCTAGGGAGTGTCCTGACCAACTGCCAACATCAGACTGAAAGGAGAGAACCTTAAGATGATTCTTCTAAAATCACGAACAAGACAAGGCTGCCCTCTCTCTCAATATCTCTTCAATATTGTACAGGAAGTTCTAGCTAAAGCTATAAGACAAGAAAAGAAGATTAAAAGGGATCCATATTTGAAAGGAAGAAGTCAAACTATCACTATTTGAAGATGATATGATAGCTTAATATACCTTAATAAGCAACCCAATAAACTCTACCAAGGAACTCCTATAGCTGATAAACATCTTCAGCAAACTAGCAGGGTACAAGATAAACTCAAAAAAATCTGTAGCCCTACTTTTTTCAGACAACAATGAGATTGAGAAAGAAATCAGAGAAACATAACAATTTACAATAGCCAGAAAGAACATAAAGTATCTTGGAGGAACACTTCCCAAACAAATGAAAGTCCTATATAATAAAAATCTGTGGCTCTAAAAAAAGAAATTAAAGAAGATACCAGAATATGGAAAGGTCTCTCATGTTCTTGAATAGGTAGGATAAATATAGTAAAAATGGAAATCTTGCCAAAAAGCAATCTAGAGATGCAATGCAATCTCCATTAAAAACCCACCACAATTCATCACTGACCTTGAAAGGATAATAATCAACTTTTTATGGAAAAACAAAAGACCCAGCATAGCCAAAACAAACCTGTAAAATAAAAGAACTTGAAAGGCATCACCATCTGTGACTTTAAGATCTACTACAGAGCTATACTCCTGAAAACAGCCTGAAATTGCAACAAAACCAAAACAAAACAAAACAAAACAAAAAAACAAAACAAAACAAAACAACAACAACAAAATTAAAACAGGTAGAACATTGAATGGATTTCAAAAACCTGATACAAACCCACATAGGTATGAACACCTGATTTTCTACAAAACATATAAATCAATACAATGGGATGAGGAAATCATCTTCAACAAATGGTGCTGGCCCATTTGGATGATGGTGTTTAGAAGAGTGCAGATAGACCCAAGTCTGTAGCCATACACAAAATTATGGTCCAAATGGATCAAAGACCTCAACATCAATCCAACCACACTGAACCTCTTAGAGGAGAACTTAGGAGGTGCCCTTGAACAAATTGGTATAGGAGACCACTTCCTGAACGTAACTCCAGGGGCACAGAAACTGAGAGAATCAATAAATGGGACCTCTTCAAACTTAGAAGGTTCTGTAAGGCAAAGGACACAGTGGAAAGACAAAATGGCAGCCCACAGACTGGGAAAAGATTTTATGTAAGGAATAAGGTTTTTCTGCCTGCCACGGGTCTGGTCCTGCCATCACACCAGCCCCAATTAACACAGAGACTCTATATATGACATAATGCTATTGGCCTGGTACTAGTTTCTTATGTGCTAGCTCTGTCTTAAGTATTAACCCATTTCTGCTGATCTATGTATGTTCATGTGGTCTTCTTACTGAGGAGCATACCGGTATTCTGCTTTCTCCAGACTCTCCATGCTGACTCCTCCTTCCAACTTCCTCTTCCCTCCTTGTCTCTTAGTCCCACCTATCTTCCTTTCCTATTGCCCAACATTTACAGAAGGGCAACTCACATCAATTTTCACCAATACTACATAAGATAATGAGATGATCTCCAAAATATTCAAACAACTCAAAAAACTAATCAACAAAACACCAAACAACCCCATTAAAAAATGGGGTACAGACCAGCAGAGGAACTAGGATACAAGGGGTATAATAAGAGATTCATATAAACTCCCTCACAGTACCAAGAAGGGACAAGTCCCCCAGAGCTCAGGGGAAGTTTGGCGGGGGCAGCGAATGGAGAGAGTAGTAGGAGAAAACGAGGGGGAGGAAAGGAAAACATGTGCAACCAGGAAGATTGAGACTGATTAGGAATAGAAGACAGGAAAGAGAGACACAAAGAGAGAGAGAGAACATAAAAGAGGGAGCCAATATTGGTTTGAAGATAAAATTGAACACAAAGAAAGGTCTAGAGAACTACAAGACTTCTCCCAACTAACAATTTGAGCTTCTGTGGAAAGGCTACCATAAATGCCCTTCCCGGAGAGTGAGATCAACCACTAACTTATCCATGGAGACCTCAATTAATGCCTGTTGGAAACAGGAGCAAATACCCATACATAAACACTAAGTCAAAGTAGAACACAGATGCATGTTGAGAGGACAAGACCAGGTGACAGAAACACATAGAGACACTTACTTGAACAAGGAGCAGCTAACGGGCCACCAGACTGATAGCTGGGAAGCCAGCATGGGACTGACTCAGACCCCACTGAATATGGGTCTCAGCCAGAAGGACTGAGCAGTCTAAGGAACCTCAGACAGTGGAGCCAGGATGTATCCCTGGTACACAAAAGGACTTTGCAAACACATTCCCCATGGAGGAATAACTGCCTTAATCTAGAGACAGGAGAGACGCCCTAGTCCCTGCCTCACATGACCTGTCAGATCTACAGGACCCCAACTGGATGGCATTCCCCTACACATGGAATTGTGGTGGGGGGATGGGAGGGGAGGGTGGTTAGAGTGCATGTGAGAGGGCAGAGTGAGTAAAAGGGAGGGAAGGGGGAGGGGAAAGGAAGGTAGGGAGGGAGGGAGGAAGAGGGAACTGGGATCGACATGTAAAATAATAAATTAAATTTAAAAAAATGCTTTGACTCCAAAACGAAGTTCAAGGACATGTTACTGTGGAAAAGGATTTCTATTATTGTTTCCACAGAAAATGAAAAGATGTGGATTCCTTCCAGACTAATGTGGTTTGATCAAGCCAGACCACCTGATAGAGAATACCAGGTGATCCTACATTCAAAACAGGTGGACAAAGCAGCCTCACATACTACAGGCAGGATTTTTGCACCTTCATAGAATCCCCCATGACAGCGCCTCTTACCAGCATGAAGTAGTTTGGAAAGAACGACACCCAAATCCCCAAATATTGTCTATAAATGCTTGTTATTATTTAAATGGACTTGGTTATACAAAATGAAAAAAAAAGAATAGAAGCGTTCATTGAAAACAAAACTTAATAAAATCAAAAATAAAAATGGGGTACAGAACAGAAGAAATAATTCTCAATAGAGGAAACCAAAAAAGCTGAAAAACACTTAAGAAAATGTTCAACATCTTTAGCTATCAGGGAAATGCAAATCAAAACAACTTTGAGATACCATCTTACTCCTGCCAGGATGGCTAAAATTAAAATCACCAAATGACAATTTATAACAAAGAAGATGTGGAGAAAGGGAACACTCCTCCACTGCTGGTGGGAGTGCAAACTCGTACACCCATTTTGGAGATAAGTATGTTGTTTCCTCAGGATAATGGGAATTAGTTTATCACGCGACCCAGCAACCCCTCCTTAGACATATACCCAAATGATCCATATCCCGGCAACAAACACATCTGCACAACTATGTTGATAGCAGCATTATTTGTAATAGCAAGAAACTGGAAACAACCTAGATGATCCTCAATTGATATGGCACATCTACACAATGGAATGCTACTCTGCAGAAAAAAAAATAATGGAATCTTGAAATTCGCAGGCAAGTGAATGGCTCTTGAAACAACCATCCTGAATGAGGTAGCCGAGTCACAAAAACATGAACATAGGATGTACTTGCTCATATATGGGTTTTAGACCTAGAGCAAAGGATCACCAGCCTATAATTCACACCACCAGAGGAATTAGGTGTATTCTAAGGTGTATTCTAAGGTGTATTCTAAGAGATTCATATAAAGTCGTTCAAAGAAGGTTGACTGGACAAGTCCCCCAGAGCACATGGGAGGTGGGGGGGGGGTCAATGAATGTAGAGAGAACTAGGAGAAAGAGAAGGGAAGGAGAGGAAAATAATTGCGACTAGGAAGATTGAGTCAGGGTAGGAATATAAGACAGAGAGAGAGAGAGAGAGAGAGAGAGAGAGAGAGAGATTGAGAGTGAGTGAAAGAGAGAGAGGGAGACAGAAAGAGAGAGAGAGAGAGAGAGAGAGAGAGAGAGAGAGAGAGAGAGAGAGAATAAAAGAGGGAGCCAGTATAGGTTTTAGGAGAAAAGTGAATCTAAACAAAGGTCTAGAGACCTACAAGACTGTTGCCAACTAACAATTTGAGCAACTGTGAAAAGGCTACCATAAATACCCTCCTGGATAGTGAGATCAACAGCTAACTTATTCACCATCATAGAGCCCTTCTATAGTGCTGTTGGAAACAGAAGCAAACACCCAAACCTAAACACTGAGTTTAACGAGAATCCAGATGCAGATGGACAGAACAAGACCAGGTTGTAGAAACACACAGAGACAGCTGACCTGAACAAGGAGCAAATAACAGGCACCCAGACTGATAGCTTGGAATCCAGCATGGTACTGACTCAGTCTTCTCTAAATATGGGTCTCAGCCAGAATGACTGAGCAGTCCTAGGGACTGCAGACAGTGGAACCACATGCACAAAATGTCATTGCACACACATCGCCCATGGAGGGTACTCACTTAACCTAGAAACAGGAGAGAAGCCCTACTCCCTACTTCAAATGACTTGACAGATCTACATGACTACACGTGGATGGCATTGTCATACATGTGGAATTGGGTTGGGAGTTGGGAGCAGAGGGTGGTAACTGCGCATGTGAGGGGGAATAGCGTGTAAATGGGTGGGTGGGAGGGAGGGAGAGGGAAATGGGATCGACATGTGAAATAAAAAATAAATAAGTAAATTAAAAAATAAAATAAAATAAATACTCCCAGGCCAGAATCTTACAAGCTGCTGGTAATACAGAACACCAGTGTAAACAGCACAAGGCTCCTCCTGGTACAGAAGTCCTAAGCCATGCTCATCCAGGATCCATGCTGGGTTTCTGAAGGCCTAGGTGCATTGGTCCACCTGGTGGACAGTCAGAGAGGAGAGGGGTTCTGAATCCCTGGGGGCTAATGACAGAACCAGCCCCTGGCCCAGCCCTCCTCTCCTCAGGTGGCAGTGACTGTGACCACAGGGAAAGGGGTGAGGGTGAGAGTGGGGAGGAGGAGGATTAGGGGTGTTGGGGAGAACAACTTTGGTAAAGATTTTTGTGTCAACTAAAAAAAATAAAAATAACAAAATATATGGTAATTAGAAGGGATGGCTATGTGCAGACTTGTTACAATCAGTCTGAAGCAAAGAAGACAGAATAAGATAACAGTGGTGTAGTAGACAAGTCAAGTGGCCTGCAGTTTTATAGGTCAACGCAACTCATCAAAGCAGAACAGAGAACATCAGAAGGAACTTCAGGTGTTATGAGTATGATTCAATTTCTCTGGGCAATAAAAGTAGAACAGCAAAAAGGATTGGCAAGATCCAGAAGAGTGGAAAAGAGATAAAAATAAAATTATAATACTGAAAGATAACATAAAAGAAGATCTGGTGTAACCCACAAAATCCATAAAAGGGGCCAACAGTTAAGAGAGCAGAGGGTGCAGAGAGGCTAAGGGGAAAGCACCAATGTAAGAAGGTAGAGTCAGGAATTAAATAAATAAATAAGATTTCACTTCAGGCATGCATATCTGGGTAAGAGTCACTGATAAGAAAAAAGAAAAAGAGAAAAGAAGAGACATTTCTACGCTAGGAATGTCTGAGAAAATCGAGAGAGACTAAAGGTAATGTAAAAAGTTATGGAGGTTCAAAGAAAAGTCGTCAAATGTCGAGAAAGATGTAAACTGTTTACTGTGGGCTCTCATATCTACAAATATAAATTTAAGATTAGTAGTATGAGTTAAAATTTTTGACCATACCAGGTTAATGGTTTAAAAGTTCTGTTTATTTCTCTCAAGAAAAATATATGTACTTGCTAAAAAGTTCTATCAGTGTTTCTTGTTAGAAACTGGTTTGTTGCAAGAATAGAGCTAAAACAAAAATGGTTTAAACATTTTTGCTGTCTAATGATAACAGCCCCCAGCTCAAAATTTACCTCTGAGCACTGGTCATTAAATTCAGATTATCAGAAAATCAGATGGCCTTTTAATGTAGATGACATTAATTCTGTTTTATGTCGAAAGCTGTTAAAAATTGAAACTAGTTAAAAAGTTACAATTATTAACACTGGAAATTAACATAAACTTAACAGGCACCAAGGTGACAATGTGTTTAAAGACATAAAGGATGCTAAAATTATTTGATATTATAAGAAGTCAGTACAGGATGTTTAATTGTTTTATCAAACAGTTTTTTACATGTTTAAATTCAGAAGGTTGCATTATATTTGTGCTTTATTTCATTATTAATATTTGTACTTAAATTAAAGGGCTAAAATTTAAGATCATAGCCATAAACTGTATATACTAACCAAAAGTTGAGAAGCTCATTTTTTAATGATACAGATGGCAATCCATCCTTGTTTTTGCTAAATTTGGTAAGCATAAGTTATGTAGATGAACTGAATCACATAGCTGTTTTATGTTTTCCAAAAAGGAGTTTCAAATTAAAATCAGTATTTTTAAAGCTAAACTGACAATGCATAGTTCTAGTTTTATAAAATCTGGTAACTATTATAAAATGTTAAGAAACAGAAGTTACCAACCATCCTTATTGATTAACTTTTGGTTATAGTCAAACTAATATTAATGATTAATAACAGGAATAAACCTCACTCTGTCTCCTATACATATTCTAAAAGTTTAAGCTTAAATCGAGTAACTGAAAACCAAGTTGTCTATTAAGATCTACCTAGAAAGACTTCTAATACTACAGAGATCTGTATAATAAGACATTTAAATATTAACTAAAAAAGTGTAATAATGTCAGACAAAGAATCACAGAACCTAACAATGACCAAAGAAAGGTCTCTAAAGAACATTGTGGGGCAGCATGGATTGTGATGACACTGACGAGGGAGCAAGATGCTGAAACACAATGCCTACAGCATGATAGGACCCAGCTCGGACTGTGTAGAGGCTGCAGGGTACTGGAAAATTGTCTGCACCTTTGCCTAGACAAAATAAGTTCAGACTTTTCCAATTCCAGGTTCCATAGGGGAAAAAAAAAACACCTCTCACATTATATACTTGGTGAAAAATTTCTCCCGTCAATGCCATAGAAAATTGGATATTGCTAAGAATATAAAAATGGTCCCTGTGATTTTTTTTAATAGATTCAAAAGTAACATATAGTTTATCCTTCTCAGATCTCTAATTCTATTGGTGGCTTGGCTAACCAAATCTTTGTGAGCTTGGCAATAAAGGCAGCCTTGATATGGCTCCTAAATAAGAATTTAAAAATATAAAGATATATGTCTTTTTTGAACATTTATTTATTAATTATGCATACAGTGTTCTGCCTGCATACATGTCTGCATACCCAAACAGGATACCACATCACATTATAAATGTTTGTGAGCCACAATGTAGTTGCTGGGGATTGAACTCAGGACTTCTAGAAGAGCAGCCAGTAATCTTAACCTCTGCCTCATCTCGCTAGCCCAAGACATATACTTCTTAAAGATATAAAAATTAATTTACAATATAAAAATTCAGAGCTTAACTTTTAATCAAGTTCTGATAAGCTAATAGAGCAGGGACTCCCAGCTGTTTAGTCACAAACTCAAAGTTTTATGATTTTTATTGGGTGTTATCGAAGTGTAAATATGAAGGATGTTTCAATAGGCCTAAGGCACTACTGACTAATCTATACATGGATTGCTCTTGACAGAAGAAAAAGATTCTACCCCAAATCTGTAAATTTTGCTAGGACTCAAAGGCATAAGTACATTCCTGCTGTTTTATAGATACGCAAAACCTGCTTTTTGTACAATTTGGATTTCAGCACAGATTGGTGATGATGATATATCTAAAACTTTTATGTCCTTTTATATAACACAGTTCATATAGGCTTCAGAGGGTCAAATGTCATAAAGCTTTTATCCACTTCTTACAGGTCAAAAGGACTGCAGATTAATACAGCTATCTTGAGGATGGAATTTTCTCCCTGGTTTTGCTGTCTTTCTTGATCACCAAAGGTAAGGAACAAAGAGTTACAATTAAATATATACATTTTAACCTTTGTTCCCAGTTTAAACATGTCTCAGACGATTTGTGCTTCTGGCAGATGAGTATCAGTTGCTGACTACAGCCTGCTCCTCTCTAGTGGTCTCCCTACTTACTGTGAACCAGCCCATCCAAAGTGATTTTTCAACAGTGTCTACAAACTGATGCCTCTAATTAATGGTCCATTTCCTGAATCCCACTTCCTTTTGTTGGATTTGTCTAGCATTTTAGCCTACTTGCAGCTAAGAAAACACTGCAAAAGTAAGTAGGAAGTAGTACTGCCATGTCGCTGGCACAACAGTGTTTTCATTTTCAAATAGTTGTCACCTGGAGTTCTATAGCCTATAAAGCTTCCTTGAGCAGCTTGTTACTATTATGCCTACTGGTTTCCTCAACTTCCAAGGAAGTTGGAACTCCTGGCTGCAAAAGCAAAAGGATTTTACTGGTAAAAATCAAACCAGCTGGGACCTCACTATGTCAGAAAAGTAAGGTAGTGCCTTAAAATTGTGAGGGGTTTATAACATGGTAAAGAGAAAGGGAAATTTGAGACCACTACTCTCAGTTCACAAGGTTTCCAAGATACAGGCAGATGATAGAGTACAAATTAATTTACAAGGTCAACATGGAACTAAGTTAATATTATCCATCATGTGTTTAGGCAAGATTGATGAGCACACCTGACAGGTTGGTGTTTTTTCTTTGATTTTACCTCTTCTCCTGAGAACAGGATGTGGGTTCTGTACTCTGTAGTCAGGGATTTATCTATTGGCAGAAATTCTTGTTGTCATTATTTTTTCCTTGGCCTTGGCCCTGGCCCTGGCCCTGGCCCTGGCTCTGGCCCTGGGCCCTGGCCCTGGCCCTGGGCCCTGGTCCTGGCTGTTCTGTACCAATGAAAATCTAAACAATGCCGAGAAACCATGGGATCAAGCTCCTCTAAAGGGGAGAGAATGAAGAGTGATTATTTTATTTTCAAAAAAGAGAAAAGGTTTATGGTAGAGGTGATTAATTGTATTGTATCCATTCTAGGAATTAGAAAATTGACGCATAGAAAAACGGTTTAAAATACTCATCATTGTACTTGAATGGCATTATGATGCTTTCGTTTTCATGCTTATGGCACTATAGACATGTTGTAGCTTGAGAGACGGATAAATATGTAGAACCCAAAAGAAAGAGCCATGCTTTGTTTTTGTGAGAAACTCAGTGAGGCTGTAAGGTTACTTCATCTTTATGTATGCTCCTTTTAGCATTTGGGAGGGGCACTAGAATATGACAGAATATTGGTTCATAAATGTTGCCTGGCGACCCTGCTTGCATTCTGTATTCTGTTATCATGGGCCAAGGACCAGAGAGCAGTTTCGAAAAAGTGTTATCATGGGACATTACAGTCTCCCAAGATAACTATCTCCTAAAACTTTCAATGACAGCATTTGATTCCCCTAAGCAAGTCATAGCCAAATCTCTGGAAGTTTGCCTACTGCTTTTACTGGTTACCAAATTCTAGAGTACCTAATTATCAGAGAACATTCAATTTCTTCTGTTTATGAATTCTCTCTCTCCTAAGAATTAATACTATGGAAACAAAGATAATAAGACTCACAATTATTCATCAAAAGGTGATTTTCTCATTGTTAACTTCCTTCAGGATGGTGATAATCCATTTGTTAGAGTAGACATAGGGATTATTGGATTGCAGTCCATCTCTTTTGAGGCAGCCGTCCAACATGAAATATGTAGGATCTTCTAATAACCCTGCATAAACAATGACATTTCAGCATTAAACATTTCACGACTCTGCTCTCCGATTAAATAAGCGATGAACCTGGGAGTTTCACACAATCATGTGAGAGTCAGTCTGAGTCAATTGTGTCGAGTATGGCAGACCATTTCTTCATCTGATTATGTTGTTATTTGATTATGAAAAAAGGAAATTAGATAATCCATGATCAGTGGATTCCACGATGTGGGAAGCAATTATTATGGACCATCTAAATATCAATTTTGTAGTTAAAATATTTAAATTAATCACGACAGCATCGTTCATGAGCCTGGTTTGGAGCAACCTTAGGGAAGTGGATGATGTTACATGAACTCATTGTTTGATTATTTAACTATATAAAACAATGATTATATCATCCATGACACCTGGAATCTGGTGCCACAGATCATCTATTTACATAATTAAAGTATTTAAATTGAGTGTGTTAATACCCAAGATAATGTAAATATTTATAAAGTTATGTAAACCAAAAATCCTCCATTCAATGAAGAGACCTGTAAAGCTTCCTCCTGTGGAGATAATGTGCAATATCATCACATTTTATGATTCATTTATTCAATTGAGGATGATGACATCCTTCATGACTGGATCAAGCAATGCTTCCCTGCCAGTAAAATGCTACATCACCTATTTATTGTGACAGTTAGCTATTTGTGACTTATTTAATTCTTTAAATTATGTAAGCGACAGACAATGCCATCACCGATTATGATTTGTGTGCAAATATCTGTCAGAGACAAGGTTAGGAAAGATGTAGACATGGGCAGAACATTTTCTCAATTATCGATGCATCTCCCATAGTAAAAAGGATGATGGATGATTGAGTCCAGAAGATTACTCGGGGCCACTCGAGAAGTACAAGGACTACACCAAGGCCAGCATGTTGGTCTGGGTGTTGACTACCTGCTGTTCCTCCACATCTTCACATCGGTTGTGATCTACCATGAGAAGAAGTAGTGGCACTAAGAGGTCGGCACCATCTCCGAGACCTGGCATATGGATGACGGCCCAGAACACGGAAGATCATCTCTCTCTCAGATATGCTGGTTATGCCCCAGCTGCAGCCATCTTTTCAGCTGATAGCAACATCTTGGTTACTACTTCTAAGCCAGTAATGGTCCCATTATCTCAGAACCTGCAGCACCACAACAGAGGTTCAGGTGCTGCTGATGATGTCAGGCCAACAGAATTCATCATGCAAGACAGTATGATTATCTGACGATTAACTTATGGCATTTGAAAAATCCTTGATGACAGCATACATTTCCATAACTTTCAAGTCTACCCAGGGTTTGAAGATACAAAAAAAAGGTCAACGACTTAGATATTTAAAGATGTAATTATTAAATACGTTCATTATATAATCTGTGATCCCTGATGTTCGGTGCCACCTTGTGTAACTCAAGTGTGACAGACGATCTAACTATCTAATTATTTCATTATACAAATCTGTCTTTTTCTACTCCAGGAAGAGTGAATCTGGATCCACCATGTTGGTTTTAAATTGTCTCTTGTGATTTCTTTCTTTCTTTCTTCCTTTCTTTCTTTCTATAAGTCAATGTTGATATCGATTTGTTATCTCTCTAGGGGTTAATTATGAAAATTTATCTCTTTAGTCATTCATTTCTGTTCATATCTATGATTAAGAACTCAATGTCTCTTCAGTATTGAGCAATCATTTAGGATTCACGCATAAAACACCATTCACTGTTTTAAAGATTATTCATTCAATTATGAAAGTCTGTCATTATGTATTCAGTGATCAATGAAGTTTAAGGCCTTCTTAAGGGATTCCATCGGGCCAGACCATCACATCATCGAATACTACACTTACTTCCTTACCTGTTAAAATTGGAAATTAAATGATAATTAATCACTTAATTAATAAATTTAAAATACAGGTAATGTTATGGACCATAAGTCCCCTTTGGAGTCAGATTTTGGGAGTTGATGTAAGATCATCTCATTACTTCCTGATTTAGCTATAAAAAGAGATTTTTACATCAGCGATATGTTTAGGACATTGGTGCCATTTCATCAGTGTTAATATAACAAACCTACTAATTAATTATAAATTTAATTTATTATCAATTTAATTTATTACCAATTCAATTTTTGCCCTGGCCCTGGCCTTAGCCCTGGCCCTGGCCCTGGCCCTAGCCCTGGCCCTGGGCTGGCCCTGACCCTGGCCCTGGCCCTGAGTATTAAAATAGGACATTAGTTAATCCATGATCAGTGGATTGTGGTGACATGATGTGGGAGGAAATTATTATAGACCATCTTATTGTCAATTATGTAGTTAAAATATTTAAATTAATCACGACAGAATCGTTCATGAGCCTGGTTTGGAGCCACCTCAGGGAAGTGGATGATGTTACATGAATTCATTATTTGATTATTTAATTATATAAAACAATGATTATATCGTCCATGACACCTGGAATCTGGTGCCACAGATCATCTAATTACATAATTAATGTATTTAAATTGACAATCTGTGTGAATCCCCAAGATAATGTAAATATTTGTATAGTAATGTAAACAACAATCCAACTTTCCATGAAGAGACCTGCAAATCTCCCACTTGTGGAGTTAATTTACAATATCATCACATTTTATGATTCATTTCTTAACTTGATGATGATGACATCCTTCGTGCCTGGATTCTGACCATACTTCCCTGCCAGTAAAATGCTACATCCCCTATTTATTGTGACAGTTAGTTATTAGTGACATATTTAATTCTTTAAATTATGTAAACAAAAGAAAGTGCCATCACCACTTATGGTTAGGGTGTAAAAATCTGTCAGGGACAAGGTTAGGAAAGTTGTAGACATGGGCAGAGCATTTTCTGAATGATCTATGCATCTTCCAGAGTATGGGGGATGCAGGGTGATTGAGTCCTGAAGGTTGCACAGTGCCCTCTGAGAAGTACAAGGATTTCACCAAGGCCGGCATGGTGGTCTGGCTATGGACTATCTGTTCTTCCTCCTCATCTTCTCATCGGTTGTGATCTACCATGAGAAGAAGGAGTGGCACTAGGAGGTCGGCACCATCACCGAGACCTGGCAAAAGGATGACGACTCAGAACAGGGAAGAACATCTCTCTCTCAGCTATGTTGGTGATGCCCCTGCTGCAGCCATCTTTTCAGCTGTTATCACCACTGTGGCTACTACTACTACGCCAGGATTGGGCCCATTATCTCATGTCCTGCCACACCACAACAGAGATTCAGTGGCTTTTGATGATAGGAGGCCAACAGAATTCATCAGGCAAGACAGTATTATATAATCTGTGATCCCTGAAGTTTGGCACCACCTTGTGTCACACTCAAGTGTGACAGACGATCTAACTATCTGATTATTTCATTATTCAAATCTGTCTTTTCTACTCCAGGAAGAGTGGAGTCTGGATCCACCTTGTTGGTGTTAAATTGTATCTTGTGAATTCTTTTTCTTTCTTTCTTTCTTTCTTTCTTTCTTTCTTTCTTTCTTCCTTCCTTCCTTCCTTTATTTAAATCTATGTTGATATCATTTTGTTATCTCTCTAGGGGTGAATTATGAGAAACTATTTCTTTATTCATTCATTTTTTGTTCAAATCTATGATTAAGAACTCAATGTCTCTTCAGTATTGAGCAATCATTTAGGCTTCACGCATAAAACACCATCCACTTGTTTAATGTTTATTCATTTAATTATGAAAATCTGTCATTATGTATTCAGTGATCACTGGAGTTTGGAGCCTCCTTAGGGGAGACCGGTGTACCAGATCATCACCTCATCTAATACTACACTTACTTCTTTAACTGTTAAACTAGGAAATTAAGTAATAATTCATCATTTAATTTACGTGTTTAAAACACAGGTAATATAATGGACCATAAGTCCCGTTTGGTGTCAGATTTTGGGAGTTGATGATGTAATATCATCTCATTACTTCATCATTTAGCTATGTAAATAGATCTTTACATCAGCAATAGGTTTAGAACTTTGGTGCCATCTCATCAGTGTTAATATAAAAGGCCCACTAATTAATTTTCAATTTATTTTTGCAAAAACATCATTATTCCAGTAAGAGACCAGTCTGACTACCCCAATGGGGGATTTAAGTATGCACCACCATGTCATTTTTCAATCATTATTCATTATATATTAATTATAAAATCTATTAAGATGTTGTTCTTGACTGGAATCGGGCCAAACCTCCATGGGAGTTAATCACATGGCATTATTTAATTATCTAACTACTACTTCCTTGACAATCACTGGAGTTTGGTTCCAACTTTTGAAAGTTAAATATGGAGGACTATCCAATTATTAACTCATTTGATTGCATAAGTAATGATGGTGTCATCTGTCATTTGGCTGCTGTGGCATTGACACAGCAAGAGGTCGGTACCAGAATCAGTGGCCAGAGAATGAGAGACACTGCCTTATACAGTGATTACTGATTACGCAATAGTAGATTTTTAACAATCAAATGATTACACGATTTAAAAAAAAACAAAAACTGTACTGTTTTGCATCATCAGTTTCCTAGAGGTTGCAGCAGAACTGACCCATGAAGGACACAGTGACCACCGATTTTAAAAATGGAATAAATGAATAATCTCCTGATCAGGGAATCTCATCTAATGAACACTGTTGGGCTGTTAACATGACACACCACCAACAAAAAATATCTCTAAATAACAATATTTGAAAGCAGGGTACAGGACTTAATACAGTACAGTCAATTGAGGAATCCAAAATGACTGAAAGAAACAGAAGACACTGCTCAAAATCCTTAATCATCAGCCTAATGCAAATCTAAACAACTCTGAGAAACCATGGGATCAAGCTCCTCTAATGGTAAGTGGATGAAGAGGAGTTTATTTTATTTTCAATAAAGAGAAAAGGATTATGGTAGAGGCCATTAACTGTATTGTTTCCATTCTAGAAATTAGCAAATTGAAGAATTGAAAACAAGAGTAAAATTCTCATCATTGTACTTGAATGGCACAATGATTCTTTCGTTTTCATGCTTATGTCACTATAGGCATGTTGTAGCTTGAGAGTCGGGTAAATATGTAGAACTCAAAAGAAAAAGCCCTGCTTGGTATTTGTGAGAAACTCAGTGAGGCTGTAGGGTTAGTTCACCGGTGGGTATACTCCTTTTAGCCTGTGGGAGGGGCACTAGAATGTGACAGAATGTTGGTTCATAAATGTTGCCTGGCAACCCTCCTTGCATTCTGTATCCTGGTATCATGGGCCAAGGACGAGAGAGCAGCTTTGAGAAAGTGTTATCATGGGACATTACAGTCTCCCAAGATAACTATCTCCTAAACCTTTTCATGACAGCATTTGATTCACCTAACCAAGTCAGAGCCACACCTCTGGAAGTGTGCCTACAGCTTTTCCTGGTTACCAAATTCAAGATTACCTAATCATCAGAGAACATAGTCTGTGGAGAAACAGTTCAGAGTCTTCTGTTTATGAATACTCTCTCTCCTCAGAAGTAAAACTATGGAACAAAAGATAATAAGACTCACGATTATTCATCAAAAAGGTGAGTTGGACATTATTGAATTCCTTAAGGAAGCTGATAATCCGTTTGTTAGAGTAGACTTAGCGATTCTTAGATTTCAGTCCATCTCTGTTGAGGCAGCCGTCCAACATTAAATATGTGATATCTTCTAAAAACCCTGCATACACAATGAGAGTTCAGCATTTAAACATGTTCCTACTGTGCTCTGCGATTAAATAAGGGATGAACATGGGAGTTTCCCACAATCATGTGGGAGTCAACTGAGGCTCAATTGTGTGGAGCATAGCAGACCATTTCATCCTCTGATTATGTTGTTATTTGTTTATTAAAATTGGACATTAGATAATCCATGATCAGTGGATTGTGGTGACGCGATGTGGGAGGCAATTATTATAGACCATCTTAATATCAATTATGTAGTTAAAATATTTAAATTAATCACGACAGCATCGTTTATGAGCCTGGTTTGGAGCCACCTTAGGGAAGTGGATGATGTTACGTGAACTCATTATTTGATTATTTAGTTATATTAAACAATGATTATATCATCCATGACACCTGGAATCTGGTGCCACAGATCACCTAATTACATAATTAATGTATTTAAATTGACAATCTGTGTAAATCCCCGAGATAATGTAAATATGAGTGTAATTATGTAAACCAAAAATTGTCCATTCCATGAAGAGACCCGTAAAGCTCCCTCTTGTGGCGTTAATGTGCAATATCATCACAATTTATGATTCATGGTTTCAATGGATGATGATGATATTCTTCATGACTGGAGTCTGGCCATACCTCCCTGACAGTTAAATGCTGCATCATATCTTTATTGGGAATGTTAGCCATCACTGACTTATTTAGTCCTTTAAATTACTTAAACGACAGACAATGCCAACACCGATTATTTTTAGGTTGCAAATATCTGTCAGCTACAAATTAGGAAACTTGTAGATATGGGCAGAGCATGTTCTGAATGTCTATGCGTCTTCCAGACCACTAGGAATGCTGGAGAATAGAGTCCAGAAGATTGCATGGTGCCCTCCGAGAAGTAAAAGAACATTACCAAGGTCTGCATGGTGGTCTCGGTGTTTACTAGTTGCTCTTCCTCCACATCTTCACATCGGTTGTGGTCTATGTCTAGAAGATGTAGCAGCACTAGGAGGTCGGCACCATCACCGAGACCTGGCAAAAGGATGACGACTCAGAACACGGAACCACATCTCTCTCTCAGCTATGCTGGTGATGCCCCTGCTGCAGCCAACTTTTCTGCTGATATCAACATTTTGGCTACTACTGGTATGCCAGGAATGGGCCAATTACCTCAGGTCCTGCCGCAACACAACAGAGATTCAGGCACCGGTGAGGATGTCAGGCCAACAGAATTCACCAGGCAAGAAAGTATGATTGTCTGACGATTAACTGATGGAATATTAAAAATCCGTGATGACAGCATCTGCTTTCATATCTGGCAAGTCTGCCCAGGTATTGATGATACGAAAAAGTTCAACGACTTAGATATGTAAAGATGTAATCATTAAATTGATTCATTATATAATCTGTGAACCCTGAAGTGTGGTGCCACCTTGTGTGACTCAAGTGTGACAGACGATATAACAATCTGATGCTTACATTATTTAAATCTGTCTTTTTCTACTTCAGGAAGAGTGGAGTCTGGAGCCCCCTTGTTGGTGTTAAAATGTCTCTTGTGATTTCATTATTTATTTATTTAAATCAATGTTGATATCATTTTGTTATCTCTCTAGGGGTGAATTATGAGAAATTATCTCTTCATTCATTCATTTTATTGTTAAAATTTATGATTAAGAAATCAATGACTCTTCAGTATTGATCAATATTTAGGTTTCATGCATATAACACCATCCACTAGATTAATATTTATTCATTGAATTATGAAAATCTGTCATTATGTATTCAGTGACCACTAAAGTTTTTAGCCTCCTTAGGGGAGTCCATCGTGCCAGAACATCGCATCATGTAATAGTACACTTACTTATTTACGGGTTAAACTAGGAAATTAAATAATAATTCATCACTTAATTAACGTATTTGAAATACAGGTAATGTTATGGACCCTAAGTCCCTTTTGGAGACAGATTTTGTGAGTAGACAATGTAATATCATCTCATTACTTCATCATTTAGCTCTGTAAATAGGTCATTACATCAGCGATAGTTTTAGGACTTTGGTGCCATCTCGTCAGTGTTAGTATAAAACGCCAGCTAATTAATTATCAATTTAATTTTATAAAAAAATTATTATTCCAGGAAGAGACCAGTCTGACTACTCCATGTGGGATTTAAATATGCACCACCATGACATTACTCAATCATTTTTCATTATATATTCCTTATTTGAATCGATGAAGATGTTGTTCTTCTTGACTGGACTAGGGCCATTACTCCATGGGAGTTAATCACGTGGAAGTATTTAATCATCTAAGTACTCCTTCCTTGACAATCACTGGAGTTTGGCTCCATCTTATGAAAGTTAAGTATGGACGACTATCCCATTATTATCTTACTTGATTGCATAAGTAAGGATGGTGTCATCCGTCATGTGGCTGCTGTGGGATTGACACAGTAGCAGATCGGTACCAGAAGCAGTGCCCAGAGAATGGGAGACACTGCCTCATACAGTGATTACTGATTACGTAGTAGTACGTTTTTAACAATCGGATGATTACACGATTTTAAAAAACTGTACTGTTTCGCATCATCAGTTTCTGAGAGGTTGCAATAGAACTGACCCATGAAGGACACAGTGACCACCGATTTTAAAAATGGAATAACTGTATAATCTCCTGATCAGGGAATCTCATCTAATGAACTCTGTCGGGCTGATAACATGACACACCACCAACAATAAATAACTCTAAATAACCATCTTAGAAAGAGGGGTACAGGACTTTATAGAGAACAGTGAATTGAGGAATCCAAAATGACTGAAAGAAACATAAGACACTGCTCAAAATCCTTAATCATCAGCCTAATGCAAATCTAAACAACTCTGAGAAACCATGGGATCAAGCTCTGCTAATGGTAAGAGGATGAAGAGGAGTTTATTTTATTTTCAGTAAAGAGAAAAGGATTATGGTAGAGGCGATTAACTGTATTGTTTCCATTCTACAAATTAGCAAATTTAAGCATAGAAAACAGGTTTAAAATACTAATCATTGTACTTGAATGGCACAATGATGCTTTCGTTTTCATGCTTATGTCACTATAGGCATGTTGTAGCTTGAGAGATGGGTAAATATGTAGAACTCAAAAGAAAGAGCCCTGCTTTGTTTTTGTGAGAAACTCAGTGAGGCTGTAAGGTTAGTTCATTGGTGGGTATTCTCCTTTAAGCCTGTGGGAGGGGCACTAGAATGTGACAGAATGTTGGTTCATAAATGTAGCCTGGCAACCCTGCTTGCATTCTGTATCCTGGTATCATGGCCCAAGGACGAGAGAGCAGCTTCGAGAAAGTGTTATCATGGGACATTACAGTCTGCCTAGATAACTATCTCCTAAACCTTTTCATGACAGCATTTGATTCGCCTAACCAAGTCAGAGCCACACCTCTGGAAGTGTGCCTACAGCTTTTCCTGGTTACCAAATTCAAGATTACCTAATCATCAGAGAACATAGTCTGTGGAGAAACAGTTCAGAGTCTTCTGTTTATGAATACCCTCTCTCCTCAGAAGTAAAACTATGGAGCAAAAGATAATAACACTACGATTATTCATCAAACAGGTGAGTTTGACATTGTTGACTTCCTTCAGGAAGGTGATAATCCGTTTGTTAGAGTAGACTTAGCGATTGTTAGATTTCAGTCCATCTCTTTTGAGGCAGCCGTCCAACATTAAATATGTGATATCTTTGAAAAACCCTGCATACACAATGAGAGTTCAGCATTTAAACATGTTACTACTGTGCTCTGCGATTAAATAAGGGATGAACCTGGGAGTTTCCCACAATCATGTGGGAGGCAACTGAGAGAAAATTGTGTGGAGAATGGCAGACCATTTCATCCTCTGATTATGTTGTTATTTGATTATTAAAATAGGACTTTAGATAATCCATGATCAGTGGATTGTGGTTACGCGATGTGGGAGGAAAGTATCATAGACCATCTTAATATCAATTATATAGTTAAAATATTTAAATTAATCATAACAGCATCGTTCATGTGCCTGGTTTGAAGCCACCTTAGGGAAGAGGATGATGTTACATGAACTCATTATTTGATTATTTAATTATATAAAACAATGATTATATCATCCATGACCCCTGGAATCTGATGCCACAGATCATCTAATTACATAATTAATGTATTTAAATTGACAATCTGTGTGAATCCCCCAGATAATGTAAATATTTGTATAGTAATGTAAACAACAATCCACCATTCCACGAAGAGACCCGTCAAGCTCCCACTTGTGGCGTTAATGTGCAATATCATCACAGTTTATGATTCATGGTTTCAATGGATGATGATGATATTCTTCATGACTGGAGTCTGGCCATACTTCCCAGCCAATTAAATGCTACATCACCTCTTTATTGGGACAGTTAGCTATCACTGACTTATTTAATTCTTTAAATTACTTAAACGACAGACAATGCCAACACCGATTATTATTAGGTTGAAGATATCTGTCAGCGACAAATTAGGAAGCTTGTAGACATGGGCAGAGCATTTTCTGAATATCTATGCGTCTTCCAGACCACTAGGAATGCTGGAGAATAGAGTCCAGAAGATTGCATGGTGCCCTCCGAGAAGTACAATTACTTTTCCAAGGTCTGCATGGTGGTATGGGGGTTGACTACTTGCTCTTCCTCCACATCTTCACATCGGTTGTGGTCTATGTCTAGAAGATGTAGCGGCACTAGGAGGTCGGCACCATCACCGAGACCTGGCAAAAGGATGACGACTCAGAACACGGAAGAACATCTCTCCCTCAGCTATGCTGTTGATGCCCCTTCTGCAGCCAACTTTTCTGCTGATATCAACATTTTGGCTACTACTGGTATGCCAGGAATGGGCCAATTACCTCAGGTCCTGCCACAACACAACAGAGATTCAGGCACCGGTGAGGATGTCAGGCCAACAGAATTCACCAGGCAAGAAAGTATGATTATCTGATGATTAACTGATGGAATATTAAAAAATCTGTGATGACAGCATCCGCTTTCATATCTGGCAAATCTGCCCAGGAATTGATGATACGAAAAATTTCAACGACTTAGATATGTAAAGATGCAATTATTAAATTGTTTCATTATATAATCTGTGAACCCTGAAGTGTGGGGCTACCTTGTGTGACTCAAGTGTGACAGACGATCTAACAATCTTATGCTTTCATTATTTAAATCTGTCTTTTTCTACTCCAGGAAGAGTGGAGTCTGGAGCCCCCTTGTTGGTGTTAAAATGTCTCTTGTGATTTCAATATTTATTTATTTAAACAACTTGATATCATTTTGTTACCTCTCTGGGGGTGAATTATGAGAAATTATCTCTTCATTCATTCATTTTATTGTTCAAATCTATGATTAAGAACTCAATGACTCTTCAGTATTGATCAATCTTTAGGTTTCGTGCATATAACACCATCCACTAGTTTAATATTTACTCATTGAATTATGAAAATCTGTCATTATGTATTCAGTGACCACTAAAGTTTTTAGCCTCCTTAGGGGAGTCCATCGTGCCAGAACATAGCATCATCTACTAGTACACTTACTTATTTACTGGTTAAACTAGGAAATTAAATAATAATTCATCACTTAATTAACGTGTTTGAAATACAGGTAATGTTACAGACCCTAAGTCCCTTTTGGAGTCAGATTTTGTGAGTAGATGATGTAACATCATCTCATTACTTCATCATTTAGCTCTGTAAATAGGTCATTACATCAGCGATAGCTTTAGACCTTTGGTGCCATCTCGTCAGTGTTAGTATAAAACGCCAGCTAATTAATTATCAATTTAATTTTATAAATAAATCATTATTCCACGAAGAGACCGGTCTGACTACTCCATGTGGGACTTAAGTATGCACCACCATGACATTACTCAATCATTTTTCGTTATATATTCATTGTTTGAATCGATGAAGATGATGTTCTTCTTGACTGGAGTAGGGCCATTCCTCCATGGGAGTTAATCACGTGGCAGTATTTAATCATCTAAGTCCTCCTTCCTTGACACTCACTGGAGTTTGGTTCCATCTTATGAAAGTTAAGTATGGAGGACCATCCCATTATTAACTTACTTGATTGCGTAAGTAATGATGGTGTCTTCCGTCATGTGGCTGCTGTGGGATTGACACTGCAGCAGATCGGTACCAGAAGCAGTGCCCAGAGAATGGGGGACACTGCCTCATACAGTGATTACTGATTTCGTAGTAGTAGATTTTTAACAATCGAATGATTACACAATTTTAAAATAACTGTACAGTTTCGCATCATCAGTTTCTGCGAGATTGCAATGGAACTGACCCATGAAGGACACAGTGACCACCGATTTTAAAAACGGAATAACTGTATAATCTCCTGATCAGGGAATCTCATCTCATGAACTCTGTCGGGTTGATAACATGACACACCACAAAGAATAAATAACTCTAAATAACCATCTCAGAATGTGGGGTACAGGACTTAACAGAGAAGAGTCAATTGAGGAATCCAAAATGACTGAAAGAAACATAAGACACTGCTCAAAATCCTTAATCATCAGCCTAATGCAAATCTAAACAACTCTGAGAAACCATGGGATCAAGCTCCTCTAATGGTAAGAGGATGAAGAGGAGTCTATTTTATTTTCAATAAATAGTAAAGGATTATGGTAGAGGCGATTAACTGTATTGTTTCCATTCTAGAAATTAGCAAATTGAAGCATAGAAAACAGGTTTAAAATACTCATCATTGTACTTGAATGGCACAATGATGCTTTCGTTTTCATACTTAGGTCACTATAGGCATGTTGTAGCTTGAGAGATGGGTAAATATGTAGAACTCAAAAGAAAGAGCCCTGCTTTGTTTTTGTGAGAAACTCAGTGAGGCTGTAAGGTTAGTTCATCGGTAGGTATACTCCTTTAAGCCTGTAGGAGGGGCACTAGAATGTGACAGAATGTTGGTTCATAAATGTAGCCTGGCAACCCTGCTTACATTCAGTACCCTGGTATCATGGGCCAAGGACGAGAGAGCAGCTTCGAGAAAGAGTTATCTTGGGACATTACAGTCTCCCAAGATAACTATCTCCTAAAACTTTTCATGACAGCATTTGATTCGCCTACCCAAGTCATAGCCATACCTCTGGAAGTTTGCCTACAGCTTTTACTGGTTACCAAATGCAAGATTACCTATTCAGAGGACATAGGCTGTGGAGAAACAGTTTAAAGTCTTCTGTTTATGAATACTGTCTCTCCTCAGAAGTAAAACTATGGAACAAAAGATAATAAGACTCACGATTATTCATCAAAAAGGTGAGTTTGACATTGTTGCATTCCTTCAGGAAGGTGATAATCCGTTTGTTAGAGTAGACTTAGCGATTGTTAGATTTCAGTCCATCTCTTTTGAGGCAGCCTTCCAACATTAAATATGTGATATCTTCTAAAAACCCTGCATACACAATGAGAGTTCAGCATTCAAACATGTTACTACTCTGCTCTGCGATTAAATAAGGGATGAAACTTGGAATTTCCCACAATCATGTGGGAGTCAACTGAGACTCAATTGTGTGGAGCCTGGCAGACCATTTCATCCTCTGATTATGTTGTTATTTGTTTATTAAAATTGGACATTAGATAATCCATGATCAGTGGATTGTGGTGACGCGATGTGGGAGGCAATTATTATAGACCATCTTAATATCAATTATGTAGTTAAAATATTTAAATTAATCACGACAGCATCGTTCATGAGCCTGGTTTGGAGCCACCTTAGGGAAGTGGATGATGTTACATGAACTCATTATTTGATTATTTAATTAGATAAAACAATGATTATATCGTCCATGGCACCTGATCTGGTGCCACAGATCATCTAATTACATAATTAATGAATTTAAATTGACAATCTGTGTTAATCCCAAAGATAATATAAACATTTGTATACTTATGAAGACAACAATCCTCCATTCCATGAAGAGACCTGTAAAGCTCCCTCTTTTGAAGATAATGTACAATATCTACACATTTTATGATTCATTGACTCCCTGATGATGACATCCTTCATGACTGGAGTCTGGCCATGCTACCCTGCCAGTAGAATGCTACATCCACTATTTATTGTGACAGTTAGCTATTAGTGACTTATTTCATTCTTTAAATTATGTAAACGACAGACACTGCCATCACCGATTACGGTTAGGGTGCAAAAATCTGTCAGGGACAAGGTTAGGAAAGTTGTAGACATGGGCAGAGCATTTGCTGAATGATCTATGCATCTTCCAGAGTACGAGGGATGCTGGGTGATTGAGTCCTAAGGTTGCACGGTGCCCTCTCAGAAGTACAAGGACTTCACCAAGGCCGGAACGGTGGTCTGGCTGTTGACTACCTGTTCTTCCTCTACATCTTCACATTGGTTGTGATCTACCATGAGAAGAAGGAGTGGCACTAGGAGGTCGGCACCATCACCGAGACCTGGCAAAAGTATGACGACTCAGAACACGGAAGAACATCTCTCTCTCAGCTATGCTATTGATGCCCCTGCTGCAGCCATCTTGTCAGCTATTATCAACATTCTGTCTACTACGCCAGGATTGGGCCCACTATCTCACATCCTGCCTCACCAAAACAGACATTCAGGCGCTTGTGATGATGTCTGGCCAACAGAATTTATCAGGCAAGACAGTATGATTATCTGACTATTAACTGATGGCATGTTAAAAATGCGTGATGACAGCATACAGTTTCATACTAGTCAAGTCAGCCCAGGAATTGATGATACCAAAAAATGTCATCAGCTTACATATTTAAAGATGTTATTATTAAATTCTTTCATTATATAATCTATGATTCCTGAAGTTTGGCGCCACCTTGTGTGACTCAAGTGTAACAGACCATCTAACTATCTGATTATTTCAATATTCAAATCTGTCTTTTTCTACTCCAGGGAGAGTGGAGTCTGTATCCACCTTGTTGGTGTTAAATTGTATCTTGTGAATTCTGTCTTTCTTTTTTCTTTATTTCATTCTTTCTTTCTTCCTTTCTTTATTTAAATCAATGTTGATATCATTTTGTTATCTCTCTAGGGGTGAATTATGAGAAACTATCTCTTTATTGATTCATTTTTTGTTCAAATCTATGATTAAGAACTCAATGTCTCTTCAGTATTAAGCAATCATAAAACACCATCCACTTGTTTAATGCTTATTCACTTAATTATGAAAATCGGTCATTATGTATTCAGAGATCACTGGAGTTTTGAGACTCCTTTGGGGAGACCGGTGTGCCAGATCATCACGTCATCTAATACTCCACTTACTTCTTTAACTGTTAAACTAGGAAATTAAGTAATAATTCATCATTTAATTTACGTATTAAAAATACAGGTAAAGTTATGGACCATAAGTCCCGTTTGGAGTCAGATTTTGGGAGTTGATGATGTAATATCATCTCAATACTTCATCATTTAGCTATGTAAATAGATCTTACCATCAGCGAAAGGTTTAGGACTTTGGTGCCCTCTCATCAGTGTTAATATAAAAGGCACACTAAATAATTTTCAATTTAATTTTTTAAAAACATCATTATTCCACTCAGAGATCAGTCTGACTACTCCATGTGGGATTTAAGTATGCACCACCATGTCATTTTTCAATCATTTTTCATTATATAGTAATCATTAAAATCGATGAAGGTGTTGTTCTTCTTGACTGGAGTCGGGACAAACCTCCGTTGGAGTTATTCACGTGGCATTATTTAATTATCTAAGTACTACTTCCTTGACAATCACTGGAGTTTGGTTTCATCTTTTAAAAGTTAAATATGGAGGACTATCCAATTATTAACTTATTTGATTGCGTAAGTAATGACGGTGTCATCCGTAATTTGGCTGCAGTGGCATTGACAAGGCAGGAGATCGGTACCAGAAGAAGTGGCCAGAGAATGGGAGACACTGCCTTATACAATGATTACTAATTACACAATAGTAGATATTTAACAATCGGATGATTACACGATTTAAAAAAAAAAACTGTACTGTTTTGAATCATCAGTTTCTGACAGATTGCAACAGAACTGACCCATGAAGGACACAGTGACCACCGATTTTAAAAATAGAATAACTGAATAATCTCCTGATCAGGGAATATCATCTAATGAACTCTGTCGGGCTGTTAACATGACACACCACCAACAATAAATAACTCTAAATAACCATATTAGAAAGCGGGGTACAGGACTTAATAGAGAACAGTCAATTGAGGAATCCAAAATGACTGAAAGAAACATAAGACACTGCTCAAAATCCTTAATCATCAGCCTAATGCAAATCTAAACAACTGTGAGAAACCATGGGATCAAGCTCCTCTAAAGGAAAGAGGATGCAGAGGAGTTAATTTTATTTCAATAAAGGGAAAGGAATTATGGTAGAGGCCATTAATTGTATTGTTTCCGTTCTAGAAATTAGAAAATTGAAGCATAGAAAACAGGTTTAAAATTCTCATCATTATACTTAAAGTGAAAAATGATGCTTTCGTTTTCGTGCTTATGTCAGTATAGGCATGTTATAGTTGGAGAGACTGGTAAATATGTAGAACTCAAAAGTAAGAGCCCTGCTTTGTTTTTGTGTGAAACTCAGTGAGGGTGTACGGGTAGTTCATTGGTGGGTATACTCCTTTAAGCATGTGGGAGGGGCACTAGAATGGGACAGAATGTTGTTTCATAAATGTATCCTTGACAACCCTGTTGCATTCTGTACCCTGGTATCATGGGCCAAGGACCAGAGAGCAGCTTCGAGAAAGTGTTATCATGGGACATTACAGTCTCCCAAGGCATCTATCTCCTAAAACTTTATTGACAACATTTGATTCGCCTAAACAAGTCATAGCCACACCTCTGGAAGTGTGCCTACAGCTTTTACTGGTTACCAAATTCAAGACTACCTAATCATCACAGAACGTAGTCTGTGGAGAAACAGTTCCAAGTCTTCTTTTTATGAATACTCTCTCTCCTAAGACGTCACACTATGGAACAAAAGACAAATAAGACTCACAATTATTCATTAAAAGGGGAGTTTGCCATTGATGACTTCCTTCAGGAAGCTGATAATCCATTTGTTAGAGTGGACTTTGTGATTATTGGATTTCAGTCCATCTCTTTTGAGGCAGCCTTCCAACATTAAATATGTGATATCTTCTAAAAACCCTGCATACATAATGACAGTTCAGCATTTAAACATGCTACTACTCTGCTCTGCGATTAAATAACTGATGAACCTGGGAGTTTCCCACAATCATGTGGGAGTCAACTGAGAGGCAATTGTGTGGAGCATGGCAGACCATTTCATCCTCTCATTATGTTGTTATTTGATTATTAAAATAGGACACTAGATAATCCATGATCAGTGGATTGCGGTGACGCGATGTGGGAGGCAATTATTATAGACCATCTTAATATCAATTGTGTAGTTAAAATATTTAAATTAATCACGACAGCATCATTCATGAGCCTGGTTTGGAGCCACCTAGGAAAGTGGATTATGTTACATGAACTCATTATTTGATTATTTAATAGTATAAAACAATGATTATATCGTCCATGACACTTGGAATCTGGTGCCACGGATCATCTAATTACATAATTAATGAATTTAAATTGACAATCTGTGTTAATCCCAAAGATAATATAAACATTTGTATACTTATGTAGACAACAATCCCCCATTCCATAAAGAGACCTGTAAAGCTCCTACTTGTGGAGATAATGTGCACTATCTTCACATTGTATGATTCATTGACTCAATTGATGATGATGACATCCTTCATGACTGGAGTCTGGCCATGCTACCCTGCCAGTAGAATGCTACATCCGCTATTTATTGTGACAGTTAGCTATTAGTGACTTATTTCATTCTTTAAATTATGTAAACGACAGTCACTTCCATCACCGATTACGGTTAGGGTGCAAAAATCTGTCAGGGACAAGGTTAGGAATGTTGTATACATGGGCAGAGCATTTGCTGAATGATCTATGCATCTTCCAGAGTACGAGGGATGCTGGGTGATTGAGTCCTGAAGGTTGCACGGTGCCCTCTGAGAAGTACAAGGACTTCACCAAGGCCGGAACGGTGGTCTGGCTGTTGACTACCTGTTCTTCCTCTACATCTTCACATTGGTCGTGATCTACCATGAGAAGAAGGAGTGGCACTAGGAGGTCGGCACCATCACCGAGACCTGGCAAAAGGATGACGACTCAGAACACAGAAGAACATCTCTCTCTCATCTATGCTATTGAAGCCAGTTCTGCAGCCATCTTTTCAGCTGTTATCAACATTGTGGCTACTACTGCTACGCCAGGATTGGGCCCACTATCAAATGTCCTGCCGAACCACAACAGACATTCAGGCGCTTGTGATGAAGTCAGGCCAACAGAATTCATCAGGCAAGACAGTATGATTATCTGACGATTAACTGATGCTCTCTGGTGCTGGGTCCATGATACAAGGATGCAAGCAGAGTTGCCAGGCAACATTTATGAACCAACATTCTGTCACAGTCTAATGCCCCTCCCACTTGCTAAAATGAGCCTACCTAAAGAAGAACTAACCTTACAGCCTCACTGAGTTTCTCACAAAAACAAAGCAAGGCTCTTTCTTTTGGGTTCTACATATTTACCCGTCACTCAAGCTACAAAATGCCTATAGTGACATTAGCATGAAAACGAAAGCATCATAATCCCATTCAAGTACAATGATGAGTATTTTAAACCTTTTTTCAATGCTTTTCAATTATTTTAATTCCTATAATGGATACAATACAATTAATCGCCTCTACCATAAACCTTTTCTCTTTTTTGAAAATAAAATAATCCCTCTTCATTCTCTGCCCTTTAGAGGGTCTTGATCCCATGGTTTCTTGGCATTGCTTAGATTTGCATTGGTCCAGAACATCCAGGGCCAGGGCCAGGGCGAGGGCCAGGGCCAGGGCGAGGGCCAGGGTCAGGGCCAGGGCCAGGGCCAGGGCCAGGGCCAGGGCCAGATTGTTATGACACTGACCAAGGAAAAAGATGATCAAATACAATGGACCCAGCTTATTCTTTGTAGATGCTGAAAAATTATTTGCACCATCTTTGCCTAGACCACAGGAAAATCTTCTCCATATCTCTCTTCCACAGAGAAAATACAAACAAACAAACAAGAAGCCTCTCACATTATGTAGTTGGTGGAGAACTTCTGCCCTCAATCCCATACACAATTGGTTATGGCTAGGAATATAAGGAATGGTCCCTGTCATTTTTTTTAATAGATTGATCAGTTAATTAACTGTATCCTTCTCACATCTGATAGTTTTGATGGCTGGGCTAACCATAAATTTGTCAGCTTGGCAGTATTAGGTAGCATCAATATGGCTCTAAATAAGGATCTAAAATCATAAAAGTCATTTTGAACATTTATTTATTAATTTTGCATACAGTGTTCTGCCTTCATGTGTCTGCAGGCAAGAAGAGGTAGTCAGATCTCATTACTGATGTTTGTGAGCCACAACATAGTTGCTGTTGATTAAACTCTGGACTTCTAGAAGATCAACCAGTACTCTTAACCAATGAGCCATCTCTCTAGCCCAAGAAATATACGTCTTAAAATATATAAAATTAATTTACGATATAAAAATTACAGCTTAAGTTTTAATCAAATTCTGATAAGCTAATCTAGCAGGGACTCCCAGGTGTTTAGTCACAAACTCAATGTTTTATGATTTATGTTGGGTGTCATCGAAGTGTAAATATGAAGGATATTTCCTCAGGCCTAAGGCACCACTGATTAGTCTATACATCGATCTCTCTTGACAGAAGATAAATGTACAATTTTGTAACCCAAATCTGTAGTTTGTGCTAGGACTCAAAGGCATAAGTACATTCCTGCTGTTTTACAGATACCCAATATCTACTTTTTCTACAGTATAGATTTCAGAACAGAGTGGTGATGATAATATATCTCAAACTTATGTTCCAAATTTAACCATGCCTCAGCAGATTTGTGCTTCTAGCAGATGAGCATCAGTTACTGACTGCATTCTGCTCCTAAATACTGCTCTGGACTTACTGTGAACCAGCACAGCCAATGTGAATCTTCAACAGGGTCTATAAACTAATGCCTCTGATAAATGTGCAATTTGCTGAAGCCCCCTCATTTAATACTTGTTTTTATTGGTTTTATATAGCATTTTAGCCATCTCATGCCCAAGAAAACACTGCAAAGGTAAGCAGGAAGTAGTACAGGAATGGAATACATTTCACCTTTTCCCTGGTTGAGATGCTATATCAAAAGTAAACAAAAGTAAACTCCTATACATAGGAGGCAATGTGAGTAACATGTACACCAAAAAAACACCAGAAGTCTTTTACCTATTGGAGACCAAAAAAATGGGCCTCTAATGTTTGTTGGAAAGAGGAATTGTGATGGAAAAATTAATAACTAAATGTTATAAAATTAGGGCTTATTGCAAGAAGGAAAAAATAATGAGAACAAGAATTTCTGCCAATAGATAAATCCCTGACTACAGAGTACATAACCCACATCCTCAGGAGAAGTAAAAACAATGAAAAAACATCAACCTTTCAGTTGTGCTCATCAATCTTGCCTAAACAAATGATGGATAATATTAACTTAGTTCCATGTTGACCTTGTAAATAAATTTGCCCTCTATGAACTGCCTGTATCTTGGAAACCTTGTGAACTGAGATTAGTGGTCTCAAGTTTCCCTTTCTGTTTACCCTGTTATAAACCCCTCACAATTTAAAGCCACTACGTTACTTTTCTGATAGAGTGAGGTCCCATCTGGTTTGATTTTTACCAGTAAAAACCATTTGCTTTTGCAGCCAGGAGTCACTTCCTTGGAAGTTGAGGAAACCAGTAGCCATAATAGTAACAAGCTGCTCAAGGAGGCTTTATAGGCTATAGAACTCCAGGTGACAGCTATTTGAAAATCAAAACACTGTTGTGCCAGCAACATGCCTGTATTACTTCCTGCTTACTTTTGCAGAGTTTTCTTAGCTGCAAGTAGGCTCCTACTTCTCTCTCCATTCGCTGCCACCTCACTTCCCCTGAGCTCTGGGTTACTTGTCCCTTCCAAGTTCTGTGAGGGACTTTATATGAATCTCTTAGAATACACCTTGTATCCTACTTCCTCTGGTGGTGTGAATCATAGGCCGGTGATTCTTTGATCTAAGTCTAAAATCCATATATGAGTGAGTATATACTGTGTTCCTCTTTTTGTGACTGAGTTACCTCATTCAGGATGGTTTCTTCAAGTGCCATCCACTTACCTGTGAATTTCAAGATGCCATTATTTTTTTTTCTGAAGAACAGTATTCCATTGTGTAGATGTGCCACATCTTCATTAACCATTCTTCAATTGAGGGGCATCTAGGTTGCTTCCAGTTTCTTGCTATTACAAATAGTGCTGCTATGAATATAGTTGCACAGATGTCTTTGTTGCATGGATATGAATCCTTTTGGTATATGCCTAAGAGAGGGATTTCCAGGTCCTGTGGTAAACTAATTCCCATTTTCTTGAGGAACCACCATACTGATCTCCAAAATGACTGTATGTGTTTGCACTCCCACCAGCAGTGGAGGAGTGTTCTCCTTTCTCCACATCCTCTCCAACATAAGTCATCATTGGTGTTTCTAATTTTAGCCATTCTGGCAGGATTAAGATATTATCTCAAAGTTGTTTTGATTTGCATTTCCCTGATAGCTAAGGATTTGGAGCATTTTCTTAAGTGTCTTTCAGCATTTTTGATTTCCTCTATTGAGAATTCTTTTTTCAGGTCTGTACCCCATTTTTTAATAGGGTTATTTGGTGTTTTGTTGACTAGTTTCTTCAGTTCTTTATATATTTTGGAGATCAGATTTTATATATTGATCGCAGTTCCCAGTCCCTCCCTCCCATGCCTCCCAATTCAGCTCCTGTCCCATTCCTGTCCCCATACACAGGGAGGGTCTTGCCTTCCAGGAGGATTCAAAAATCTGTCAAGACTTTTGGAGTAAGGACTATGTCCTCCTTCCTGACTCTAGGCTAAGTGAGTATCTCTCCCAAAGTCCTTTCATGATCCAGGGATTCATCCTGGTTCCAGGGAAACAACTTTTTTCTAGGTAAAGTATAGGAGCATGACATGAAATTTGCTCTGTAGAGCAGGCTACTCCCAAACTCATAGATATGTACATAATTCTGCTTCCTGAGAGTGATATTATAGGCATGGGGCACTGAAAATTTCCTTACATGGCATTCTTGTGATGGATTGCACTCCACTACTAAACTGTGATGTGGAAGAGTAGAATTGTACATATAAAGGACTTATCTATTTATATGTATAGTCAGACCCACAAAATATGATTTAGCTGATGGAGTGCTGCCTATAAAATAGCCCAAAGATGAATAGTGTACTAATAAGGCATGATAGAGATTAGGATGCTAAAATATAATTTTGATCTCTAGGATTGTCCACGAGATTGGCTCCAAACCATGACCAAGGAGAAACTAGTCATTCACAAAGAGCCCCCAGGCCCATCTCCTTTTGACAAAACAACACTTTTAGAAGCATCTCAGGGGACATTGCTTTGTCACACTGAATATTAGAACCTGTTGTGGCAAAAAAGGCTAGTGTTCTAGAAAAAATCATAGTCTTCCCAGATGGGCAACATAAACCCAAGTGACAACTGTTTGAAAGGGAAAACCCTTTTGTTTTGAGGGTTGGGCTTAGCAAGCAATATTTTCAGTTTAGGTCCTCAATCATAGAGATGGATCAATGCTTCTTTTCAAAATGTGAAACTTGATTGGCAGAAACAGTAACAACCAGGGGGCTGTGCCTTAGGACTTTTACATCATGCCCCGAGAGATGCAGAATAAAATAGAGCTCTTCCTATTAAGCAAGGACGAGGGAATGCAATTGTCTGGCGTCAGGGCCTTTGTGTAGGTGATTTTTCAGATCCTGAGAACACAACTCTTACTCCTGCTGACTTTCTAGTGTTCTCCCATTTCCGTCCATTTCCTCCTGAAAGTAGTAAAGAGGTAGCAATTCTTTATAAGAAGTTTACATAGAATAAGACATAAGTTAAGCAAGACCTCTCTGCCCCAGGTTTTATTTTCTCTTTGTTCTGTCTTTCCTATCTTCCTCATCTTCTGGCACATGTGTCAGAACCTGTCATTAAAGTGTGACCTGCTGTTGCATGTCACTGGTGTACTATGAAATCATTATGGTACTTTCTTTTCTGTTGAAGTCTTTCATGGCCTTACTGGCCAGACTTGCAGTTTCCTGACCCTATTGAAATTCTTCAAATTGTCAGCTGGCATCTCACCCTGGAAGAACTTAAATGTGGTAGCAATTGTGGAATGCAAAATATGTTTTAGGATCCAGACAGTCATGATGAATGCCTTTAATCCCAGCCCTCAGGGGCACATGCAGGCCAATTTCTGTGAGTTTGAGACTAGTGTGCTCTATAGAGCTAGCCCCACTACAAGTAAGGCTATAGCACAGGAAACTGAGAAACTCTGTCCCAGAAAATTATCTGTTGTAGGCCTTCTCCTCTTTGAACATTAGTGAGAGATGGTTGCATGCTATCATTACAGAGTTTTTTTGTTTGTTTGTTTGTTTGTTTTCTTTCTTTTAACCTCTTTAGTCTATGCAGCTATGTCTTACTGGAAAGGCAAAGTCTAGAACAGCTTTTCTCCCTGCATTTTAGAATTAATTTTCTGAGACATGATTTCTCATTGACAATGGTTGCTTTGATCCATCCCAGTATGTTGCTTTCCAGGACACTGTATTCTTTCATCTTAAACACACCTCATTAAATTAAGAGACTGTATACCCTCAGAAGGTAGAAGGTTTTTTTTTTTTTTTTTTTTTTGACCAAGCATCTTAAAAACCTAATTTGAGGATACCAATTACTTTTAAGGTGATATTTAATAAATGGAACTCATTAATTTGTAACACTGCACATTGATTAAAAATATAATCCACCTCTACATCACAAATGATCTCAATGGCAATGAGATAAAGTATGGCCCCAGTGTTTTAAAATTGTCCATATGAGTTATGAAGTTGACTGTCCATTGCACTTACAGCATAAAGATTTCCATGTGGAACATGGATGCTACCTTCAGACCAGAATAGAAAGAATAGTTTATTGCATGCACTGCAAGGAGAAACAGGGTGGATGTCAGTTGCTGTATTAATCATAAAAAATGGCCATGACTGCTTCATTGTGATGATTTGAATGTGATTTCACCTATAATCTCATAGGGAATGGCAGTAGTATAAGGAGGAGCTTTGTTGCAGTGACTTTGGCATTTTGAGAAGAAGATTATCACTGGTCATGGGTTTTGAGGTTTCCTATGCTTTGGATATGGGCAAGTATATAAGATGTCTTACTGAGGCCTGCATATCAAGATGTAGCCAGCACCATATTCTTCTTGAAATCATGTTCCCTGCTATGATGAAAATTAACTCAATTTCTGATACTGTGAGCCAATCCAATTAACTTTTTTTTTTTTTTATAAAATGTGTGGGGGATCTCTTTCTTGCAAGTAGAGAGATTAGTGATGAATATTTCATCCCTGATTGTCAATGGTGAGTCTAGTGTTCGAATCCCTGACTGGGAGAGTTTTACCAAGGAGGCAGAGACAGGGTGAACTCTGTGAGTTAGGGACCAGGCTGTTCTATAAGAGCTAGTTCCAAGACAACCTTAAAAGTCACAGAGAAACCCTGTCTTGAAAAACAATAGCAGAACGTGTTGTGGTGGTCTTAGAACTTATACCCAGGAATAAAATCCTAACTTATATAGATTCAGTGGTTTTCTTCTTTAAATACTCAGGGTGTATTCAATCATGTCATGTGAATGAAGACAGACCAGATTTGTTGAATAAAATTTGTATATATTGAGCTGGGTGTAGCCAATGGTGTGATGTCATTGAGCTTTGCATTGGTCACAGCTACTCCTGCCTTTGCTACCTCATGCTGGGAAGAAACTCCTACAATTCCTTTAGGAAAAAGATTTGAATATTCATTAAGAAGGAAATAAAGTTTACTTATTGACTGTTTTCCAATTCCCCCACAGGAATATGTAAGAATTGAGTTCATTTAAGGACTTTGAATCTGGTGTAGGCACAGTGCAGAAAGAGGTGGGGGAAGGAGGGAACATGTGAAATTTCTTGCTTTCCTTTGGTGGAAATATCAGTGTGGAGCCTATAATCAATTGTAGATGGTTTACACAATGTCTGACTGGCCATTTCTTGGTGTCCATAGACAAGGACAATTAATAATCTTGATAAAGTACTGATGTGATAATGAAACCGAATTGCTGATGTTCAAATAGAAGATACAATGAAATCCACAACCCAATAGCATGGTCAGTGTGTAAGCTTCAGAGCCTAGCTGTCATTTATGCAGGGACAGGAATGGAACATATGTCCTGTGCTGACCTGGGCAATGGCCCTTTTAGTCTTATCCTCCCTGAGTGTAGGTTCCCTTGGGTGAGTGAAATCTCTGTGTCCACACTGGGCTGTGGTGGCGCACAACTTTTATTCAAGCACTTGAGAGGGAGAGGCAAGAAGCTCTATGTGATTTTGAGGCCAGTATGATTTTCAAAGAGAGTTTTAGCATGGGTCCCAAACATAAAGAGACACACCCAAACCTAAAGAGACACCCTGCTTTGAAAACCAAAGGAAAAAACAAAACAAAACAAACAAACCAAAGGGAAACAAATATTGTTGTTCAATATGAATGACAAGGATTCTTTTGGTATATGTTGGGAACATCCAAGGGAAAAACTGAATGTTTGCTCATGGAATTTATGAATATTGCATTCCACATTCAGACTTGTCTTTATGTGTCACATACAGTTTATAAACCAGTGGAAATTGGTCATTAGAATCATCTTTCAGCAATACATGCTCACAGCTCTTTTAACTTTCCACACTCACTAGCTACCATAGCATTTTTCAGGAAAGTTGAGTTCCTGGGAAAAAGGAATTTCTTATTTGCAGGTTTCTCAAGTGTGCATGGTGTTTAGTGGATGGACAGGCATTGTACATGTGTTCAGAAGCTGAAATTAAATCATTCTTCTGTATTAATATTTTTGTGGGCATCATGGGGCTGGTTTTTCCTTAAACCACAAGGAGCCTTGCAGAATCATAGAAAGATATTACCCCCATTTTTAGAGAGAGATCTAAACCATGAGGCATCTCCATTTGGAAAAATGTCAGTACGTGGAGGAACAGAAGCAAAAGAGAGTGAGCATTCTTCTGAATTAATTTTGTGGGAGTTATGAATTCTTTTTATTTAAGATCTAAACAACTGCCATGATGTGTAGCTGGTTAAGATTGTTCAAGATCTTGGTTTTCCTGGCTGAGTTTCCTCTGGTGTTTTGATAAAAAAGTTGATTATATTTTCCAGCTTTTGTTCTTGTCATTGTCTCTGCATCTCCCCTTTTTCCTTTCCCAAATATTGTACACCTTCTTGAGCACCATACATTTGTTGTAAATATTAAAGTCTCAGTATGTCAAAGTATGACCTGAACGTTTCTGGGATTTCCTCTGTGTCCATTGTTATGTCCCCATTTTCATTTCTGATTTTGTGAATTTGCATGTTCTCTCTCTGCTTTTTCATTAGTTTGGGTAAAGTTTTGTCAAGGTTGTTGATTTTCTTGTAAAACCAACCCTTTGTAATATTGATTTATTGCATTGTTTCCCTGGTTTCTGTTTTATTGATTTCAGGCCTCAAATTTATTATTTTCTGGTGTCTACTCTTCCTGTGTGAGTTTGCTTCTTTTTGTCCTAATGCTTTCATTTGGGGGGGATTAATTCTCTATTGAAACTATCCTCTGTTTTTTTTTTTTTTTTTTTTTTTTTTTTTTCCATATGGGCACATAGTGCAATGAACTTATCTGGTACCACTGATTTCAAGGTGTCCCTTTAGTTTGGGTATGTTGTGTCCTCATTCTTGTTGAATTTTAGGATGTCCTTAATTTCTATATTTCTTCTTTGACGCAGGTATGGTGCAATTGAACATTGTTAAATTTCCATGAGTTTGTAGGGTTTCTGCGATTTGTGTTGTTGTTGTAATCCAATTTTTAAAGCATGCTGGTCATATAAGATACAGGTGACTATTCCAAATCTCTTGTAATTCTCTTGTATCTGTTGAGTTTTGTTATGCCACCTACTATTTGGTCAATTTTAGAGTAGGGAAGAACTTATATTCTTTTGTGTTTGGATGAAATGTTCTATAGATGTCTGTTACACCCAATTGAGACGAAACTTCTGTTAATTCTTTTGTTACTTTGTTAAGTTTGTGACTGTTGGTCCTGTCTAGTGGTGACAGTGGTGTGTCGAAGTCTCCCAATATAAATGTGTGAGGTTTTATGTGAGGTTTGAGTTTTAGTAGAGTTTCTTTTATGAATGTGGTTGCCTTTTTATTGGAATCATAGTTGTTCAGAATTGAGACGTTGTGTTAATGGATTTCTCATGTGATGGACAAGGAATGACTGTTTTGATCTATTTTGATTAATTTTGATTGGACGTTTAACTTGTTAGAATTTAGGATAGCTGCACCTGCTTGCTTCTTGGGTCCATTTGATTGGAAGATCTTTTCTTAGCCTGAGGTAATATCTATCTTTGAAGCTTAGATGTATTTCTTGTAAGCAGCAGTGAGATGGAGTCTGGCTTCATATCCACTTTGTTAGCCTGTGTCTTTTTACAAGCAAGTTAAGACCACTAATGTTGAGGGAGAGTAAGGACCATGGATTGTTAATGCTTGCTTGTTTTAGATTTGTTGCTGGCAGTGGTATTGTGATTTTATCAGTCCTGCTTTACCCTTGATTTGTGGTGCAGTGGATGATCTTTTGCCTACATCTTTGTGAGAATAGTTAACTTCCTTGGGTTGGAGTTTTCCTTCCAAATCTTTCTGTAAGACTGGATATGTAGATACGTATTGTGACAATTTGGCCTTGTCATTAAACATTTTGTTCTCTGCATCTATAGGGATTGACAGTTTTGTTGGGTATAGTACTACAAAGTACTTGTAGAACATCTATCAAGGACCTTCTCACCTTGATGCTTTCCATGGAGTAGTCAGGTGTAATTTTCATAGGTTTTCCTTTATATGTTACCTGGAATATTTCCTTCACTGCTCTTAATGTAATTTCTTTATTTGTATGGTTAGATGTTTTGATTATTATATGTCAAGTTTTTTTTTTTTTTTTTTTTTTTTTTTTTTTTTTTGGTGTTTGGTGTGCTCATTGTACTTTCATGGGCATGTCCTTCTTCAGATTGTGAAAGTTTTCCACAATGATTTTGTTGAAAATGTTTTTGGCACCTTTGAACTGGGCTTCCTCACCTTCCTCTAAGCCTATTATTCTTAAGATTAGCCTTTTCACAGTGTCCCACGTGTTTTGTGTTCAGGATTTGTTGGATTGATGATTTTCTTTGGTCGATGAATTTACTTACTCTACTTTATCTTCTGTGCCTGAGATTCCCTCTTCCATCTCTTGAATTGTGTTGGTTATGCTTGCATCTGTAGTTCCTGATCATTTGCCCAGTTTTTGTATTTCCAGCATTCCTTCGGTTTACGTTTTATTTATTGTCTCCCTTTCCGTTTTCAAGTCTTGAACTATTTCCTTCACCTGCTTAATTGTTTTTTCTGGCTTTCTGTACTTTCTTCAAGAAATTTGTTCATTTTTTTCCATTTTTTGTTTGTTTTTTCTTCCATTTCTTTAAGGTATTTTCTCCCATCTTCTTTGAGGGCCTCTATCATTTCTTATGGCAATAATTATTAATTTGTTCTTTTCTACTTCATCTGCTTTGCTGTTTACCGGTCTATTTGGTGTAGATTCCACAGATTCTGGTGCTGTTATTCTTGTCATTCTTTTGTTAGGTGTTTTATTGTATTTCCGTCTTCCCATAGCTACTTCCCCGGTGTGTTTTTGTGGGTCAGAAGTTTGATGTCTGTAGCTCTGGGTGGTCCAAGCTCTCTAGGAGTTCTCTCCACAGGCAGGGCCCTGCAATGGGGCTATAAGTTCAGATTCCAGCTGAAGACTGGCAATGCAAGTCAAAGATTTTGAAGGCTGTGACCCAGGATGTTCCTTAAGCTGATAGGGAGATCTAGCCTGGGCCTGGCACTCTCCAGCTGAGGCCTCTTTAGCAGAGGCCCTACAATGGGGTCAAGTATCCATCCTGCAAGAACTCAGAGTGGTCCCATGGAGACAAGGTCCCAAAAATACATTTGAGGACTCTAGCCAAGGCCTGGCAATGGATGACAAATACTGGGCTGATACTCAGGATGTTTCTGCACTGATAGACAGATGTAGCTGTGACCTGGCACTCTCCAGCTGAGGTCTCTTTAGCAGAGGCACTACAATGGGGGCCCTTTCACTCATTACTTTAACAATTTAAAAAGCCTCATTGAGATTATTGATTTTTCTAAATCCAATCCTACACATTTGCTTCATATTACATAAAGCAACTCATATTGGAGGAAACTGTTAAGACTTTAAACACCTAAGTACCTGGGTTACAGGAATGAATGCTCACAATATTGTATATTCACAGGTGAAAATATGTTTGGTTAATGATTTGATTTAATTTTAATCATGTAATACCAGTGCATGGATTTGTGTTTGCTCATACTTGTTCCCAAGAATGTTAGCCTCTTGAGTTATTCTTGTAGCAAGAACTATAGAATTTTGTCAAAATCCTGACATGGGTCCTGGCAATGAACATTCCATATTTTTTCTCATCCATATGTCTAACCCTGTCTCTATGCTTTCTCTATTTTCTTGATATGAAGTGATAGGGAAGAGCTCATGAAAGAGGTAATCAAAATCATGCAAACAATTTTGTGAAGATTTTAGCCATCATACATTTCTTTAATTTCAATAATCAAAATGTTTTTTTTTTGTTTAGCATGGTTCTTACTAAGTTCACTACACCCAAGATAAATGACTAACTGGTCAGTCCTTCTGATGTAATCTGCAACCTAAGAGAGAGAGACAGAGAGAGAAGGGGGAGAGAGAGACAAAGAGACAGAGAAAGAAAGACAGCATGAGGAGAGAGAGGGAGAGGAAAGAGAGATAATGAGAGCAAGAGAGATTTCAACCCAAGCTTCTCCACCTTCAGGTTTCATACTCTGTACCAAGGGCACAGCATATAAAATTGGGGAAGATACCTCCCCTATGACTGGTGGCTATGCTTGAAGCTCAGATTGGCTACCAAAGCCTGAATTACAGGACTAAATGAACAGAAAAGACACAGAACTTGAGGGCAGGCTTGGATCTGGACTACCAAACATTCTAAACTGTTTGAATAGATACAGAAGCCATTAGGGTTTCCAAGCAACAAGCCAGCCTCCCTGGGTATACAGACATTAGTTTAAGTATGGCTTCTTATTCTTGCCAGGGATGATATGGAGAGGAAGGATTCAGGAGTTGGTGGGATCACTTTTAACAGTTTATGTGGTTTACAAGGTTTCCCTTAGCCACCATCCTGTAGACCATCGTCAACTCTTCCTTGAGAGATGGACAAAGCAGGTTGTGAAAAGCTTCAGCCTTAATATTGAGTGGCAGTTGGAGAGAGGATGTTCGAGTCCTGGCAGTGTTTGGTAGCACTGTTCCAAGCCCTACCTTCAGGGTGTCTAGGGGCGCACTCCCCTGGATTCACCTCAGTTCAGCAGACAAGATCGATTCCAGGGCTTGGAAGGAACCTGAGCTTTAGAGAGGCCTGTGACCTGGAAAGGTTTCATAAAAAGAAGATACTGGCCCTGGAGAGGACTTGTATGGAGTGACAGTCAGGTGCTAAGGAGAAACCACCAGGGCAGGAAGAGGAGATTTTGGGAGTAGGAATAGGGCCAGGTTGCCTAGGGGGAGGAAGAATCCAATAAATCAATCATTATTAGGCAGCACATACTTTTCTGTGTGTTATCATTTCCCCTGTTATTTACAAAACATTCATATTATAAAATGTTATAAAGGACACTAGCTGTTAAGTGTGGTGACACAGGCCTTTTAATTCCAGCACTCAGGAGGCAGAGGGAATTCTTTCTATTTGAGGCTAGTTTGGTCAATAAAATGATCTTCAGGACAGCCTGAGATTCAGAGAGAAAACAAGTCTGGAAAAGCAAACAAAAAACCACTGCAACAAACATCATTTTATGTATCCCTCAAAATGATGAACAAAATATCCCATGTGTCCTAATTGTCTTCCTTCTCTTCAAGCCTTGCCCTAAGGATTTTTTTTTTTTTTTTTTTTTTTTGCAATTTTTGCCAGTGGGGGAAAATGTTTGCATTGTGTCTGTCATGTACAATAATTTTTGCATGGGATTTCCTATTTCCTGGCTGATGATTCTTTTCTCCACCAAGGCGTGTTTCTGGTGCACAGTGTTATTAAACTTTAATAAGCATCGCCTAAGTCCTTCTCACCTTGTTGTGTGTATTGACATTCCCACATGGTGTGTGTGTCTGTGTGTGTGTGTGTGTGTGTGTGTGTGTGTGTGTGTGCAAGCATGCAGGTGCGTGCATGCAAGTGTGTGTGTGTGTTTGTGTGTGTGTGCGTGTGTTTGTAGAACAGAAGACAACTTTGGGGGACTATTTTCCCCAGCATGAATCTCACACATTTAACTCACATCTTCTAGCCTGGATTCTGAAAATGATTTTATCCCAATTTCCCTTTCTAATGTGGCCTGTTTGCATCTTGATACTTTGTTGAGTTTATTCTTTCATAACTTTTAATAAAAATATTTGCTTTTGTTTTGTGAATTGTGTCTGCATGAATGTATACATTGCCTATGACTGCCTGAAGAAGACACAAAAGAGCACTGGATTACATAGAGCTGGAGTTATAGGCTGTTATAAGTCAATAGACATGGATACTGGGAAATGAACACAGGTATTTGACAATAGCAGTAAGTACTCTTTGCCTCAGACCTAGCTGTACTATTCCTAATTCACATTTGTAATTAAAATGTTTTTTCTTGTATAATTTTAATTACATGGTTTTTATTTTTGTTTTGTTTTTGTTGTCAAGCACATGTCTGTGCACATGTGCTACCACACAAACTTTAACAATCCAAGGAAACTCTCTGGAGATGGTTCTAGCTTCTTTCACTTTGGGTCACTGGAATTTAACTCAGGTTGTCCAGTTTTGTGAGAAATGCCATTTCCCAATGATCTACCTTAAAGGCCAATAATTTTAAATTTTGGTTTAGTTTAAATACAGAGTATAGGGTTTCATCTTGGCATCTTTATATACGTGTGATTATGTGCTTCCTTGTTTGTTTTCTTCCCACAATACTCTCCTCTTTGACCCTCCCCATCTCTAAGTGATACCATTTCTTCTCCCATGTATTTTTAAAACCTATTTACTAGTTTTTTCAAGTAAACTTTGCAAGTTTTCAAGTAAGCTTGTTGAGAGATTTTTGTATCTATCAAAATAGGCTTCAAAGTAAAATTAATCAAAAGAGATGGGGAAGAACAATTCCTATTCAAAGAAAAACTCCACCAATATGACATTTGATATTGCCCCAAACACAAGATCGGGAAATATACCCAAGAGGATTAGACAGCAAGAAGCTATTAAATCAGGGTTAAAATTAACAAAATAGAAACAAAGAAAAATAAAATTATTCAAAGAAAAACATATTTTTTTTTGAAAAATCAACAGGATGGACAAAACATTATCAAAATTAACTTAGAGATACAGAGATAATATAACAATTAATAAATTCAGAAATTAAAAGGGGGCATAAGAGTAATCAACAACACCATAGAAAATACTTTAAAAACACCTCATTCACCCAAAGTGGGAATAGTAAAGAAATACATATTTTTCTTGGTAGGTACCACATGTCAAAGTGCAATGAAAACAGCATGGAGAAATTAAATAGAGACCTATTACCCATAATGAAACAAAATGAATCATTACAAGCCTCTCAACTAAAAATAAATAAATAAATAAATACATAAATAAAGAAAGAAAGAAAAGCTGAGTGCAAGTTTGCTTTACCATTGGATTTTACCTGACTCAAAGAAGAGTTACAAATGGTACTCCTCAACGTATCCCATAATATAAAAACAAATGAAACTTTGCCCAATTTATTTTATGATGCCACAGGTACACAAATATCCATGTGTTCAGGCTCTTTTTTCAAATAATCATAGATAATTTATGTCAGATGCTACTACATTATATATCTTGAACCTAATGAATGGTACAGTGGATATTTGTGTTTCTGGATAGACCTTAACAATTTGAATATTTCAACCAGGTAGACAGTTTCTGGGGATTGCAATTTCAAAAATCCATAGCAATTCTGCCTGATGACCTTGAGATCATTAACCAAACTCAGCACAAATGTCCAGAGCTGTGGGAAATATAAAGATAATTAGAGACAAATTTCTCTCATAAGCATAGGTGAACAAATAAAAACCCTTACAAACAGATTCCAAGAACACTATAAAAAGGTCATGCAATCCAATAAAGGAGGCCTCATTTGACATAGGGTGTAATCTACAAAAAAAAAAAAAAAAAAAAAAAAAAAAAAACAGTAAATATAATCCTCTATAAAAGAGGAGAGAGAGATAAATTGAAAGGCTGATAAACCTGGACAACAAGGCAAGGTTGTAAACTCTATATCTTCAATATTCTAATTGAAGTACTAGTTAGAGCAATGAATCATTGAAAGATATCAATGGAATATAATTTGGAAAGGAAGATGCTGGACTATTATTACTTACAGGTACACATCAACGACATTAAAACTCAGCAAGGGAAGAACAGGTGATAAACACTTTCAATAAATTGACTGGGTAGCACAGTAACAATAAAACAACCAATCAACCAAACAACAAACAAATAGTAGTACTTCCATGTAAAAACAACAAACAGCCTAAGCAAGACATAAAGGAAACAGCAGTCATGACAACAGCCTCAAATAATATAAAATATGTTCAAGTAATTCCAATAAAGCAAGTGAAAGAATGCATGTGAAACACCTTTAAGTATATGAACAAAGAGTTTGAAGAAGATATGAGCAGATGTAAAGATGTCTAGTGCTCATGATCAGTAACATTAACCCAGTCAAAAGGCCATCCCTCTAACAACAATTTACAGATTCACCACAATACCCATAAAAATTACAACAAACTTCATTAAAAACTTAGAAAATACAGTTTGTACCTTCATATGAAAAACAAAAAGCATAGGTAAAACAACTCAACAGTAAAAGAATAGCATGGCACTGTCCAGAAAACAAACATGTTCAAAAATGGAATGAATTAAAGATCATGGCATATAATCAAAACACAGGTGGACATTTGAATTCTGATGAGGAAATTCAGAAATAAAAAATGGAAAAACAAAACAATAGCACCTTCAAAAATGGTGCAGGTAAAACTGAATTTTTATATGAATTGAAATAGATTCATTTACATCCACCGGCACAAGACTCAAGGCCAAGTGTGTTAATTTTCCCAACAGAAAATCAGACACACTAAAACAAAAACAAGACCAAGTGTGGAAAACTGGCAAAGGAGACAATTTCCTGAGCAGACCAACAATTAATAAATGGGACCTCATAAAACTGCAAGGATTGTGTAAGACCAAGGACACTTAACTGTGAAGCAATGGCATCATGAAAAAAAAAAAAATGATTTCCGCAGTTCCTAGTGCTAATGCGAACTACAATAAAAGCAGGGAACAAAACTCCTTCTTTCCCCCTCCCTTTTTGTACTGTGACCACCATTGTATTGGTCAGTGAACTCAGTTCATATACAGGTCCCTCTTCATGGGTAAGTCCCTCATAAAATCAGAGGGATTAGAAGAAATACATCTCCTGTGGTATTTTCTATTTCACAAAACAATGAGTGTCCTGCCTGAAAGCAATGCAAAACTGTCTACCCACGACAAAGCACCAGAGTCTGGATTAAAATTACAAACAACTCATCAATTAAATAGTGTCAGGCAAGCCTGAGCCACAGGACTCATTAGTATAAACAACTTGTTCCTAAGTATCCTAATGCTGTGTCACGGTAATACAGTTGGTTCTTCCTGTTCTGGCAACAACACAACTATAAAATTGCTTTTACTACTACCTCATAACTGCTACTATAATGAATCATATATATCTGTGTTTTCTGATTCTAAACATCTATATGGAAGTCCATCCTAATTGGAAAGTGAATACTGAGTAGTTTAAACATCCCACCATAAACTGTGCACACATCAATTCTGTCAGTTTTCATTCACATGGAAAAAAATGACTGCATGCTGGTAAGGAGACATGAGTGACAGTGAATAGTGAGAAGAAATTATAAGACAGCATTGTTCAAAGTCATGTGCTACATGTGAAGAAGAAGAAACTTATTCCATTTTGGCTGGAGATTTGTGCCACACTCAACAGCAAATCCCTTGCTAATGTGAACCAATGGATTTAGTTATTAAAGGAAGTATACAAATGTTGAAGGAGGATAATCAGACAATAAATCACAAGAGGAATGCAGAACAACAAAAAACATTGTAAACAAATCCACAGTGGCCTTGGTACAGACAACCACAATCCCAATACTTGGAAATTATGAAATCACAACTCTGCTGTATTCTGGGCCTTTTCCATTATGGTAACTCCAGCAGCTGATTGCCTACCATTTCCCCTTTCAATGTACACTAGAAACTATTCCTTCTATTTTGATGTGAATGCTGGAGACATGTTCCACACAGAATTCCTTTTCTGGTAACTGCAATGGATATATGACTACTGGACTCAAATTTGTAATTTGAAAACTCAGAGATGGTACAGTCCATTAATTTAAGTATTTAGTTTGTAAAATAAGAGGGAAGTAAGTTCATTGATCTGGAGAATAAAAGGATGGGAACAAAAGTCACCTGAGCTGTCAAAAGAGTGCTGTCTCAGAAACATTTTGTATAATTATGGAGATACAGCTTTAATATGTCTTCCAAAGCAGAATTCACTCCACATATTTAAATGAGTAACAAACGGAAATATCTTTAAGAACTCTGAGCATCAAACTCTGGCTAATCTCAAAGAGGTGATGTTGTGCAATTTTATTTTAATATGTGTTAATCTCTTTATGCCTATGAACATATTTTAAATGATAGTGGGAAAGGTGATGTGATGTTGAGTTTATTTAGCTCTAGGAAGCTGTGGTTATTTGAATGTCTAGAGCATCCTGTTCGTCTAATGAAGTGCTGACTGACCAAGAACAAGACAGAAGAAAGGATAGGCAGGGATGCAAGGCAGATAGAATAAATAAATATGAGAAGTGCAGCACACAATGAATATGAGAAATCCAGCAGAAGAGATGAAGGGGCAAGGAAAGCACATATAGGTATCTTAAGACAGAGCAAGAGTAAATAAAAATAAGATACACAGAAGTAAGGAATGAAAAAAAATCACAGAGGCCAAAGGTGGATGGGGTAACTTAAAGTTACAAAATTCAGCAAAAAAAAAAAAAAAAAAAAAAAAAAAGCCAAGGTAAGCAAGTACAGGCATTCACAAGTAAGAATAAGCTCCAGTGTGTTATTTATTTGGAAGCAGGATGGGGATCCCTCCCAAAAGTCTGAATTGCAAAAATCACAAAATAAGACAGTCTAGAATCGATTTTCCATCCCAAGTATGATATCATCCTTAATCCTTTATTAGGTTCAGTCCAAAGGATATATTTCTAACAATTTAAAAAGGGACAGAAGTATTTAAGTGCAGCCACTAAGACGGTTGAAGACTTACAGAGAAAAAAAAAATCTATCTTTTCGACCTTAAATTGTGACCTACAGTATAGAGGTGTCTCAGTACATTCTAAAGATGTATCAGAGCCTGTGAATTGCACACATACAAAGGATGAAAGACACAAATACAGAAAACATTAAGGACAAGTCACATGTCTATACCATGTCCTTAGACCAAAATTCCTTTTGAGTTATTTTAACTTCAGATTATGGCTGATTTTTATCTCTGAGCATTATGCCTCACAGAAAGCCATATTTGCTTCTGTGCAGGACCAGGAGTTCATCTAAACTAGGTCTTCCTGATGTCTAGGACAGGGCTGTGAAATCACTGTAGATAACTCCCTTTTTAAGCTTTAAGTAATGTATATGACTGTCTGCTCCTATGCATTTGTGCACGGTACCTGCAAAGAAGGGGTGGAAGATGTCATTCTGTAAATATGGTTCTTTAATTGGTTAATGAATAAAGCACTGTTGGCTAATACCAAAGCAAGGTAGGTGAGATTGGAGACAAGGAGGACAGAGGGAGAAGTAGGGAGGAGATTCAAGATGTAAGAAACAAAGAAAGCAGAGTGCTGGCCCCTCACTCTGCTAAGATAAGGCCATATGGAAATAATTAGATTAATAGAAATGGTTTAATATTAAGACACAGCTAACCAATAAGAAATGGTAGTAACAGGCTAACAACTTTACATCTAATACAATGCCACTCTGTGTGTTACCTGGGGGCTGGTGCAGCAGTGAGAACAGAAAAACCACTCATAACAAGATGTTTGTCTGAAGCCACCTAAGCAAAGTACCTGCAAAGGGTAGGACAGGGTACCATCTCCCTTTAACTCAAGTTACAGAAGATGGCTGGCTGTCATGGTTTCTGATAATGGAACATGTGTCTTCTGTAATGACAACCAGTGCTGTTGACTGCTAAGCTATATTTCTAGTCAGCTTCATTATTTAAAATTTATTCTCATGCCTTTTATTTAAACTGTATTTCACCAATTTACCCCTTCATGTCTTTTCTCCATTCCTTTGCATATTCTTCACTTGAAATTCCTTTCTTGTTAAGCATGTATGAATGGATTTGTATGCAAAAACATGCCAATAAAACCAATTGAGTACAATTCTACTGGTTTTGTATATATGGTTGAGCACTGAACATGTGGTATTGGATATGCAATCAGGGAAGTACCCCCTTTCTCTCCCCTCTCTCAATAAACTCAACGTGGGCGCTAAGTCTCGTTTATGTGTTTTATAGGTATTAGCTACAGCAAAGGAACAACAATAATAAATTAATAATGACAGTACTAATAATAACGATGATGATAATAATAACAAAATAATAGTGACACTGATAATGATAATAAAAAATAATAATAACAACAGCAGCAGCAATGATAGAATACCAAAAATAACGATAACGATAATTAAAATGGTAATAATAATAACCCTCAGAATGAGGAGTCTTCCAGGTTCAGTCGATACCCCAATAACTCAATATCCAGTCCAGTTGTTGCAAAACGCAAGAGACTTCACTGAATAGGAAACATTTGCGCAAATGGGCTCCTCCAGCATGCTGGCTAGGGAGAAGCCCCCTCCCCTGGGCCCAGGTGTTTTTAAAGGCAAACCCACTAGCTTAGGGAGGGGGTGGGACCCTCTGTCCACTGAGTATGTGACCCTTGGATGCCGGATGGTCTCGCTATTAGAGTCAGCCGACCTTAGGGCCTCAGGGTGTGCTAATTAATTTTGTCTGGGCAAACCAGCTGCAACTATCTCTTTGTTTCCTAAGGACCCTATTCACCACCAGTTGACTCACAGGAAAGGAGGGGCAGAAAGGAGGGGCAGTGTGAATTCTTGTCATCTCATGGCCTGGTGAGAGGAAGCTAGCAAATTCCAAGAAACAGATATTGGTTAGCTTTCCAGGTCAAACTGTCCTTCATTTAACTTCACTTTTTGGTCTTTCACTATTAATAATAGTAATAACAATAGCAAGAATAACAAGACTGATAAATAATTATTAACGGTAATATAAATGACAACAACAATGATAAATATTAATAACGATGATGATAACAGGATTAGTAGTAATAATAATAAAAAAAATAATAATAAACACAACTCTGTCAGTCACCGCCTCCCCCGGGAATCTCACACCGGGAGCCCCGCATTGGCCATTGGGGCAGCATGGGACACACAGGAAACCCTGGCTCAAAAAACCCCAGAACAAAATCAAACAAACAGAAAGCGAGAAACTTTAAAAATAATAATAATAAGCGGTTTTTTACACTGGAATTTCTGTGGCACAAAAGCAGGAAGTATACTTGGCGGATGCTGGGAAATGGAGTCCTGGCCACTCAGAGCAAAACCAGAAGTTCCTTGCAGAAAAGCAGGAAGTGCCTACACAGGATGCTGGGAAATGGAGTCCTGGATCCTCGGAGCACAGAAGTTTAGGAACTGAAAAGATCGAAACAAGCTTGGTTCCTGATGGGAACTGTAGTTCGGGGGGGGGGGGGGCTCGAAGTCCAGAACTGGAAGTCGAAGGTCGAAAAGAAAGATATGGCCACACAGCATGCTGGGAACTGCAATCCCGGACCGTCAAAGATTGCAATCGTTAGTCCATTGGTAGGAAAGCAGGATGCAGCCTCAAAGCATCCTTGGGCTGCCAAAGATGAAAACAAGTCCCTGGGCAGAGAAGCAGGGAGCAGCCACAGAGGATGCTGGTAAATGCAATCAGGGCTGAACGTCCAAACCCAGAAGTCTCTGGGCAGCCTCCACGAACTAAAACCGGAAGTTTCATGCTGAAAATCAGGAAGCCACCTCAAGCACCTTGGGAAATGAAGTCCCGTGCCTCAACACATGAAAACCGGAAGTCCCTGGGCTTATAGGCAGGAATCGACCCCACAGAATGCCAGGAAATGCAGTCCCTGGCCTGAACGTCCAAACCCGGAAGTCTCTGGGCAGCGAAGCAGAGAGCGGCCGCATAGGATGCTGGGTAATGCAGTCCTGGCCACAGCAGTTACAAAAGTTCCTGATGGCCTCGGCTAAGGTCGGCTTTGGCTGCAATCTGCGAGCGGAAGTCCTACCCCAACCATGAAGATTGGCGTGAGTCTCCGCTGCCGGGTTTCCCTTGCCAGGAAGTCCTGCCATAGGCTTGGGGCCCCCCCTTCTCCACCTATGAAGATGGCAGACATGGCCCCCGCCCAGTCGTCCTGCACTCCTCCTGGCATGGGGCGGGGCCTGCAGTGATTGACAGAGAGGGGCGTAGCCTGCAGTGATTGACAGCAGAAGGATCAGGAGGGGGGGAGACCTGGCCAAGGTCTGTGATTTCACTGGGGCCACACACTGCATCCCCAGGGGTTTTACTGTCATGACCTGCACTGCCACGACCTCCAGGGCCGCTGCCCTGTGGGCCCTAGCATTGCTGCTTGTTGACCTCAGAGTGTGGTAGGAGACTCCTGCCACGCCCACCTGGGGATGAAAATGGTGAGGGGTGGGCGGGAGGTCACCTCCTGCTCCCGGTCACCATTTCCTGTGAGTACACGGTCCGGAGCAAGACCTGTCCACCACAGAGGCCACACCCATACTTCGGCCACACACTCGGGGGCCCACCTATCCTGAATCTGTGCTTCCAGCTCTCGCACCTCCTTACCTGGGAGCTGCCTTGCAATGGCTGGAGGACAGGAAGGAGGGGCTGGCACTGCTGTAGGTGAGGGTGAGGCCCAGAGTGGGTCATTGACTGTGACCTCGGACCTGCAGGGGGCAGGCGAGCTTGGTCAGGGCTGCAGCTAATGGGTGGGCCTGATGCTGAGCAGTCTGGATCAACTTAAAACCCTGTTGCCCATTTAAATATGTAAATGAGACTGGTGTTATGCAAAGGAGGCACTAGTAATTGAGATTATGCAAATGAGCACAGTGCATGCAAATCTGTGAGACTGATTGGGGTTCACATTTGGATATGCAAATGAAAAAACCCGAGTTGTGGGAATGCACTTTAATATGCAAATTTATGGTTCTTTACATGCTTTTGCTATGCAAATGCATGCAAGTTATCCCAGCTGTTTGGGATTTTGACATGCACATATATGCAGGTTATCTCTTTTGGTGGTGTGGCTATGCAAATTAACCCAGGCAGTTTCTGTACTTTCTTGATGTCTTCTGAGTCTCCAGGCAGCATTTGAATATGCAAATCAGAGTGCTGGCAGGGGATGGGGCCTCCCCTGACCCTGCACCCAATGTCACCTGTCCATGTCCATCACAGGCATCCGATGGCAAAGCTGCTCCCTTCAATCCTGCTCATGCTCAACTTTATATAGAAATACAAAAGACACAAGACAGCCAAAACAACCCTGTGCAATAAACGAACTTAAGGAGGCATCACAATTCCAAATGTCAAGCTTTATTACAGAACTATAGTCCTGAAAACAGTTGGTATTGGCACAAAAGTACACAGAAGACCAATGGAATCAAATTGAAAACCCTGGTATTAACCCACACACCTATGAAAACCTCATTTTTAAAAAAGAAGCTGAAGTTATACAATGTGAAAAAAGAAAGCCTCTTCAAAAATTTGTGCTGATATAACTGGATGGTGGTGTGTAGAAGACTAGAGATAGAGTAATGTCTATTGCCATGCAAAAACTTAAGTCCAAATGGATCAAAGACATCAACATATATCCAGCCACACTGAACCACATAGAAAAGAAAGTAGGAGGTACACTTGGATGAATTGTTACAAGAGACCACTTCTTGAACATAATACCAGTTGCATAAAAAGTGAGATCCACAATTAATAACTGGGGCCTCCTGAAACTAAGAAGCTTCTGTAAGGCAAAGGACACAGTCAACAAGACATAACAGCAGCCCACAGAGTGGAAAAAAATCTTCACCAACCCCACATATGACAGAGGGCTGATCTCCAAAATCAAAGATCTTGGGAAATTAGTCACCAAAACGCCAAATAACCCTATTAAAAATTGGGGTCCAGAACTGAATAGAGAATTCTCAATAGAGGAATCAAAAATGGTGGAAAGACACTTAAGAATGTGCTCAACACGCTTTGTCATCAGGGAAATGCAAACCAAAACAACTCTTCGATACCATGTTACTCAAGCGAGATGACTAAAATCTAAAACAGGAATGACAGCTTATGATGGAGAGGATGTGGATAAAGGGGAACAGCCATCCATAGCTAGTGGGAGAGCAAATATGTACAGCCAATTTGGAGATACCCATATTCCTGAAAAACCACCATACTGATCTCCAAAATGGCTGTACATATTTGCACTCCCACCATATGTGGAGGAGTGTCTATTTCTCTCCACATCCTCTGCAAGATAAGTTGTCATTGGTGTTTCTAATTTTAGCCATTCTGACAAGAATAAGATGGTATCTCAGAGTTGTTTTGATTTTCATTACCCTAATGGCTGAGGATGATGAGCACTCTCTTAAATGTCTTTCAGCCAATTTGGATTCCTCTATTGAGAAGTCTCTATTCAGTTGTGTACCCCACTTTTTTTAAAATAAAGTTATATGGTGTTTATGTGATTAGTTTCCTCAATTCTTTGTATTATTCTAAAATCGAGAACAAGACAAGTTTGCCAATTCTCTCCACAGCTCTTCAATATTGTACTTGCAGTTTTAGCTAGAGTAATAAAACAACAAAAGGATTTCAAGGAGATACAAATTGGAAAAATTAGTCAATCTTACACTATTTTCAAATGATATGATAGTTTTCAAAAGTGTCTTGAAAAACTATACCAGAGAAGTCCTATGGCTGATAAACACCTTAAGCCAATTAGCAGGATACAAGATTAACTAAAGAAATCCATAGCTCTAATATATAAAGACATTAAAAATACTGAGAAAAAAATCAAAGAAACATTACCCTTTACAATAGCCACAAACAACATAAAATATCTTGGGGGTAATTCTAACTAAACAAGTGAAATATCTATATAGTAAGAATTTTGTGTCTTTAAAGAAAGAATTTAAAGAAAACACCAGAAAATAGAAAGATCTCCCATGCTCTTGGATAGGTAGGATAAACATACTAAAAATAGCAATCTTGCCAAAAGCAATCTAGACATTCAAAGCATTTGCCATCAAAATCCCAGCTCACATCTTCACTGACTATAAATATAATACTCAACTTTATATGAAAAAAAGACCCAGAATAGCCAAAACAACCCTATAAAATAAAGGAACTTTAGCAGGCATGACCATTCCTGACTTCAAATTCTACTATAGAGCTATAGTCCTGAAAACAGCGTGGTATTTACATAAAAGTAGACAGTCCAATGGAATGGAATTGAAATACTGATATTAAACCCCTCACATATGAACACCTGATTTTTGATTAAACAGCTAACAGTGTACACTGGGAGGAGGAAAACACCTTCAACAAATGGTGCTGGCACAACAGGGTGGTAGTATGCAAAAGGCTACAGACTCATGTCTATCCCCATGCATAAAACTTAAGTCCGAATGGATCAAAGACTTCAACATAAGTCCAGCTACAGTGAACCTCTGAGAAGAGTACATGGTAGGTATTCTTGAAGGAAATGGTACAGGAGACTGCTTCCTGAACATAGCACCAGTAGCACAGACACCAAGATTGACAATTTATAAATGGGACCTCCTGGTACGTAGAAGCTTCTGTAAGGCAATGGCCATAGTTGACAAAAACAAAATGTAGCCTACAGACTGGGAAAAGATCTTCACCAACCCTACATCTGACAGAGGGCTGATGTCCAAAACACACAAAGAATATAAAGTTTCTTCATCTTGTTTTCCCAAAGTAAACAGCACCCCATGGCCAATGACTAACTATGTGTAGTATGTAGGTGAGTAATTAATTTTTTCGCAAGAGATACACAAAGAGAAATATAAAAAAAACACACACACTTTAAATTTTCCCCCAATGCACAATGCAAAGATAAATGACAACTCTGTTCACAAAAGTCACTCTCACAGAGATTCCTTGTCACAAGTAACCAGAGCTGTAAGAGTATGCTTTTTCCACCCACCGCCCGGTCTTTTCCCGCCGCCGCCGCGCCAGCCACAAATAACACAGGGAGACTCTGTATTTGATATTATACTGATGGCCAGGTGCTAGTTTCTTATCGGCTAGCTCTGTCTTAATTATTAACCCATTTCTGCTGATCTATGTATTTCTTTACCGGGGAGCCGGCCAGCAAACTGCTTTCTCCAGACTCTCCATCTTGGCTCTTCCTTTCTTCTTCTCCTTTCCTCCTTGTCTCTTAGTCCCTCCTCCTTTCCTATTGGCCAACAGTGCTTTATTCATTAATCAGTATGAGAAACATATACAGAATAACATCTCCCATCACAGAGCAGATAGTTTTCTGTAGATTACCAGTAATTTGCTAATTTTGGTTGGGAAATTATTTTAATACCATAAAATAATTCTCTGCATTCCTAATTAATTTAACTATAGAAGAAATATTATTATTGGTGAGGTTTTTTTTCAATATTCCACAAAAGTATCTTATTTTCTGATGTGAAGACATCCTCATCTCCCACTGTAACAAACATAATCCATGAAACCTTTTCTTCTTGACAACTAATCTCCATGCATGTCTAACTTCTTTGTGTTATCACCATTATCACCAGTAACAAAGTCATTCAGATGACTTATAGCTGTTGTCCACATGGTTTTCTTTATTTTTTCATATTTTTATTAAAATAAGAAACAATACAATCTTATTTTACATATCAATCTGAGTTCTTTATACCTACCATTTCTCCATGTTGCCCAGTGTCACCTATATCATTCCTCCTTTTCTCCATAGAAAGGGCGAGGCTTTCTGTGGGGCACTCTTCCAGGACTTTCACATCATTTCTTGCAGGTCATATTGCCTCCACCATGGGTCTAGGCAAAGAAAATTTTCCTGTATGAGGAATGGGCTTCCATTATCTATTCATGCAGTAGGTATAAATGGTGTTCCTTTACCAGAGGCCCTATAGACTGCTGAGGCCTCCTATATGCAGGAAGACCATTTCTGTCCTTTGCTGGTTTCTAAGTAGTCAATCTGGTATCCATGCACTTCCCCTTGTTCACATCAGAAATTTCAATGGCTTTCGTCGGATGGTCTTGATCTGTTTGCTCATCACTCCTCCCTCTCTACAACTGGATTCCAGGAAGTAGCCACAATGCTTATCAGTAGATTCCAAATAAAATGAATGCTATGTATTTGAAAACATAATTGAGAGCAGTAGATTTGTTTCCAGATAGTTGGTAATACTAGGTGTTGCTTGTCCAAATTAGAGCAGAAAATTATATCTTGTACAGAAATGTTGAGTTTTTTTATCCTTTTATCACAGCAGCCAGAACAGAAAGTATGACATCTCCTTCATGAGAAGGAAACATTAGGGAAGCTTGGACAGAGATTGGGGATATAGAGTAGTCTAAGGGAGAAGGTTAAAACTTTGGGGCAATGGTAACACTCGCATCCTTGATGAGATGTGTGTATTCCTAATGTGCAGAAAGGCATACCTCCATGGGCATTGTGGTATATCAGAGACCTATTTGGCTAATAGAATTTCAGAACTCTTGGAATTAAGGGGACTTCCTCAGTACAAGTTCATTAGAGAGGAGTTATTGCAGAATTTAGAATTGGGTATAGGAGTAGAGGTTTAGGAACCTTTTTTACAGGCATTTCTCACAAGTCCTTCCGAATTAGTGGAAGGCCAGGGCGTCCGAATGGGTTCATCCCTTTGGGGCCATTACAGAAAGCCTTTCTCTAGTCAGCCAACAAATGTACAGACAACCATGGGGAAGTGTTGGCCTGATTCACAAAAGCATTTGGCTTATTGGTAGTAGTGCACAGAGAATACCAGTTTCAATACGTCATAGGTGCTCTTCCTCTGGCCTTTCCAAAGAAAATATATCCATTGGCACGAAGCTCCAAAGATGGGAAACAAACAAGCTTTAAGGCCAAGACTTGCCAGAGTTGGGTCTCTAGGCCTGCAGCATTGGATGGATTCCAGGTGTTTGGGAAGGTGCAGTGTGGTGAGGTGAATGGGGTCACAGACCTCAAAGGGTCCGCGACTTTATAGTCCCTAGACAGTCAGATTTGGGTCCCTGCCAGCCCTGTGAAAGTCAAGACGTTGCTCCTTGTGAGAGCACAGAGGGGCTCACTGTTAAATCCTCAGAAATCTCACACCAATCTGAAACATAATGGAGAAGCTTCAGAACCCAAATCATGGCCTTGGGTGCTAGTGGCTAAGTGTTCACCCAGCCTTGTCTGACAGCCACCCCAAAACCTTCAGAAATCCAGCAGCTATCTGTAAGGAGTAAGGTTTTTCCTCCTGCTGCTGGTCTTGTCCTGCCACCGTGCCAGCCCCAATTAACACACAGAGACTCTGTATTTGATATAATGCTGTTGGCCAATTACTTGTCTCTTATTGGCTAGCTCTGTCTTAAGTATTAACCCATTTCTGTTATCCTATCTGTTTACACGTAGTTTCACCTTTTCACCTTACCGGGGAGTGGTTCAGGCATCATATCTCCCCAGCCTCTCCATGTTGATCCCTCCTTACTACTTTCTCTTTTCAACTTGTCCCCTAGTCCTGCCTATCTTGCTTTCCTATTGTCCAACAGCTATCTACTTGAACCTGGCCACCAACTTGACCACTCCAACTGTTAGGCCTGCTTTAGTTCTGCTGCAATCTTGCTCCCGACCAAAACAATGTGAAGACAGCCAGCCAAGTAGCAGCCTCTCAGGCTGACCCAGTGCTGGTAAGGCAGTGAGATGGTGGTGTCACTGAACTCAGGGCACAGGAGATGGGCAGATGAAAACAGTTGTGAGGACAAGCCACATCAATAGGGTCTTATTCCAAGCACTGACATCACACCTGGCAGAAGGTCAGATTAGTATAAACACAAGTCAAAGAGTAGACAACTGTGTGCACTTATGAGGAGTTGAGATTTCAGGGACAACATTCCCATGGGTCTGATATTTAGAAGATAATGTGAAAAGCCAGTGGGATCCTTGATACTACAGCTAAAGTTACCCCTCTCTCTGAGTTAAGGTGGAAGCTGTACTACATGATATGCATCAGGGGCCACCAAGGGGAAGGTGACATCCATGACTGCTTCCGAGGAAGCAGCCCTGCCCCAGTTTCCTAGATGTTGATACAATGAAACATCAAAAGAATAAACATTACATCTAATATGCCCCTTTGCCAACCAGAGCCTGCACCCAAACCACAAACCTCATCACCTCCTAAGCATCACAAGGCAACCAATTTGAGCTACCTGCAGCACTCTCACAGTCTATCTCCAGCCCACAGCCTTGCACCACCACCACTAACCAGGAAACATTCAGGAAATTTGTCTTTCATTTCTCCAAGTCTGTAAGTCTCCCTCAAGATGGAATTTTTTTGAGTCATTGACCTATAGATTAGCCCTCAATGGACTCAGGGGTTTCTGAAGAGATTGAAGTGGAATGAGGAAAGGTAACATAGAAACTGAGGTAGAATAAGCAATTCATGCTTTGCACACCATGTTAACTGCAGAACAAACTCACCCCTGTCCTCAGTGACTTCAGAAAACGATCCAGGAGTCATCACAGGAAACCCTCATGGGGCCTTAATCATTTTCCCACAGGGTTCTACATCCATGCAACAGAAACAAGTATGCAACAGACAGAGGATTTCAGCCCAAAAACTTGCATGCAAAAACACCATCTCACACAAGATGACCTAAACCTCAAACAGGTGCTCCCCTTCAGAACCAAATTTATGGACTTAGAAACTGGGGGCTGTGTGTTTTCCCCTAACTGCCCCATCAAGTTTCTCTGATGTCCACCTCCCACCATATTCCATGATGGAACACTGACCTCCTTCCTACTTCAGCATCCAGGGTGGTATTGTGTATGTTGGCTTCTTGCAAACTGAGCAAATAAATGTTCATTGTCAAAGAATCCAGACCAAAAGAGGCCTCCCAGTGTTCGCCAGGATGGATAGGGCAGCAGGATGGTGGTGTTCTAAATCACAGGGCACAAAAGAAGTTAGGCAGATGACATATGGGTTAGGATCACTCAAGTAAATACGGCCCAAACACCAGAACTGACTTTTCATTTGGCAGATGTCATTTCCACGCTGGACATAGGGCAAAGAGCAGGGGCTGTGAGAATATGTGATGGATCCAGTTTTAAAGAACAAGGGTCCCATGGGTGTGATTTTTCTGAAAAAAAAAAAAAAAAAAAAAGGATACAGGCCACAAATACCTTGGCCTTCATGCTCACAGTACCAAGCCATCTACATTCAATTGGATGCTATGCTGTATTATCAGCTAATTATCTGTTAGTATCTGCCATATTATCCCACTAAGGTAACGGTGACATCCTTGGCCTCTTCCCAGGAGGCAGGTCACTACGGAGCTTGATGTGGTATTAAGAGTACAAGGAAAGAATAAACATTCAATCCAACTTTTCCACTTTTTTCCCAGGCCTTTGCCCTGTGCCCACACCCTAGTCATCTTCTAAGCATCACCATGCAACCATTCTGAGCTATCTCCCACTCTGTAGCATGTAGCACAAAAAATAAAAATAAAAGGACCAGAGACAGATATTGGGTTCAGTTTTCAAGATGCAAATCAGAGAAGCAGAAGAGCCAAGCCAGCCCATAGATCTCACCTCTGCTCAGATGAAATGGATCTTCTGAGTAAAAGGCTCTCAGATTATATTTTCTCCTTATATTGCTTTCTCCAACAATTCTCCTGGAGGCATTTGCTCCGATATTACAAAGGGAGATACCTGGGCATGTAATGTGGAACTCTGAGTTCAGAGATGTGCCAGAGTGGCCACTGGAAAGTTTAATCTTGAATCCTCCCATATGTTTCCCACAAAATAGACTGATCCAGCTAGCCACAAGTACAGACACACACACACACACACACACACACACACACACACACACACACATACACACACTCATGCACACACGTGGATGACGCATGTGAAGGAAAAGACCTCACCACACATTTTCCCAACCTGAGATAGCACTAAAGGAGTCCTATAAGGTTTCCCCTACATGCAAACTCGTCATCCCATACAGCTCTTATTTTACCACCATATATTTGACACATCCTTATCTCTTTGAGACTGTTTATGTGCTCTCCAAGAAGTAGCTTCCTGTCCAGGGAACACACAAAGAATAAACCCATACAAAAACCCAACCAAAGAGAGAGACAGAGTAGAGATACAGATAGAGACCCCTAGTGTTGATTTCATAAAGTTCTTTAAGTATTGTACAGGGCAGAGCAGGACAATGAAATTTTCTATCTTTGACCTTGGGGCTCTTCCTGTATTTAAGGGATGGTGAGCTACTTAAGAAAATGCACATTGGGCCACATACTTGGGTGAACTGTTTAGCAGAGATGAAGCCTGCTGGAGCAGGCAAAGTCAGTGAAACCTTGCCTGGCTTGGATTGTACCCACAGGACTGACTGAATTGTTTGGGGAATTCTTCAGTCCCCACCATACTCCGGCTGCTTCTACTCAGCATCACAGTGTTTCTCAGATTCTTAGTTGTGGTCATCCTTGTAAGACTGAACATTTCTCTAGAATCAATTTTCTCTTCACACCTATAATGTCTCCCTCTATTATGATATCTCTTTTCTTGCTTTCCTCTATTCCACACCTGACTCAATCATCTTGGTCACACATGTTCTCCTTTCCTACCCTTCTCTCCCTTATCTTTCTCTCTACTCACTGTCCCTCCATGCTCCTGACATGCTGGGAAGTTGATGATGCTTTCTCCTTCTGTTGGGGACCTTGTAAAATTCCCTTATATAGTTTCCTCCTTTTATCCTAATTTCTATAGTGGTGTGAATTGTAGACTGGTGATACTTTGCTCTATGTCTAAAATCCACATATGAGTGAGTACATCCATGTTGAGCCTTTTGTGAGTCAGTTATCTCACTCAGGAATTTCAAGTTTCATTCATTCACTAAAGTATTTCAAAATTCCATTTTTCCTCATTGAATTTATTCCGTTGAGTAAATGTACCATAGCTTCTTCATTCATTCTTCATTTGAGGAGCATCTATATTGCTTCCAGATTCTTGCTATTACAAATAATGCTGCTATGAAAGTAGTTGAACTGATGTCTTTGCTGATCATTTGGGTGTATGCCTAAGAGGGGAATTACTGGGTCCTGTGGTAGAATGATTCTGGTTTTTCTGTGGAACTGTCATACTGATCTCCAAAATGGCTGTATAATTTTCACTCCCAAATGCAGTCGAGGAGTGTTCCCCTTCCTTGAATCTTTTCCAGCATAAGCTGTTCATGGTGTTTCTGATTTATCCATTCTAACAGGAGTAAAAATTTTTTTCAGAGTTGTTTTTGTTTGCATTTCCCTGATGACTAAGGATGTTGAGCACTTTCGTAAATGTATTTCAACCATTTTTATTTCCTCTATTGAGAATTGTGTATTCAGTACCCCACCTTTAATTTTCATTATTTGATGTTGTGTTGATTAGTTTCTGAGTTCTTTGCACATTCTGTCAGATAAGGGGTTGGTGAAAATCTGTTCTCACTCTGTGTGCTGTCCACAGTGTTGTCCACTGTGTTTTTTGCCTTACATATGGCTCTCAGTTTCAGTAGGTTCCATTTATTAATTATTGATCTCACTGTTTGGTATTATGACTAGGAATAACTCTCCTGTAGAGAGCTGCGAAGTGCCGCACCTTACAGATGGCGCTGGCTTCTGCCCTCCACCTTCCCGATGGTGAGTACTCTCTGTATTAAACAATTCCATATTTGGCTAAAAGCTGAGAATCTGTCTTGCTTCTGTGTATATGGACCTGTCTTTTTTTGTTTTTCACCATATGGCATTCTGGGGTTGACTGCCCAAGGGCTTTTAAGCTGTGGGCTGGGCTGCCCCCTGGGTCAGAAGATTATACAAGTTTCCTGAATAAACTGCTTAAAGAAGAGTCTGAATGTTGCGTTTTCTTTGCTGGTCAAACTAGAGGCGACACTGTCCTGTAAAAATTCCTTCAAGAGTACCTCAAACTTTCTCTTCTAAGAGGTTTAGGGCAGCTGGGTTAATGTTTAGGTCTTTGATCAATTTGTTCTAAGTTTTGTGTATAGCGATTCACATAGGTCTCTTTGTAGTCTTCTACATATCATCATCCAGTTTTGCCAGAACCATTTGTTGAAAATGATTGCCTCCTTCCATTGTATTATTTTTCCTGTTTCATCAAAACTCAGGAGTTTGTAGGTGTGTTGGTTGATATCAGGATTGTCAGTTCCATTGGTCTACCTTTCTATATGTGTGCCAATACCAAGTGCTTTTTTTGGTACTTTAGCTCTATAATAGAGCTTAGGGCTTGAAGTCGGAGAATGTGATGCTTTCTGAAGTTCCTTTATTATACAGCATTGTTTTGACTATTGTGACTCTTTTGTCGTTCCATATACTGTTGAGTATTGTTTTTCAAGGTCAGTGAAGAAATAAATGTGCTAGGATTTTTACCGGGAATGCTTTGAATCTGTAGATTGCTTTTGGCAAAATTGGAGTTTTTATGATATTTATCTTACCAATTCAAGAGCATGGGTGATCTTTCCATTTTCTAGTATCTTCTTTAATTTCCTTCTTTAAAGACACAAGACCATGCAATATAGGCCTTCTACTAGTTTGGTTATAGTTACCCCAAGATGTTATTTGTTGTTTTTCCTATTGTAAAGGGTGGTGACTCTCATCCCGTTTATCTTCTGTATATAGTAACACTACTGATTTTTTTTTTGTTTTTATTAGTCTTGTGTACTGTCACTGTTTGAAAGGTGTTCATCATCTGTAGGAGTTCATTGGTAGAGTTTTTTGGGTCACTTATGTAAACTATCATATCATCTGCTAATAGTAACAAATTGATTTATTACTTTCCAATTTGTGTCCCTTTGATCTTCTTTGTTTTCTTTCTGTAGCTAGAACTTCAAGCACAATATTGAAGATTTATGGAGAGAATGGACAGCTGTCTTGTTCCTTATTTTAGAGGAATTGTCTTAAGCTTCTCTAAACATAGGTTAATGTTCTATGTTGTTTTACTGTATATGGCTTTTATTATGTTTAGGTAGGTTTCTGTTATCCCTGTTCTTTCCAAGGACTTTATCATAAAAGGGTGTTTGATTTTGACAGTGGCATTTTCAGCATTTAGTGAGATGATAATGTGATTTTTCTGTTTTACTTTATGTATATGGTGGATCAAATTGATAGATTTTCATATGTTGAACCATCCCTGCATCTGTGACATGAAGCCTACTTGGTCATGGTAGAGGACTTATTTGATGTGTTCATGTAATCGATTTTCCAGTATTTAATTGAATACTTTTGCATGAATGTTCATGAGGGATATCTGCCTGTAATTCTGTTTCTTAGTTGTGTCTTTGTGAGGCTTGCATATCAAGGTAATTGTAAACTAATTAAAAAAATGGTAATGAACCTTTTGCTTCTATTGTGCGAGACAATTTGAGGAATATTGGTATTAGCACTTCTATGAAATATTTGTAGAATTCTGCACTGAAGTCCTTTGGCCTTGTGTCTATGGGTTTGGGTTTTTTTTTTTTGGGGGGGGGGCTTGTGTGGAGTTTCATGACTATTTCTATTTCAGTATGTGATCTAAATCTATTTAAATTGCTTATTTATCCTTGTTTTGAATTTGATAAGTGATAACAATCCAGAAATCTGTCCATTTCCCTTAGATTTTTTACTTTAGTATAGTACATGTTTTCAAAGTATGACCTGAAATGTCTCTGGGTTTCCTCAGTGTTTGTTCGTATATTCCCATTTTCTTTTCAGATTTTGCTGGTTTGCATGTTCTCTCTCTGCTTCTTGATTTGTTTGCCCCTAAGGTTTGTCTATCTTGTTTATTTTTCAAAGAACCAACTTTTTGTTATATTCATTTTTTGTATTGGTTTCCATGTTCCTACTTTATCGATTACAGCCCTCAAATTGATTATTCAGGTACTCCTCCGGGGTAAGTTTGTTTCTTTTTGGTCTATGTCATTCAGTTGAGCTCTTAATTATATAATTTGACTATCATCTGTTTACTTCACATGAGCACTGATTGCAATGAACTTTCCTTGTATAACTGCTTTAAAAGTGTCCCATAAGTTCAGGTATGTTCTGTCTTCATTTTCATTGAATTCTACAAAACTTTTATTTATTTCATTATTTCTTCCTGGACCAGGGAGTGGTAATTTACTCATTATTCAGTTTCTATGAATTTGTAGGGTGTCTGCAGTTTGTATTCTTGTAGAATTCCAACTCAAAATCATGGTAATCTGATAAGATATAGGGAGCTATTCAATTTTATTTTATTTTTTATCTGTTGAGGTTTGTTTTGTTGCCTTGTATGTAGTCAGTTTTACAGAAGGTTCAATGTGTAGCTGAGGAGAATGTATATTCTTCTGTGTTTGGATTGGATGTTCTATAAATGAATACTAAAACCAAATGGGACAAAACTTTTGTTAGTTCCTGTGTTTATTTGTGAAACTTAAGTTTGGTAATCCTGATTAGTGTTCAGAATGGGGTGGTAAAATCTCCCACTATGAGTGAGTAAGGTTTTATGTGAGCTTTGAGTTTTACTAGTGTTTCTCTTAAGAATGTGGGTACCTTTTAATTTGGTTCAGAGATGTTCAGAATTGAGACTTTATATTGATGGATTTCTCCCATGCTGATTATTATATGACCTTCTTCATCTCTTGAGTGATTTTGGTTTGAAATTAAACTTCTTAATATTTAGACACCTACACCTTCTTCCTTCTTGAGTTACTTTGATTGGAAGATATTTTGCAAACCTTTTACACTGAGGTAATGTCTGTCTTTGAATCTTAGATGCATTTCTTGAATGCACTAGAAGGATGAAATATGTCTTAATATACACTCTGTTAGCCTGTGTGTTTTTATAGGCAATAAGACCGTTAATATTTTGGGAAATTAAAGACCATAGATTGCTAATTCTTGTTTGTTTCATTGTTGTTGGTGGTGGTATTGTGAGTATACTCGCCCACTTTTTCTTTTTGGTTCTTGTAACCTAATATTAACTTTGGCTATGTCTTCATTATTGTAGTTAGCTTGCTTGGTTAGAATTTCTTTCCAGAATTTTCTGTAGGACTGGATTTATGGAAATATGGTTAGGAAATCTGGCTTTGACATTAAATATCTTGTTTTTGCACATTATTTTAGCCTGGGCTGGCATCTGAGGACTCTCATTATTTGTTCATAATCTATCCAGGACCATCTGGCCTTGTGAGATTCCATGGAGAATTCAGTTGCAATTTTGATAGTTCTGCCTCTATATGTTACTAGGTCTTATTGTTTTGCTCTTAATGTTCTGTTGTCATTATGTATGATAGGTGTTTTGATAATTAAGTGCCTTTTAATATTTAAGTCTATTTGTGTTTAGTGTGCTTCTAGTACTTTCATTGGCATGTACTTCTGACTGGAAATGATTACTTCAAGGAATTTGTTGAATATGCTTTCTGCCCCTTTGATCTGTGCTTCTTCACGTTCTTGTATGTCTATTATTGTTAGATTTGGTCTTTTCACTGTGTGCCATATTTCCTATATATTTTGTGCTAAGGATTTGTTCGATTTAAATTTTCTTTCCTCTGTTAATTGATTTCCTCCATATTATCTTCAATGCCTGAGATTCCCACTTTGATCTCCTGTATTCTGTTGGTTATGCTTGCATTTGTAGTTCTTTACACTTTAATCAATTTTCCAGTCTCCAATATTCTCTCAGTGTGTGTCAGTGTGCGTGTGTGTGTGTGTGTGTGTGTGTGTGTGTGTGTGTGTGTGTGTGTGTTTATTGTCCCTATTTCACTTTTCAGGTCTTGAACTGTTTGAATGGTTTCCTTCATCTGTTTGATTGTTTTTTCTTGGCTTTCTTATTTTATTTAAGATATTTGTTCATTTCTTGCATTTTTCTTGTTGTTTTCCTGTATTTCTTTCAATTATTTTTTGTTTTTTCTTCCATTATTTTAGTGAATTTTCTCATATCCTCCTTGAGTTCCTCTATCAGTTTTATGAAGTTGTTTTTTAGGTTGTTATCTTCTGCTTCATCTATTTTGTTATTTCCATGTCTAGTTTGTGTAGAGTACTTAGGTTCTGGTGATAACATACTGGTCTTTGTATTGTTGAATCTACTTTTTATTGCCATCCACCATTTCTTCTTCCAGTGGGTGCACTTGGAGTCTTTCTTTTTCTCTGTCCTCCTGTCTTGGTGTGTATATCTGGGTAAACAGTTTCCTATCTGTAACTCTGGATAATATGAGCTCTCTTGGAGGTCTCTCAACCAGAGGCCACAGAAGATCTAATGATATGGAGTAGGCAGACTCAGGATGGTCTCCAGAATTCAGGGAGAGTGCAAATGATGGGGATCAAAGATCAGGTGAGTATAGGCTCAATGTGGTCCTGCATGGGTAGGCATTTCCATTATGTTCAGACCCCACCCAGGAAGTTCTAAGGAGATGGATTTAATATTGGGACCACTGTGGCTAAACACTTATCTTGAGCAGTGTCCCCAGGAAGGCATTATGTGGGTGGCTAATGGAAACTAAATACCAGGACTAAAACACTTAGGTCAAGTTTATAGGGGGAGAGAAATGCAGAGCTATCCCAGTATTTCACAGGGAAGGATATGGGGAGATTCAACTAGGCCTGCTGCCAGACTCACCAGAGGCAGATTAAACGCGATAGGAACAAAAATCAGGTGAATGTAATCTTAAGGTGTTCCTGCTTGGATTGGTGGATTCAATATGCTCAGAGTGGAACCTCAGGCAGATTGTAGGAAGAGGAGACCAAACATAGAATGATGGCAATGTCAAGAAAATCATGGGTGCATAAGAGCATCCAGTATGCTCACAGAAAACCCACGAAGTTCCAAGGAGAAGGACAGTTTATTGGACCAATGTTCATCGTCATCAGTGACCCAGAAGGACCATGGTTGAGGGTAAGTCAGTTTCTGGGTGGTACATGTACCAGAATTCCAGGATTGAACCACTCAGGCCAATGATATGGGGTGGTTGGAGGTGCAGAATTAACTTAGGGAATAATTGGGGGGGGGTTACCCAGGCCTGGTTCCACACTCAACTCTGGTGAAGGGAAAGCAATGGATCTCAAAGATAAGGTGAGCACAGGCTCAAGGTGGATCTTCATTGATAGGTGGTTCCAGGATGCTCAGAGCAAATCCAGGAAGTTGTGGGGTGTTGGAGGGGTTCTAGGACATTCTCTGGGCAAGGGCTTTCCACCAGCTGTGTGGCCAGCAGGGTCAAGGTTCCCACATATGTTTTCCATTAAATACTTTTATTTACATTTTGTTAATTTAACACTCATTTAATAATGTCTTCCTGTCTACTCCTTTGTGTATAATTTCTAATCATGTGCTTGGGACACAGATATTAAGAATTGAAATATCATATTGGTGGAGTTGTGCTTTGAGTATGGATTGTTCTTCAAACACTCATTTGATTGACTTTTTTAGAAGTCTATTTTGGTAGATACTAAATGGCTAAACCGGGTCACATGCAATTACTAGTAAATAAATTTTAGAACTAATTGGGAGAAGAAAAGAATCAGCTTCAGATGGTGAGGGTCAAATTGGAATGCAGTGTGGGAAGAAAATAAGAAAAGCACAGAATCAAAAGAATGTGAAGATGAAATGATGAAACCCTGTACTTTGTATTTTAAACTAAAAAATGTATTTAAAATTAAGATCCATTGAGGTAAATCAAAGGGAAATGTCACTTACATTGAAAGTCATTTCCCACTTGAGTTCAATTCAAGGGACCTAAAATTTAAGAAGCTAGAACCAGCTCCTGAAAATTATCCATGGATTGCTAAAGTTGAAGGGTAGCACATGTGCACAGGCATGTGCTTGATCAAAAAGAACACATTCAATTAAACTCCTCAAGAATTAGAAAAACTTTTAATTGCAAATATAAATCTGGGGAAGTGGAACTAGGTCAAGGCTAAGAATGACTTGCTCTCTTCACAAAGACCTGAGTTCATTTCTCAGTATTCATGGCAAGTGGTTTTTACAACCTTTAACTCTCGCTCCAATTATATAGTGCCCATTTCTGGCTTCTGCAGGCAGGCACATGAATTTTACACATTCATATAGACCCAATTCATATTATGAAAACAAATGTTTGTAGTAAAATTTTATTAAAAAATGAACTCAACAATGAATAAAGGAAACATCACGCTAGGTTAGGAAGGTAATAGGGATAAAACCAATTTCAATGTAAAGTCTAGGGGAACTAGGTTAAATGTGTGAGTTTCATGGTGGAGAGAATAGTCCACAAAAATTGTCTAGCCCTGGCCCTGCTTGCCCTGGCCCTGCTGGCCCTGGCTCTGCTGGCCCTGGCCCTGCTAGCCCTGGCCCTGCTGGCCCTGGCCCTGCTGGCCCTGGCCCTGCTGGCCCTGGCCCTGCTGGCCCTGGCCCTGCTGGCCCTGGCCCTGCTGGCCCTCGCCCTGCTGACCCTGGCCCTGCTGGCCATGGCCCTGCTGGCCCTGACCCTGGATGTTCTGGACCAAGGCAAATCTAAACAATGCCGAGAAACCATGGTATCAAGCTCCTCTAAAGGGCAGAGAATGAAGAGGGATTATTTTATTTTCAAAAAAGAGAAAATGTTTATGCTAGAGGCGATGAATTGTATTGGATCCATTCTAGGAATTAGAAAATTGAAGCATTGAAAAAAGGTTTAAAATACTCATCATTATACTCGAATGACATTATGATGCTTTTGTTTTCATGCTTATGTCACTAAAGGCATGTTGTAGCTTGAGAGACGGGTAAATATGTAGAACCCAAAAGAAAGAGCCCTGCTTTGTTTTTGTGAGAAACTCAGTGAGGCTGTAAGGTTAGTTCTTCTTTAGGTATGCTCCTTTTAGCATGTGGGAGGGGTACTAGAATGTGACAGAATGTTGGGTCATAAATGTTGCCTGGCAACCCTGCTTGCATTCTCTATCCTGGTATCATAGGCCCAGGACCAGAGAGCAGCTTCGAGAAAGTATCATGGGACATTACAGTCTCCCAAGATTAACTATCTCCTAAAACTTTCAATGACAGCGATTGATTCCCCTAACCAAGTCATAGCCAAATCTCTGGAAGTTTGCCTACAGCTTTTACTGGTCACCAAATTCTAGATTACCTAATTATCAGACAACATTCAATGTCTTCTGTTTATGAATTCTCTCTCTCCTAAGAATTAATACTATGGAAACAAAGATAATAAGACTCACAAAAGGTGAGTTTTTCATTGTTAACTTCCTTCAGGATGGTGATAATCCATTTGTTAGAGTAGACTTAGGGATTATTGGATTGCAGTCCATCTCTTTTGAGGCAGCCGTCCAACATGACATATGTAGGATCTTTTAAAAAGCCTGCATATACAATGACATTTCAGCATTTAAACATTTTACGACTCTGCTCTCCGATTAAATAAGTCATGAACCTGGGAGTTTCCCACAATCATGTAGGAGTATGTGAGAGTCAATTGTGTCGAGTATGGCAGACCATTTCATCATCTGATTATGTTGTTATTTGATTATTAAAATAGGACATTAGATAATCCATGATCAGTGGATTGCATGATGTAGGAAGCAATTATTATGGACCATCTAAATATCAATTTTGTAGTTAAAATATTAAATTAATCACGATAGCATCGTTCAAGAGCCTGGTTTGGAGCCACCTTAGGGAAGTGGATATTGTTACATGAACTCATTGTTTGATTATTTAACTATATAAAACAATGATTATATCATCATGACACCTGGAATCTGGTGCCACAGATCATCAAATTACATAATTAAAGTATTTAAATTGACAGTCTGAGTTAATACCCAAGATAATGTAAATATGTATAAAGTTATGTAAACCAAAAATCCTCCATTCCATGAAGAGTCTTGTAAAGCTTCCTCTTGTGGAGATAATGTGCAATATCATCACATTTTATGATACATTGATTCAATTGAGGATGATGACATCCTTCATGACTGGAGTCTGGCCATGATTCCCTGCCAGTAAAATGCTACATCACCTATTTATTGTGACAGTTAGCTATTACTGGCTTATTTAATTCTTTAGATTATGTAAGTGACAGACAATGCTATCACCGATTACGATTAGTGTGCAAATATCTGTCAGGGACAAGGTTAGGAAAGATGTAGACATGGGCAGAGCATTTTCTGAATGATCTATGCATCTCCCATAGTAAAAAGGATGCTGGCTGATTGAGTCCAGAAGATTGCTCGGGGCCATTCAAGAAGTACAAGGACTTCACCAAGGCCGGCATGGTGGTCTGGGTGTTGACTACCTGCTGTTCCTCCACATCTTCACATCGGTTGTGATCTACCATGAGAAGAAGTATTGGCATTAGGAGGTCGGCACAATCTCCGAGACCTGGCAAAAGGATGACGGCCCAGAACACGGAAGAACATCTCTCTCTCAGATATGCTGGTTATGCCCCAGCTGCAGCCAACTTTTCAGATGATAGCAATATCTTGGTTACCACTTCTAAGCCAGGAATGGGCCCATTATCTCAGATCCTGTAGCACCACAACAGAGATTCAGGTGCTGCTGATGATGTTATGCCAACAGAATTCATCATGCAAGACAGTATGATTATCTGACGGTTAACTTGTGGCATTTTAAAAATCCTTGATGACAGCATACATTTCCATAACTGTCAAGTCTGACCAGGATTTGAAGACACAAAAATAAATGTCAACGACTTACATATTTAAAGATATAATTATTAAATTCTTTTATTATATAATCTTTGATCCCTGAAGTTTGGTGCCACCTTGTGTGACTCAAGTGTGACAAACTATCTAACTATCTGATTATTTCATTATTCAAATCTTTCTTTTTCTACTCCAGGAAGAGTGGAGTCTCGATCGAACTTGTTGGTTTTAAATTGTCTCTGGTGACTTCTTTCTTTCTTTCTTTCTTTAAATCAATGTTGATATCGATTTGTTATCTCTCTAGGGGTCAATTATGAGAAATTATCTCTTTATTCATTCACTTTTTGTTCATATCTATGATTATGAATTCAATGACCCTTCAGTATTGAGCAATCATTTTGGCTTCATGCATAAAACACCATTTACTGGTGTAAAGTTTATTCATTTAATTATGAAAATCTGTCATTTTGTATTCAGTGAACACTGGAGTTTTGAGCCTCCCTAGGGGAGTCCATTGTGCCAGACAATCACATCATCTAATACTACACTTACTTCCTTAACTGTTAAACTGGGAAATTAAATGATAATTCATCACTTAATTAATTCATTTAAAGTACAGGTAATGTTATAGACCATAAGTCCCTTTTGGAGTCAGATTTTGGGAGTGGATGTAACATCATCTCATTATTTCATCATTTAGCTATATAAAGAGATATTTACATCAGTGATATGTTTAGGACTTTGGTGCCATTTCGTTAGTGTTCATATAAAATGCCTACTAATTTATTAACAATGTAATTTATTATCAATTTAATTTATTATCAATTTAATTTTGGCCCTTTCCCTGGCCCTGGCCCTGGCCCTGGCCCTTGCCCTGGCCCTGGCCCTGGCCCTTGCCCTGGTCCTTGCCCTGGCCCTGGATGTTCTGGACCAAGGCAAATCTAAACAGTGCCGAGAAACCATGGGATCAAGGTCCTCTAAAGGGCAGAGAATGAAGAGGGATTATTTTATTTTCAAAAGAGAGAACAGTGTGACAGACGATCTAACTGATTATTTCATTATACAAATCTGTCTTTTTCTACTCCAGGAAGAGTGGAGTCTCGATCGACCTTGTTGGTTTTAAATTGTCTCTTGTGATTTCTTTCTTTCTGTCTTTAAATCAATGTTGATGTCGATTTCTTATCTCTCTAGGGGTTAATTATGAGAAATTATCTCTTTATTCATTCATTTTTTTGTTCATATCTATGATTAAGAACTCAATTACCCTTCAGTATTGAGCAATTATTTAGGCTTTACACATAAAACACCATCCACTAGTTTACAGTTTATTCATTTAATTATGAAAATCTGTCATTATGTATTCAGTGATCACTGGAGTTTTGAGCCTCCCTAGGGGAGTCCATCGTGCCAGACCATCACATCATCTAATACTACACTTACTTCCTTAACTGTTAAAGTAGGAAATTATATGAAAATTCATCACTTAATGAATTTAAAATACAGGTAATGTTATAGACCATAAGTCCCTTTTTTAGTCAGATTTTGTGAGTTGATGTAACATCATCTCATTACTTCATTATTTAGCTATATAAAGAGATCTTTACGTTAGCGATATGTTTAGGACTTTGGTGCCATTTTGTCAGTGTTAATATAAAATGCCCACTAATTTATCATCAATTTAATTTTTTAAAAACATTACTATTCCCGGTAGCGATCAGTCTGACTACTCCATGTGGGATTTATGTATGTACGACCATGTCATTATTCAATAATTTTTCATTGTATATTAATTATTTAAATCAATGAAGACATTGTTCTTCTTGACTTTGTTCTGGCCATTCTTCCATGGGAGTTATTCGATTGGCATTTTTAATTACCTAAGTAGTACTTCCTGATTATTTCATTATTCAAATCTGTCTTTTTCTACTCCATGAAAAGTGGAGTCTAGATACACCTTCTTGGTGTAAATTGTCTCTTGTGATTTTAATATTCATTCATGTATTTATTTAAATCAATGTTGATATCATTTTGTTATCTCTATAGGGGTGAGTTATGAAAAATTATGTCTTTATTCATTCATTTTATTGTTGAAATCTACGATTAAGAACTCAAAGTCTCTTCAGTATTGGGCAATCTTTTAGGCTTCACATATAAAACACCATCCACTTGTTTAATTTTTATTCATTTGCCGCAGATCTTTCAGTGGGCGACAGGGCTTTGGGGATACCAAGACTTTGATGAACAGGTCAGGAGTGGCTTCGGCTTGACAGAGAGACACAAACACATTCGAGGAGGTTTGCAACTGCTGCGATTTTTACTTCAGAGCAACAGGTTTTTATGCAGAAAGTTCAAGGAACAGATCTTTGGCCACAGTTTAATATATATAGACATACTATAGTAATGTCAGCAATTATTTTGGAGTAAGAGATCATAAATACATATCATGTTTATTTTGGCCTGCTTGTGGTCAGGTTACCAGGGATTTGATTTACTCAGTTTACAGAATAATCATTGTCTCTGGTCAATAAACTTTTTACAGCACTGATAAGAATTCTTGTACTGTTTTATTGATTTAGGGGCCCTAAAAACTCTGTAGTAAACCCCACAACAGCTTTGCTCTGGGCTGTTTAATTAGGCAGGGTCATCTTTTGGGCAAATTCCTATAGCTTTAGGTATGTTAATTTATTAGGCCTTAGGCTGACACCTGAAGTCTCCACTGGTGACCTGGGATTTGTAGCTGAGGGCTGGTCTGTATCTCTTTCTGTCCCTGAAACTATATCTAAGTGTTTTCTGGGCTTCTCTGAATTAACAGTGGAGCTATAGTCCAAAGCAACTATGACCAAAAGCATTAAAGCTATCATAGCACAACAAACACCTAGCTAAGTTTCCCTTAGCTTCCAGGCTGGAGACCTCCAGCATCTGTTTCTGGAGTAGGTAGAGAAGGAGGGTTAAGTGAAGTTTCAGCCATAACAGTGAGTTTCAGGTAGCATCATAGAATTGCCCAACCTCAGGGTACCTAAAGCAAGCCCTCCACTAAATTCACCTCAGTTCAGACTCTGCCCTTTAAAATCTGCCATTATAGGATTTACATGGGAGTGGGGCAGATACAAAAGCATCCACCATCTGATCACTTGGTTTTGTTTTTTTTTTATTTATTTAACTTATTATTTTACATGTCAATCCCAGTTCCCTCTCCCTCCCTCCTTCCCTCTCTCCCTCTATCCCTCTCTCACCTTTACACTCTTTGCCCTCTCACATGCACATTAACAACCCTCCACTCCAGTCTCCCCACCCCATTTCCCTATATTGGGGAATGCAATCCAGTTGGGGTCATGGCGACCTGAGAAGTCATATGAAGTTGGGACTAGGGCTTCTCTCCTGTCTCTATGTTAAGGCAGTTTTCCCTTCATGGGGGATGCGCTCGCAAGGTCCTTTTGTGCACCAGGGATACATCACTGTCTGAGGTCCCTTAGACTGCTCACTCCATCTGGCTGAGACCCTTATTCAGGGAGCCCTGAGTCAGTCCCATGCTGGATTCCCAGCTGTCAGTCTGGGGGCCTGTTAGCTCCTCCATTCGGGTAAGCTGTCTCTATTTGTTTCTGCAGCCTGGTCTTTTCCTCTCCATCTGCATCTGGGTTCTAGTTCGACTCAGTGATTATGTATGGGTTTTTGCTCCCATTTCCAACAGGTATTAGATGAGGGCTCCATGGATAACTTAGCTATTGATCTCACTAACCGGGAAGAGCATTTATGGTAGCCTTTCCATGGATGCTCAAATTGTTAGTTGGCGGTAATTTTGTAGTTCTGTAGACCTTTCTTTATGTTCAATTTTATCTTCAAGCTAATATCGGTTCCTTCTTTTATGTTCTCTCTCTCTCTCTCTCACTCATTCTCTCTCTCTCTCTCTCTCTCTCTCTATATATATATATATATATATATATATATATATATATATATATTTCTCTCTCTACTTCCTGTCTTTTATTCCTAACAGAGCTCAATCTTCCTAATCGCACGTGTTTCCTTTCCTCCCCCTTGCATTCTCCTACTTCTCTCTCCATTCACTGTACCCCACTTCCCCTGTGCTCTGGGCGACTTGTCCCTTCCCAGTTCTGTGAGGGACTTTATATAAATCTTTTAGAATACACCTTGTATCCTAGTTTCTCTGGTGCTGTGAATTACAGTCTGGTGATGCTTTGCTCTAGGTCTAAAATCTATATATGAGTGAGGACATACTACTTTCCTATTTTGTGACTGGGTTACCTCATTCAGGGTGGTTTCTTCAAGTGCCATCAACATGCCTGCGAATTTAAAATTACCATTATTTTTTTCTGCAGAGTAGAGTTACACTGTGTAGATGAGACACACCTTGATTATCCATTCTTCAATTGAGGGGCATCTAGGTTGCTTCCAGGTTCTTGCTATTACAAATAGTGCTTCTATGAACGTCGTTGAACAGATGTCTTTGATGCATGGATGTGGATCATTTTGGGTATATGCCTAAATGGGGGATTGCTGGGTCCTGTGGTAAACTAATTCCCATTTTCCTGAGGAACTGCCATACTGATCTCCAAATTTGCTGTACGAGTTCGCACTTCCACCAGCAGTGGAGGATTCTTCCCCTTTCTCCACATCCTGTCCAGCATGAGTCACCATTGGCATTTCTAACTTTAGCCATTCTTGCAGGAGTACAATGTTATTTGTTTTGATTTGCCTTTCACTGATGGCTAAGGATGTTGCGCACTTTCTTAAGTGGCTTTCAGCCTTTTTGATTTCCTCTATTGAAAATTCTTTCTTCAGTTCTGTACCCCATTTTTAATAGGGTTATTTAGTGTTTTGTTGACTAGTTTCTTTTGTTCTTTGTATATTTTGGAGATTAGCCCTTTGTCATATATAGGATAGGTGAAAATCTTTCCTAGTCTGTGGGCTGTTGTTTGGCCATCTCCACTCTATTCTTTGTGTTACATAAGCTTCTAAGTTTGAAGAGCTCACATTTATTAATTGTTGCTCTCAGTGTCTGTGCCCCTGGAGTTATGTTCAGGAAGCGGTCTCCTATACCTATTTGTTCAAGGTTACCTCCTACTTTCTCTTCTAAGAGGTTCAAGGTGGCTGGATTGATGTTGAGGCCTTTTATCCATTTGAACTTGAGTTTTATGCATGGCGACACACATGGGTCTATGTGCAGTCTTCTACACACCCTCATCCAATTGTGCCAGCACCATTTGTTGAAGATGCTGGTCTATTGTCCCTGGTGATTTCATTATTTATTTATTTATTAATTTCTATCAATGGTGATATCATTTTGTTATCCCTCTAGGAGTGAAGTACGAGATATTATCTCATTATTCATTTTTTTGTTAAAATCTGTGAATAAATCCTCAATGAACTCTTCAGTCATGAGCAATCTCATAGGAGTCACATGTAAAACACATCCATTTGTTGAATTTTTATTCATATATTTATGAAAATCTGTCATTATTTATTCAGTGATCGCTGGAGATTTGAGCTTCGTTATGGGAGTCAATCATGCCAGACCATCATATCATCTAATACTCCACATACTTATTTAACTATAATACTAGGAAATTAAATAAAAATTCATCATTTCATTAACGTATTTAAAATAAAGGTGATGTTATGGACCATAGGTCCCTTTTGGAGTCAGATGTTGGGAGTTGATGATGTAACATCATCTCATTATTTGATTATTTAGTTATTGAAACAGATCATTACATCAGCCATAGTTTTACAAGTTTGGTGCCAACTTGTATAGTTAATATTAAGCACCAACTAATTAATTATCAATTTATGTTTTTACATACATCATTATTCCATGAAGAGAGGGGTTGACTTCCCCACGTCGGATTTAATTATGAAGCGCCATATTATTATTCAATTATATTTCATTACATACTATTTATTTAAATCGATGAAGATGTTGTCGTTCATGACAGAAGTCTGGTTATTCCTCCCTGGGAATTAATTGTGTGCCGTTATGGGTTTGGCCCCTGTGTATTGACATAGCAGAAGACTGGAACCAGAAGCAGTGCCCAGACAATGAGGGACACTGGGTTATGCAGTGATTACTGATTATGTAATAATAGATTTTTAAAGATCGAATGATTAAACGATTGAAAAAAATTGTATTATTTCGCATCATCAGTTTCTGAGAGGTTGCGATAGAGGTAAACTATGAAGGACACAGTCAACACCGATTTTAAAAACTGAATAATTTAATAATCTCATGATCAGAGAATCTTATCTAATGAACTGTGTCGGGCAGATAACATGACACAACTCCAACTCCAAATAACTCTAAATAACTAAATTAGAAATTGGGATTCAGGACTCAATAGAGAATTATCAATTGAGGAATCTAAAGTGATTCAAAGGCCCATAAGACAGCACTCAAAATCCTTAATCATCAGCCAAGTGCAAATAAAAACAACTCTGAGAAACTATGAGATCAAGCTGTTCTAAAGGTACCAGAACGAAGAGAAATTTAATTTATTTTCAACACGTAGGAAAGGATTATGGTAGAGGCGATTAATGGTATTGTTTGCATTCTGGAAATGAGAAAATTGAAGCATAGAAAATAGGTTGAAATACTCATCATTGTGCTTGAATGGCATAATGATGCTTTCGTCTTCATGCTTATATCATTATAGGGATGTTGTAGCTTGAGAGACTGGTAAATATGTACAACTCAAAAAAAAAAAAAAAAAAAAAAGATCCCTCTTTTGTTTTTGTGAGAAAATCGGTGAGGCTGTAAGGTTAGTCGATGGGTGGCTATGCTAATTTTAGCATGTGGGAGGTGCACTAGATTGTGACAGAATGTTGGATAATAAATGCCGGGCAACCCTGCTTGCATTCTGTATCCTGATAGCATGGGCCAAGGACCAGAGAGAAGCTTCGAGAATGGGTTAACATGGGACATTACAGTCTCCCAAGATAACTATCTCCTAAAACTTTTAATGGCAGCATTTCATTCCCCTAACCAAGTCATAGCCAAATCCCTGGAAGTTGGCCTAGCGCTATTACTGGTTACCCAATTCAACATTACCTAATATCAGAGAATACAGTCTGTGGATGAACGGTTCAAAGACTTCTGTTTATGAATGCTCTCTCTTCTAAGAAGTAAAACTATGGATTAAAAGATAATAAGACTCATAATTACTCATCAAAATGTGAGTGTTCCTTTGGTAACTTCCATCAGGTTGGTGATAATCCATGTGTTAGGGTAGACATAGGGATTATTGGAATGCAGTTCATCTCTTTTGAGGCAGCTGTCCAACATCAAATGTGTGATATGTTCTAAAACTCTGCATACACAATGACATTTCAGCATATACACATTTTACTACTCAATTCTGTTTATAAATAAGCCATGAACTGGGGAGTTTCACACAAACGTGTGGGAGTGAAGCTGGAGAAATCTTGTGTCGAGTATGGCAGACCATTTCATCCTCTGATTATGTTATTATTTAATTACTAAAATAGGACATTAGATTATCCATGATCAGTGGATTATTGTCCCACAATGTGGGAGTGAAGTACTTTAGACCATCTAAATATTAATTATGTAATTAAATTATTAAAATTAAAGGTGACATCATTGTTCACAAGTCTGGTTTGGAGCCACCTTAGGGAAGTGGATGGTGTCACATCAGCTCATTATTTGATTATTTAGTGATATAAAGCAGTGATGATATCATCCGTGACACCTGGAATTTGGTGTCACCTTGTGGAGTCAAGTGTGACAGATCATCTAATTACATAATGAAAGTATTTGAATTGACCGTTCGTGTTAAGACCCAAGATAATGTACATATTTGTATAGTCATGTAAACCAGTAATCCTCTATTCCCTGAAGAGTCATGTAAAATCCCCTCTTGTGGAGTTAATATGCCATATCATCACATTTTACGATTAATTGTTTCAATTGACAATGATGACATCCTTCATGACTGGAGTCTGGCCATTCTCCCCTGCCACTTAACTGCTACATCACCTCTTTATTGTGACAGTTAGCTATTACTGACTTATTTAATTATTTAAATCATTTAAACGGCAGACAATGACATCGTCGATTACGATTAGTGTGCAAATATCTGTCCGGGACAAGGTTAGGAAAGTCATGGACATGGATAGAGCAGATTCTTGATAATCTCTGCATCACCCATAGTACTAGGGATGCTGGATGATTGAGTCCAGAAGATTCCATGGTGCCCTCCGAGAAGTACAAAGACTTCACCAAGGCAGGCATGGTGGAGAAGAGTCTGACTTCTCCATGTGGGATTTAAGTATGCACCGCCATGTCATTGTTCAATTATTTTTCCTTATATACTAATCATTTAAATCGATGAAGATGTTGTACCTCATGACTGGAGTTTGGGCATCCTCCCTGGGAGTTAATCGTGTGGCATTATTTAACTATCTTAGTAATACTTCCTTGACCATTGCTGGAGTTTGGCTCCATCTTATGAAAGTTAAGTATGCAGGTCTATGCAATTCTTTACTTATTTTGTTACGTAAATAATGATGGTGTCATCCATTGTGGGTTTGGCTGGTGTGTGATTGACACATACAGGAGATTGGTACCAGAAGCAGTGACCAGAGAATGAGGGACACTGGATTATCTAGTGATTACTGATTATGTAATAATATTTTTTTAACGATCGAATGATTAAACGATTTAAAAAAAACTGTAATATTTCACATCCTAATTTTGTGAGAGGTTGCAACAGAAGTGACCCATGAAGGACACTGTCAACACCGATTTTAAAAACTGATTTGATAATCTCAAGATCAGATAATCTTATCTAATGAACTAGGTCGTACTGATGACATGGCACACGACCAACAATAAATAACTCTAAATAACCATATTAGAAAGCAGGGTACAGGACTAAATAGAGAACTATCAATTGAGGAATCCAAAATGACTGAAAGAATAATACGACAGTGCTCACAATCCTTAGTCATCAGCCAAATGCAAATCTAAACAACTCTGAGAAACCATGGGATCAAGCTCCTCTAAAGGTAAGAGAATGAAGAGGAGTTTATTTTATTTTCAATAAAGAGAAGAGGATTATGGTAGAGGCAATCCATTGTATTGTTTCCATTCTAGAAATGAGAAAATTGAGCATAAAAAATAGGTGGAAATACTCATCAATGTACTTGAATGGCATAATGATGCTTTCGTTTTTATGCTTATATTACTATAGGCATTTTGTAGCTTAAGAGACTCGTAAATATGTGTAATTCAAAAAAAAAAAAAAAAAAAAAAAAAAAAAAAAAAAAACAGGGCCCTGCTTTGTTTTTCTTTTTGTAAGAAAATCAGTAATCAGTGAGGTTAAGGTTAGTCGATGGGTGGGTATGCTAATTTTAGCATATAGAAGGTGCTCTAGAATGTGACAGAATGTTGGATCATAAATATTTCCAGGAAACCCTGATTGCATTCTATATCCTGGTATCATGGGCCAAGGACCAGAGCGCAGTTTCGATAAAGTGTTATTATGGCATACTACAATCTCCCAACAACACTATCCCCTAAAATTTTTAATAACAGCATGTAATTCGCCTCAGTATGTCATAGCCATATCACTGGAAGTTTGCCGGCAGCTTTTACTGGTTACCCAATTTAAGATTACCTAATATGAGAGAACATAGTCCGTGGAGAAACAGTTCAAAGACTTCTGTTTATGAATGGTCTCTCTCTCTGAAGAAGTAATATAATGGTTTAAATGATAATTAGACTCACAATTATTCATCAAAACGTGAGTTTTCCATTGTCAACTTCCTTTAGGAAGGTGATAATCCATTTGTTAGAGTATACTTAGGGATGATTGGATTGCAGTCTATCTCTTTTGAGGCAGCGTTGTTCCCGAGTCTGGTTTGCAACAACCTTAGGGACGTTAATGATGTTACATCAACTCATTGTTTGATGGTTTAGTTATATAAAACAATGATTATATCATCCATGACACCTGGAGATTGTTGCCACCTAGTGGGGTCAAGTCTGGCAGATCATCTAATTACATAATTAATGTATTTAAATTGACAAATACTGTTAATACCCAAGATAATGTAAAGATATGTACATTTATGTAAACCAATAATCCTCTATTCCATGAAGAGTCCTGTAAAGCTCCCTCTTCAGGAGTTATAATGCAATATCATCATATTTTATGACTGATTGTTTGAATTGATGAAGATGACATCTTTCATGACTGGAGTCTGGCCAGTCTTTCCTTCCAGTTAAAGGCTACATCACCTCTTTATGGTGACAGTTATCTATTACTGACTTATTAAATTATTTAAATCATTTAATCGATGGACAATGACATCATTGATTCTGTTTAGGGTGCAAATTTCTATCAGGGACAAGGATAGGAAGGTTGTAGACATGGACACAGCAGTTTCTGGATGACCTATGCATTACCCAGAGTACTAGGGATGCTGCTGTGCCAGGTGTGGGCCCATCATCTCAGGTCCTGCCACAGCACAACAGAGATTCAGGAGCTGGTGATGATGTCAGGCCAACAGAGTTCATTAGGCAAGACAGTACAATTATCTCTTTATTAACTTATGGGATTTTAAAAAGCAATGAAGACAGCATACTTTATCATGTCCAGCATGCCTGCCAGGAATTGATGAGACAAAAAAGTTCAATGACTTACATCTTTAAATAAGTAATTATTAAATCATTTCCACATATACTCTGTGAACCCTTGTTTGGTGCCACCGTGTATGACTCAGGTGTGACAGACGATCTAACTATCTGATTATTTCATTATTCAAATCTGCCTTTTTCTAATCCAGGATGAGTGGAGACTGGATCCACCTTTTTGGTGGTAATTGCCCCTTGTGGTGATTTCATTATTTAGTTATGTATTTATTTTAGTGAATGGTGATAGCATTTTGTTAGCTCTCTAGGAGTGTGTTGTCTTGAGGTTTGTTATCAAAATGGGAAGAGTACCAACAACAGCCATGGTGCAATGCATTCCCTCCAACAGCTTCAGGCTTGCTCAAGTTTCTTTGGGTCTTACAGTTTTCCCTTTCTTTTAATATAAACTAATACCTGCCTTATTTGGAAGAAGACGTCAGCATAATTACTTACCCGTCATTGGAGAGGTCACCCAGGCCCATAACCTTCCTTTCTTAGGTTGGATATTTGCCCCCTCTCCCTTACTGTCCCTGGTGAATAGTTTCTTAGCCTCATGTGGGCAGAGGCATTTTACCTCGAGCCAAAGACAGATTCTGTCTTGTTAGAAAGTTGGCCGGGGCCTGTTTAGTGCTGTGGCAAAGTAGACCAAATGCAAGGGCTACAAACCCCCAATGATCTGCTCACAAGTTGAAGTCCTTGTAAAAGGCCTTCTGCATTGGCAAGTGTAATTCATGTTTCATAGATGTTAATGATCTTCATGGCTAAAGCATGTGTATAACTGAAAAACTCATCACTCCAGGATTTCTGGAGAAAAATGATGAATTAACACAGATATGTGTGAAAGACAGAAGAAGAAGCCGTATGAGTTCCTCACAAAAATTCAAGTGTTCCTACAGGAGATTAATTTGTAAATTTAGTTTAAAAATGCCAATTTGTACTAGATAATATAGTGTGCTTTGGGTAGCTAAGGCTTAAGCCAAATCACCTGATAGTTGATCCACTATGCTTGCAGTATTTACCGATTGGCAGAGGGCTATGGTAGAAACTGTAGCTTCAGGGGTGAAGGCAGCACTGGAAGCCATGTTCCCAGAATCTCCTTTCCTCTCTGCTGCACACCTGGGTACGTCCGCAAGACAGCTGTTATAGTCGGCAGACCTGCTGAGAACAATTGAAACTTTCTCCAAAATTATTAGCATTGTTTACAACAATAAGAATGGAACCAGAATACAGTGCCTGAGATGAAGGTGAAATTCTTGTCCTTTGGATAAATGTGTAAATTTATAGACTCTTGATTCAAACTATAATTAGTGGTTAGGATAAAAGGCCACATATAGCTACTCAGACCTGCAGGCATCAGGATGGGTAGTTTCTTGAAGACACATCGGACCTTCTTTCTGGCTGTTACAATCACATTCCCTCCTCATATGGCGAATCAGCCACTCAGGCACCCAAACAGAGTTATCTTTGTCTTGTGGAAAGACACAAACTGACCCTTGGGCCCATACTAGAACTGGGTTGGGAGGGAGTCTAAGTGGGCAAAATCTGTCTTTATAGGGGTCCTGTGGGCACACTAGTATTCATGGAAGTCTAGTCTGAGCATAGAAAATTCTTCAGTGCACTCTCCCATGTAACAGGGTCAGGGTACCATAATGCCTGAGTCTTACAGGTTGATTAGAGGCCAACAAGCTGTTGCATCTACTTAACAAACTTAGCCATTGATTTTTCCAATAAGTAATGACACCAAGTCAAACACCAGAGTGGCTGCAAGTAGGTATGAACTTAATTCCTAAACTGCCAGCAGCAACTGCTGTGTCAGGAGCTCATTCCATCTTCTGGGTCTCCTTGTGCTAACAGTGAGAGAGATGCAAGCTGAAACCAATCATCTGACTCAGCAGCTCATTCCTACACTATGGAGGACAGAGACAAAGAGCTTCAGAGAAGTATCTGGGAGTATATTCCAGAGAGTAGTGGTGGAAAGGAATTGGAGGCAGGTAGGCACCTCCAAAGGTGTAAGCTTTTTAGAGCAGGAGAGATTGAGTGACTAATTGAAAGAAGTGAGAAAATCAATTGGAAAGTACAACACAATGGAAACACTCTCTAATATCTGGAGGGCTGGACTATTTGATTGGGGTGAAATGTGAGATCAAAGAATCCAGGGAGGAACAAGAATACTGTATTAGTTCTGCTGTGTGGGCAGGAGCACAAGAGCAAAGCCTCCCTGTGCACGTAAAAGTCCTGGTGAGTGGAAAGGAAAACTGTAACCAAGAGTTTCTGATGCAATGTTTCAATAATACTGAAATAATGAATCCATACTTAACCAGAGCATAACGGTCCTGGGTTGCCCTGGAGAACAGGAAACAAGGAATCAGGTGGTGGATCTAAAAGTGGATGCCTTTGCATCTGCTCCACATCCCGGTCAAGACTCTAATGTCAGCTTTTTAAGGTCAGAGTCTGAACTGAGGTGTATTCAAATGAGAGTATGCATTAGGTACACTGAGGTTGGGGAACAGAATGGTGCTAACTGCAAAACACTGTTAAGGCTGAAGCTTCACTCAACACTCCTTATCCACCTACTGAAGGAACAGATGCCTAAGGTCTCCAACCTGGCAGCTAAGAGAAAACTTCTCTATGCACACCTCCTGCTGAGTCCACCAACACCTTTAAACTCCACCCCACATTGTCCCTTGCCAGCAAAAAAGAAGCCAGACTCAACCAATGCCCCCACACTCAGGGTCTCAGGGAAATTTAGGTGAAAGCCATGTGGGCTTCTATGTGTATACAAATGGTGGGATTATTTGGTTACCATTTTACAAATCCCACGCTCAAGCAGCTGTGTATCTTCTGCTTCCCTGGTCCTGTCACTTAGGCTATAGGAACCACTAAGAACCTCTAGTCGACCCACCATTTAGAGGGGGGTGTTCTTGTAAATCCAGGTTTTCTGCTCAGATCATCTCATGAATTTATTTATTACGTAGTGCCTTTGGTTCTGTGTATATGAACAGAATGTTGAGAACCATGGGGTAAACCTCTCTCAATCGCAACCTGTCTGTAACTCTCTCACTACCCCACCATCTATTTCTCACTCCCTTTCCACATTTCTGTCTCTCACTTCTCTCTTCTATGTTGCAGATCAAATCAGAAGGGCAGGGACTGCATCCTTCTAAGCTGGAACATCTCTGCAGTTCTTTATTATCATCCATGTAAGTTGTTCCCCAATACTACCTAATATATCATTTGTATTCTATCTAGTGAACTTACTAACAGATAATCTCCACATGAATCAGTTTTATTATTAAGACTAAAGTCAATTGCTCTTATTATGTTTAGGCATGTTTCTATTATCTCTGATCTCTCCAAGACATTTATCATGAAAGGGTGTTGAAATAATTTCGAAGGATTTTCTGCATCTAGGGAGATAATCATATGGTTTTTCTTTTTTTGTTTGTTTATATGGTGGATCACATTGATAGATTTTCATATGTTAAACCATCCCTGTATTCCAGGGATGAAGCCTACTTGGTCATGGTGGATGATTTCTCTGATGTATTCTTGAATTCGGTTTGCAAATATTTTATTAAGTATTTTTCATAGATGTTCATCAGGGATATTGGTCTGTAGTTTTCTTTCTTAATTGTGTCTTTGTGAGGCTTGGGTCCCAAGGTTATTGTGGCCTCATAAAAAGCGTTTGGCAATGAACCTTCTGTTACTATCACGTGGAACAGTTTGAGGAGTATTGTTATTAGTTCTTCCTTGAATGTCTGGTAGAATTCTGCATTGAATCAATCTGACCCTGGACATGTTTTGGTAAAGGACTTGGAGAGATCAGGGATAACAGGAACATACCTAAACATAATAAGAGCAATATACAGAAAACCAACTGCCAACATCAAAATGAATGGAGAGAAACTTAAGCCAATTCCTCTAAAATCAGGAACAAGACAAGGCTGTCCTCTCTCTCCATATTTCCTCAATATCATACTAGAAGTTCTAGCTAATGGTATAAGACAACAAAAGGAGATCAAGGGGATCCAAATATTGAAAGGGAGAAGTCAAAGTGTCTCTATTTGCAGATGATATGATAGTTTACATAAGCGACCCAATAAACTCTACCAGGGAACTCCTACAGCTGATAAACACCTTCAGCAAACTAGCAAGATACAAGATAAACTCAAAAAATCAGTAGCCCTACTTTTTTTCAGATGACAAAGGGACAGAGAAAGAAATCAGAGAAACATCACTCTTTATAATAGCCACAAGCCACAAGCAACATAAAGTATCTTGGTGTAATGCTTACCAAACAAACAAAAGACCTATATAATGAGAAATTTGTGGCTCTAAAGAAAGAAATTAAAGAAGATACCAGAAAATGGAAAGATCTTCCACGCTCTTCAATAGGTAGGATAAACATAGTAAAAATGGCAATCTTACCAAAAGCAATCTACAGATTCAATGCAATCCCCATTAAAATCCCACCACAATTCTTCACCAACCTTTAAAGGATAATAATCAACATTATATGGAAAAACAACAGGCCCAGAAACACTAAAACAACCCTATACAACAAAAGAACTTCAGGAGGCCTCACCATTAATGACTTTAGCTCTACTACAGAGCTATAGTTCTGAAAACAGCCTGGTATTGGCATAAAAATAGACAAGTAGAACACTGGGATCGAATTGAAAGTCCTGATATTAACCCACACACCTATGAACATATGATTTTCGACAAAACAGCTAAAATTATGCAATGGGGCAAGGACAACATCTTCAACAAATGGTGCTGGCAAAATTGGATGAGGGTGTGTAGAAGACTGCAGATAGGCCCATGTATGTCGCCATGCACAAAACTCCAGTCCAAAAGGATCAAAGACCTCAACATCAATCCAGCCACATTGAACCTCTTAGAAGAGAAAGTAAGAGGTACCCTTGAATAAATTGGTATAGGAGACCGCTTCCTGAACATAACTCCAGGGGCACAGACACTGAGAGAAAAAATTAGTAAATGGGACCTCTTCAAACTTAGAAGCTTTTGTAAGGCAAAGGACACAGAAGGCAAGACCAAATGGCAGCCCTCACACGGGGAAAAGATTTTCACCAATCCTATATTTGACAAAGGGCTGATCTCCAAAATATAGAAAGAACTAAAAAAACTAGTCAACACAACACCAAATAACCCTATTAAAAAATGGGGTAGAGAACTGAAGAAAGAATTCTCAATAGAGGAAATCAAAAGGCTGAAAGACACTTAAGAAAATGCTCCACATCCTTAGCTATCAGGGAAATGCAAATCAAAACAAAGTTGAGATACCATCTTACTCCTGTCAGAATCTTACTCCTGCTAAAATTAGAAACAATGATGACTCATGTTGGCAAGGATGTGGAGAAAGGGGAACACTCCTCTACTGCTGGTGGGAGTGCAAACTCATACAGCCATTTTGGAGATCAGTATGGCAGTTCCTCAGGAAAATGGGAATTAGTTTACCACAGAACCTGGCAATCCCCTCTTATGCATATACCCAAAGGATTCACATCCATGCAACAAAGACATCTGTTCAACTATGTTCATAGCAGCACTATTTGTAATAGCAAGAACCTGGAAGCAACCTAGATACCCCTCAATTGAAGAATGGTTAATGAAGATGTGGCACATCTACACAATGGAATACTACTCTGCAGAAAAAAATAATGGTATCTTGAATTTCGCAGGCAAGTGGATGGCACTTGAAGAAACCATCCTGAATGAGGTAACCCAGTCACAAAAAGAGGAACACAGTATGTAGTCACTCATATATGGATTTTACACCTAGATCAAAGGATCACCAGCCTATAATTCACACCACCAGAGGAACTAGGATACAAGGTGTATTCTAAGAGATTCATATAAAGTCCCTCAAAGAACTGGTAATGTACAAGTCCCCCCAGAGCTCAGGGGAAGTAGGGGGGGCAGTGAATGAAGAGAGAATTATTAGAAAATGACGGGGAGGAACGGAAAACGTGCAACCAGGAAGATTGAGCCTGGTTAGGAATAGAAGACAGGAGAGAGAGAGAGAGAGAGAGAGAGAGAGAATATAAAATAGGGAGCCAATATTGGTTTGAAGATAAAATTGAACACAAAGAAAGGTCTAGAGAACTACAAGACTGGTGCTAACTAACAATTTGAGCTTCTGTGGAAAGGCTATCATTAATGTCATATCCAGAGAGTGAGATCAACAACTAACTTATCCTTGGAGATCTCAAATGATGCCTGTTGGAAACAGAAGAAAATACTCATACATAATCACTGAGTCGAAATAGAACTCAGATGCAGAGCGAGAGGACAAGACCAGGCAGCCGAAGCACATGGAGGCAGCTTACCTGAACAAGGAGGAGCTAACGGACCACCAGACTGATAGCTGAGAAGCCAGCATGGGACTGACTCAGGCCCCACTGAATATGGGTCTCAGCCAGAAGGACTGAGCAGTCTAAGGGACCTCAGACATTGGAGCCAGGATGTATTCCTGGAGCACAAAAGAAATTTGCAAACACATCCCCCATGGAGGGATAACTGCCTTAATCTAGAGACAAGAGAGAAGCCCTTGTCCCTACTTCACATTAACTGTCAGACCTACATGACCCAAACTGGATGAGGGGAGGGTGGTTAGAGTGCAAGTGAGACGGCAGAGAGGGTAAAATGGAGGGATGGAGTGAGAGAGGTTGGGAGGGAGGGAGGGAGAGGGAACTGGATCGACATGTAAAATAATAAATTAAATTTAAAAATGCTTTGACTGCAAAATTTAAGTTGAAGGACAAGTTACTGGGGAAAAGGATTTCTATTTTTGTTTCTACAGAAAATGAAAAGATGTGCATTCCTTCCAGACTAATTTTGTTTGATCACGCCAGACCGCCTGAAACATAGTACAAAGTGATCCTACATTCAAAACACCTGCACAAAACAGCACTACAGACTACAGCCAGGAGGATATCTGAAACTTCTTCGAATCCCCCATGACAGCGCCCCTTAACAGCAAGAAGTAGTTTGGAAAGAACGATGCCCAAATTCCCAAATTTTGTTTATAAATGTTTGTTTTCATTTAATTGGACTTTGTTATATAAAATTAAATAAAATAATAAAACAAAACAAAAAATGGCTGTGATTGCTGCGTTGTGTTGGTTTGAATGTGATTACACCTTTAATCTCATAGGGAATGGCAGTAGTAGAAGGAGGACCTTTGTTGCATTGATTTTGGCATTTTGAGAAGAAGAGTGTCACTGGTCATGGGTTTTGGGGTTTCCTATGCTTTGGATATGGGCAAGTATATAAGATGTCTTACGGAGGCCTGCATATCAAGATGTAGCCAGCACCATATTCTTCTTCAAACCATGCTCCCTGCTATGATGAAAATTGACTCAATTTCTGAAACTATGAGCCAATCAAATTAAGCGTTTTCTTTGTAAAATTTGTGGGGGATATCTTTCTTGCAAGGAGAGTGATGAGTATTTCATCCCTGATTTTCACTGGCCAGGTTTGGAATCCCTGACTGGGAGAGTTTTACCGAGGAGGCAGAGACAGGTTGATCTCTGTGAGTTTGGGACCAGGCTGTTCTACAAGAGCTAGTTCCAACACCACCTTAAAAGTCACTGAGAAACCCTATCTTGTGAAACAACAAGAAAAAGTATTGTGGTGGTCTTAGAATAAAAATCCCAACTAATATAGAATCAGTGATTTTCTTCTTTAAATGTTCAGGGTGTATTAATTCCTGTCATGTGAATGAAGATAGACCAGATTTGTAGGATAAAATTTGGAAGTTATATTGACCTGGGTGTAGCCGATGGTGTGGTGTCCTTGAGATTTCCATTGATCACAGCTACTCGGGCCTTTGCTGCCTAGTGCTGGGAAGAAAATCCTACAATTACTTTAGGAAAAGGCTTTGAGTGTTCATTAAGAAGGAAATAAAGGTTACCTATTGACTGTTTTCCAATTCCCCTGGCAAATGACCACAGGGTGTAGGCACAGTGCAGAAAGAGGTGGGAGAAGGAAGGAACATGTGCAATTTCTTGCCTTCCTTTGGTGGAAATATCAGAGTGGAGCCTATAATCAATTGTAGATGGTTCAAACAATGTTAGACTGGCCATTTCTTGGTGTCCATAGACAAGGACTGTCAATATTCTTGATAAAGTACTGATGTGATAATGAAACCAAATTGCTGACTTTTGTATAGAAGATTCAATGAAATCCACAGCCCCATAGCATGGTCAGTGTGTAAGCTTCAGAGCCTAGTTCTCATTTCTGCAGGGACAGAAAGGGAACATGTGCCCTGTGTTGACCAGGGCAATGGCCCATTTTCTTCTTATCCTCCCTGAGTGCAGGTTTCTTTGGGTGAATGAAATCTCTGTGTCCACACTGGGCTGTGGTGATGCACAACTTTTTTATTCAAGCACTTGAGAGGGAGAGGCAAGAAGATCTATGTGAGTTTGAGGCCAGTATGATTTTCAAAGAGAGTTCTAGTGTAGGTCCCAAACATAAAGAGACACCCACCCAAACATAAAGAGACACCCTGCCTTGAAAACCAGAAGAAAAACCAAAGGATAACACAAAACAAACAAACCAAAAGGAAAGAAATATCAGAGTTCAATATGAATGACAAGGTTTCTTTTGGTTTGTGTTGGGAACATCCAACGAAAAAACGAAAGTTTGCATATGGAATTTATGAATATTGCATTCCACATTCAGATTTGTCTTTATGTGTCACACACAGTTTATAATTCAGTGGAAATAGGTCATTAGAGTCATCTTTCAGCAATACATGATCACAGCTCTTTTAAATTTCCACGCTCACTAACTAACATAGCATGTTTCAGGAAAGTTGAGTTCCTGGGAAAAAAGGAATTTCTTATCTGCTCTTTTCTCAAGTATGCATGGTGTTTAGTGGGTGGACAGGTCCATGACATTATACAGGGCCTTGGTCGGAAGCAGAAATTAAATCATTCTTCTGTATTAATTTTTGTGAGGTCATCATAGGGCTGGTTTTACCTTAAACCACAAGGAGCCTTAGAGTTTGCAGAAGCATAGGAAGCTATTACCCCCATTTTTAGAGAGAGCTCTAAACCATGAGGTATCTCTGTTGGGAAAAATGTCAGTACCTGGAAGGTCAGAAGCAAAAAAGAGCGAGCATTCTTCTGAATTAATTTGGTGGGAATTGTGAATTCTTTTTATTTAAGATCTAAACAACTAGCATGATGGGTAGCTGGTTAACATTGGTCAAGATCTCAGTTTTCCTGGCGTAGTTTCCTGTGGTGTTTTGATAAAAAGTTGATTATATTTTCCAGCTTTTGTTCTTTTCTTTGTCTCTGCATCTCCCCTTTATCCTTTCCCAAATATTGTATACCTTCTTGATAACCATACATTTGTTGTAAATATTAAGGTCACAGTATGTCAAAGTATGACCTGAATGTTTCCGAGATTTCCTCAGTATCTTTTGTTATGTTCCCATTTTCATTTCTGATTTTGTGAATTTGCATGTTCTCTCTCTGCTTTTTCTTTAGATTGGATAAAGTTTTCTCTAGGTTGTTGATTTTCTTGAAAAACCAACATTGTTTCCCTGTTTTCTGTTTTATTGATTTCAACCCTCAAATTTATTATTTTCCGGTGTCTACTCCTCTAGGGTGAGTGTGCTTCTTTTTGTCCTAAGGCTTTCATTTTGGGTGTTAATCTCTATTGTGACTATCTTCTGTTTTGTTTTGTTTTGTTTTTTCATATGGGCACATAGTGCAATGAACTTCTCTGGTACCACTGCTTTCAAGGTGTCCCATTATTTCGGGAATGTTGTGCCCTCATTCTTGTTGAATTTTAGGATGTCCTTAATTTCTTCATTTCTTCTTTGACTCAGGTATGGTGCAATTGAATATTGTTCAGTTTCCATGAGTTTGTAGGGTTTCTGCGATTTGTATCGTTGTTGTACTCCAATTTTAAAGCATGCTGGTTATATAAGATACAGGGGACTATTCCAGTTCTCTTGTATCTGTTGAGGTTTGTTATTCCACCTACTATTTGGTCGATTTTAGAGAAGGTTTTATGGGGAGCAGAGAAGAAGTTATATTCTTTTGTGTTTGGATGGGACGTTCTATACACGTCTGTTAAACCCAAATGAGACAAAACATCTGTTAATTCTTTATTAGTTTGTTAACTTTGTGACTAGTGGTCCTGTCTAGTGGTGACAGTGGTGTGTTGAAGTATCCCAATATAAGGGTGTGAGGTTTTATGTGAGGTTTGAGTTTTAGTAGCGTTTCTTTTATGAATGTGGTTGCCTTTGTGTTTGGATCATAGCTGTTCAGAATTGAGACTTTGTGTTGATGCATTTGTCCTGTGATGGATACAGAATGACTGTTTTCATCTCTTTTGATTAATTTTGGTTGGAAGTCTAACTTGTTAGATTTTAGGATAGCCACACCTGTTTGCTTCTTGGGTCGATTGTTTGGAAGATCTTCCTTAGCCTGAGGTAATGTCTATACTTGAAGCTTAGCAGTGACATGGATTCTGTCTTCATATCCACTCTGTTAGCCTGTGTCTCTTTACAAGCAAGTTAAGACCTAATGTTCAGGGAGTGTAGGACCATGGATTGTTAATGCTTGTTTGTTTTAGATTTGTTTTTGGCAGTGGTATTGTGAATTTATTAGTCCTGCTTTTCCCTTGATTTGGGGTAAAGTGGATTATCTTTTCCCTATGTCTTTGTGAGCATAGTTAACTTCCTTGGGTTGGAGTTTTCCTTCCAAATCTGTCTGTATGGCTGGATTTGTAGATATGTATTGTGAAAATCTGGCTTTGTCATTAAACATTTTGCTTTCTCCATCAATAGTGATTGAGAGTTTTGCTGGGTATAGTAGCCTGGGCTGGCATACGTGGACTCTTTGTACTTGTAGAACATCTGTCCAGGACCTTCTCACCTTGAAGCTTTCCATGGAGTAGTCAGGTGTAATTTTCATAGGTCTGCCTTTATATGTTACCTGGAAGTTTTCCTTCACTGCTCTTAATGTAACTTCTTTATTTGTATGTTAGATGTTTTGATTATTATATGTCGAGGGGTCTTTTTTGGTGTTTGGTATGCTCATTGTACTTTCATGGGCATGTCCTTCTTCAGATTGGGAACGTTTCCCACAATGATTTTGTTGAATATGTTTTTGGCACCATTGACCTGGGCTTCCTCACCTTCCTCTATACCTATTATTCTTAGGATTGGCCTTTTCAAGGTGTCCCACATTTCCTGGATGTTTTGTGTTAAGGATTTGTTGATTTATGATTTTCTTTGGGCAATGAATCTATTTACTCTACTTTATCTTCTGTGCTTGAGATTTTCTCTTCCATCTCTTGAATTCTGTTGGTTATGCTTGCATCTGTAGTTCCTGATGGTTTGCCCAGTTTTTCTATTTCCAGCATTCCTTCAGTTTACATTTTATTTATTGTCTCCATTTAAGTTTTCAAGTCTTGAACTATTTCCTTCACTTGCTTAATTTTTTTTTCTGGGTTTCTGTACTTTCTTTAAGAAATTTGTTCTATTTTTCCCATTTTTTTGTTTGTTTTTCTTCCATTTCTTTAAGGTATTTTCTCACCTCATTTTTCAGGGCCTCTATCATTTTTATGGCAATAATTTTTAATTTGTTCTCTTCTACTTCATCTGCTTTGTTGTTTTCCAATCTATTTGGTGTAGATTTCATAGATTCTTGTGTTGTTATTCTTGTAGTTCTGTTGTTAGGTGTTTTATTGTATTGCCACCTTCCCATAGCTTTATCCACGGTGTGTTTTGGTGGGTCAGAAGTTTGATGTCTTAGCTCTGGATGGTCCAAGCTCTCTAGGAGGTCTCTTAACAGGCAGGGCCTGGCAATGGGGCTAAAAGTTCAAATTCCACCAGAAGACTGGTGATACAAGTCAAAGATTTCAAAAGGCTGGGACCCAGGATGTTCCTTAAGCTGATAGGCAGATCTAGCCTGGGCCTAGCACTCTCCAGCTGAAGCCTCTTTGTCAGGGGCCCTACAATGGGGGTCAAGGATCCACCCAGCAGGAACTCAGAATGGTCCCATGGAGAAAGGTGATTCTCTGGGTGTGGCCCAAAAATCCATTAGAGGAATCTATCCAAGGCCTGGCAATGCTGGGCTGACATTCTGGATGTTTCTGCATCGATAGGCTGATCTACCTGGGACCTGGCACTCTTCAGCTGAGATCTCTTTAGTAGAGGCCCTGCAATGCGGGCCTTTTCACTCATTACTTTAACAATGTAAAAAGCTTCATTGAGAAGATTGATTCCTCTAAATCTAATCCTACACAGTTGCTTCATATTACATAAAGCAATGCATATTGGAGGAAACTGTTAAGACTTTAAACACATAAGTACCTGGGTAACAGGAATGAGTGCTCACAATATTGTATATTCACAGGTGAAAATATGTTTGGTTTAAGATTTGATTTAATTTTAATTATGTAATGCCAGTGCATGGATTTGTATTTGCTCACACTTGTTCGCAAGAATATTAGCCTCTTGAGTTATTCTTGTAGCAGGAACTACAGAATTTTGTTATAATCCTGACATAGGTCCTGGCTATGAACGTTCCATAATATTTCTCATCCATATCTCTAACCCTGTCTCTATCCTTCCTCTATCACCTTGATATGAAGTGATAGGGAAGAGCTCATGAAAGAGGAAAGCAAAATCATGCAAACAATTTGGTGAAGATTTTAGCCATCATACTTTTCTTTAATTTCAATAATCAAAATGTTTTTTTTTTTTTTTGTGGAGCATGGTTCTTATTAAGTTCACTGCACCCAAGATAAATGACAAACTGGTCAGCCCTTCTGATGTAAGCTTCAACCCAACAGAGAGACAGAGAGACAGAGAGAGAAAGAAAGACAGCATGAGGAGAGAGAGGGAGAGGAAAGAGAGATAATGAGAGCAATAGAGATGTCAACCCAAGGTTCTCCACCTTCTGGTTTCAAACTCTGTACCAAAGGCACAGCATATGAGACTGGGGAAGAAACCAACCCTATTACTGGTGTCTATGCTTGAAGCTCTGATTGGCTACCAAAGCCTGAGTTACTAAATGAGGACTAAATGAACAGAAAAGACACAGAACTTGAGGGCAGGTTTGGACCAGGACTACAAAACATTCTAAACTCTTTGTATAGATACAGAAGCGTTGGTTCCCACAAAACAACCCAGCCTGATTGGGTATGCAGATATTGGTTTAAGTATGGCTTCTTCCTTCTTGCCAGGGGTGATATGGTTAGGATGGGTTCAGGATTTGGTGGGATCGCTTTTAGCAGGAGGTGTGGTTTACACGGTTTCCATTAGCTGCCATCCTATAGATCATCGGCACCTGTTTCTTGAGTGATGGACAAAGCAAGTTGTGTAAAGCTTCAGACGTAACATTGACCTGCATTTGAGAGAGGGTGGTTTAAGACCAGGCAGTGTTTGGTAGCACTGTTCCAAGCCCTGCCCTCAGGTTGTCAAGGGGGGCCTTTCCCTGGATTCATCTCACTTCATATTTCACACTTGTAAGGCTTGCCATTGTGTCCCCAGAGTAGTTGAAAGAGACAAGGTCTCCTGAGATAATTGGGAGCATTGGGTGAGGGGAGGGAGAGTTAGGAGAAAGACAATGTGAGAAGAGAATGAAAGAGGAGAAAAAGAGTCATCAAGAAGACTGAGTTTTGGAAAGAATAGAGGAGAGCAACAAAAGAGATACCATATTAAATGGAGATATAATAGGTGGTAAGAGAAATCTGGCACTAGGAAAATGTCCAAAGTTCTACAAGGATGACCCCAATTAAGAATATAAGCAATAGTGGAGAGGCTACCTTTAAATCAGTTCCATTTAATGAGATCGATATCTGCCTTATAGGATAGTCTAGAGCCTGCATCCAGTAGTTGACAGAAACAGAAGCAGACACCCACAGCTAATCACTAAGTGGAACTCCTGGAATCCAGTTTCAGAGAGAGAAGAGTGACAAGTACAGTGGTAAAGACCAGGTTGGAGATAAATTAAAACCCCTAGAAGTGCATCTCATTTAGAAGGGCTAGTAAGTCTAAGGGACCTCTGGCAGTGGAATCAGGATGTATCCCTTATGTATGAAAGTCTCCAGGAGCCCATTCCCCATTGACATATACTCACTCAGCCTAGAGACATGGAGTTGGGCTTTGTCCCTGCTGCAAATGACTTTGGAGTTGGCCCAGACATGAGAGGGAGATGGAATCGAGATGGATATGTAAAATAATTTTGATTCAATTTTAACAGAATTCCTTAAAAGTAAGAAAAGGAAATAAGGTAGTATCAATACATTAGCTAACATTTGCTGGTGTCATGGCCCTGAAGACTCAGAGCTTTGGGCAAGTTTATGGACAATGTCCTGAAGCAGTCGCAGACTAACTTTGAATGTGTTACGAACACCTTACCCCAGGGACCACTTTCATCTTGGGTGACTATGAAATCCTGAAATTCCTATCTCCAATCTCTAAGAAGAATTACTAAAGGCATCTGCCACCATGACTGGCTTCATGGCTTCAAGTTCACTTAGTGAGACATTAGAATGATGTGATGAATAACATGAAGAATTATATTTAAGTGTATAAAAAAACTCTTATCACAGTGAACCTGGCTGTCACCATTAGCAGTAATAGACAGAACCCTTCCAAGGCATTTGGTGAGTTTTAACAGACGAAACAATAAAGAAAATTAATATTTCCCATATTTGGAAGACAATGTATATTGAGGAAGAAAACCTGCACTTGATGGGTACCATGTACTGTTACCGAAGTTAAGACCAGAGACTGTTGTCTGGCTACACTAACAACGAGGCTCAGTTGTGTGACTAAAGTCTGACAGACGATCTAACTATCTGATTATTTTATTATTCAAATCTCTCTTTTTCTACTCCAGGAAGAGTGGAGTCTGGATCCACCTAGTTGGTGTTAAATTGTATCTTGTGAATTCTTTCTTTCTTTCTTTGTCTCTCTCTCCTTCTTTCTTTCTTTCTTGCTTTCTTTCTTTAAATCAATGTTGATATCATTTTGTTATCTCTCTACGGGTGAATTATCAGAAACTATGTCTTTATTCATTCATTTTTAGTTCAAATCTCTGATTAAGAACTCAATGACCCTTCAGTATTGAGCAATCATTTAGGATTCACACATAAAACACCATCCACTTGTTTAATGTTTCTTCATTTAATTATGAAAATCTGTCATTACATATTCAGTGATCACTGGAGTTTTGAGCCTCCTTTGAGGAGAACGTTGTACCAGACCATCACATCATCTAATACTACACTTACTTCTTTAACTGTTAAACTAGGAATGTAAGTAATAATTCATCATTTAATTTACGTATTTCAAATACAGGTAACGTTATGGACCATAAGTCCCATTTGGAGTCAGACTTTGGGAGTTGATGATGTAATATCATCTCATTACTTCATCATTTAGCTATGTAAATAGATCTTTACATCAGCGATAGGTTTAGGAATTTGGTGCCATCTCATCAATGTTAACATAAAAGGCCCACTAATTAATTTTCAATTTAATTTTTTAAAAACATCATTATTCCAGGAAGAGATCATTCTGACTACTCCATGTGGGATTTAAGTATGCACCACCATGTCATTTTTCAATCATTTTTCATTATATATTAATTATTTAAATCGATGAAGATGTTGTTCTTCTTGACGGGAGTCGGGCCATTCCTCCATGGGAGTTAATCACGTGGCATTATTTAATCATCTAAATACTACTTCCTTGACAATCACTGGAGTATGGCTCCATCTTTTGAAAGTTAAGTATGGAGGACTATCCAATTATTAACTTACTTGATTGTGTAAGTAATGATGGTCATGTGGGATTGACAGAGCAGGAGATAGGTACCAGAAGCAGTGCCCAGAGAATGGGGGACACTGCCTCGTAGAGTGATTACTGATTACGTAGTAGTACATTTTTAACAATTGAATGATTACACGATTTTAAAAAACTGTACTGTTTCGCATCATCAGTTTCTGAGAGGTTGCAAAAGAACTGACCCATGAAGGACACAGTGACCACCTATTTTAAAAATGGAATAACTGAATAATCTCCTGATAAGGGAATCTCATCTAATGAACTCTGTCGGGCTGATAACATGACACACCACCAACAATTAATCACTCTAAATAACCATATTAGAAAGCAGGATACAGGACTTAATAGAGAAAAGTCAATTGAGGAATCCAAAATGACTGAAAGAAACACAAGACACTGCTCAAATTCCTTAATCATCAGCCTAATGCAAATCTAAACAACTCTGAGAAACCATGGGATCAAGCTCCTCTAATGGTAAGAGGATGAAGAGGAGTTTATTTTATTTTCAATAAAGAGAAAAGGATTATGGCAGAGGCGATTAACTGTATTGTTTCCATTCTAGAAATTAGCAAATTGAAGAATTGAAAACAAGAGTAAAATTCTCATCATTGTACTTGAATGGCACAATGATTCTTTCGTTTTCATGCTTATGTCACTATAGGCATGTTGTAGCTTGAGAGACGGGTAAATATGTAGAACTCAAAAGAAAGAGCCCTGCTTGGTATTTGTGAGAAACTCAGTGAGGCTGTAGGGTTAGTTCACCGGTGGGTATACTCCTTTTAGCCTGTGGGAGGGGCACTAGAATGTGACAGAATGTTGGTTCATAAATGTTGCCTGGCAACCCTCCTTGCATTCTGTATCCTGGTATCGTGGGCCAAGGACGAGAGAGCAGCTTCGAGAAAGTGTTATCATGGGACAGTACAGTCTGCCAAGATAACTATCTCCTAAACCTTTTGCATGACAGCATTTGATTCGCCTAACCAAGTCAGAGCCACACCTCTGGAAGTGTGCCTACAGCTTTTCCTGGTTACCAAATTCAAGATTACCTAATCATCAGAGAACATAGTCTGTGGAGAAACAGTTCAGAGTCTTCTGTTTATGAATACTCTCTCTCCTCAGAAGTAAAACTATGGAGCAAAAGATAATAAGACTACGATTATTCATCAAAAAGGTGAGTTTGACATTGTTGACTTCCTTCAGGAAGGTGATAATCCGTTTGTTAGAGTAGACTTAGCGATTCTTAGATTTCAGTCCATCTCTTTTGAGGCAGCCGTCCAACATTAAATATGTGATATCTTCTAAAAACCCTGCATACACAATGACAGTTCAGCATTTAAACATGTTACTCCTGTGCTCTGCGATGAAATAAGGGGTGAACCTGGGAGTTTCCCACAATCATGTGGGAGGCAACTGAGAGAAAATTGTGTGGAGAATGGCAGACCATTTCATCCTCTCATTATGTTGTTATTTGATTATTAAAATAGGACATTAGATAACCAATGTCAGTGGATTGTGGTTACGCGATGTGGGAGGCAAGTATCATAGACCATCTTAATATCAATTATATAGTTAAAATATTTACATTAATCACGACAGCATCGTTCATGAGCCTGGTTTGGAGCCACCTTAGGGAAGTGGATGATGTTACATGAAGTCATTATTTGATTATTTAATTATACAAAACAATGATTATATCGTCCATGACACCTGGAATCTGGTGCCACAGATCATCTAATTACATAATTAATGTATTTAAATTGACAATCTGTGTTAATCCCCAAGATAATGTAAATCTGTGTGTAATTATGTAAACCAAAAATTGTCCACTCTATGCAGAGACCCGTCAAGCTCCCTCTTGTGGCGTTAATGTGCAATATCATCACAGTTTATGACTCATGGTTTCAATGGATGATGATGACATTCTTCATGACTGGAGTCTGGCCATACTTCCCAGCCAATTAAATGCTACATCCCCTCTTTATTGGGACAGTTAGCTATCACTGATTTATTTAATTCTTTAAATTACTTAAACGACAGACAATGCCAACACCGATTATTAGTAGGTTGCAGATATCTGTCAGCGACAAATTAGGAAGCTTGTAGACATGGGCAGAGCATTTTCTGAATGTCTATGCGTCTTCCAGACCACTAGGAATGCTGGAGAATAGAGTCCAGAGGATTGCATGGTGCCCTCCGAGAAGTACAAGAACGTTTCCAAAGTCTGCATGGTGGTCTGGGTGTTGAGTACTTGCTCTTCCTCCACATCTTCACATCGGTTGTGGTCCACGTCTAGAAGATGTAGCGGCACTAGGAGGTCGGCACCATCACCCAGACCCGGCAAAAGGATGACGACTCAGAACACGGAAGAACATCTCACTCTCAGCTATGCTGTTGATGCCCCTTCTGCAGCCACCTTTTCAGCTGATATCAACATTTTGGCTACTACAGGTATGCCAGGAATGGGCCAATTACCTTAGGTCCTGCCACAACACAACAGAGATTCAGGCACCTGTGAGGATGTCAGGCCAACAGAATTCACCAGGCAAGAAAGTATGATTATCTGACGATTAACTGATGGAATATTAAAAAAAATCTGTGATGACAGCATCCGTTTTCATATCTGGCAAATCTGCCCAGGAATTGATGATACGAAAAATTTCAACGACTTAGCTATGTAAAGATGTAATTATTAAATTGTTTCATTATATAATCTGTGAACCCTGAAGTGTGGTGCCACCTTGTGTGACTCAAGTGTGACAGACGATCTAACAATCTGATGCTTTCATTAGTTAAATCTGCCTTTTTCTACTCCAGGAAGAGTGGAGTCTGGAGCCCCCTTGTTGGTGTTAAAATGTCTCTTGCGATTTCATTATTTATTTATTTAAATCAATGTTGATATCATTTTGTTATCTCTCTAGGGGTGAATTATGAGAAATTATCTTTTCATTCATTCATTTTATTGTTCAAATGTATGATTAAGAACTCAATGACTCTTCAGTGTTGATCAATCTTTAGGTTTCACACATAAAACACCATCCACTAGTTTAATGTTTATTCATTGAATTATGAAAATCTGTCCTTATGTATTCAGTGACCAGTGAAGATTTAAGCCTCCTTACGGGAGTCCATCGTGCCAGAACATAGCATCATCTAATAGTACACTTACTTATTTACCTGTTAAACTAGGAAATTAAATAATAATTCATCATTTAGTTAACGTATTTGAAAAACAGGTAATGTTATGGACCCTAAGTCCCTTTTGGAGTCAGATTTTGTGAGTAGACGATGTAACATCATCTCATTACTTCATCATTTAGCTCTGTAAGTAGGTCATTACATCAGCGATAGTTTTAGGACTTTGGTGCCATCTCGTCAGTGTTAATGTAAAACTCCAGCTAATTAATTATCAATTTAATTTTATAAATAAATCATTATTCCAGGAAGAGATCAGTCTGACTACTCCATGTGGGATTTAAGTATGCACCACCATGACATTATTTAATTATTTTTCATTATATATTAATTATTTGAATCGATGTAGATGTTCTTCTTGACTGGGTAGGGCCAATCCTCCATGGGAGCTAATCACGTGGCATGATTTAATTATCTAAGTTGTACTTCTTTGACAATCACTGGAGTTTGGTTCCATCTTCTGAAAGATAAGGGTGGAGCACTATCCAATTATTAACTTATTTAATTGAATAAGTAATGATGGTGTCATCCGTCATGTGGCTGCTGTGAGATTGACACAGCAGGAGATCGGTACCAGAAGCAGTGCCCATAGAATGGGGGACACTGACTTATACAGTGATTACTGATTACGTAATAGTAGATTTTTAACAATCGAATGATTACACGATTTTAAAAAACAATACTGTTTTGCATCTTCAGTTTCTGAGAGGTTGCAACAGAACTGACCCATGAAGGACACAGTGACCACCGATTTTAAAAATGGAATAACTGAATAATCTCCTGATCAGGGAATCTCATTTAATGAACTCTGTCAGGCTGTTAACATGACACACCACCAACAATAAATAACTCTAAATAACCATATTAGAAAGCAGGGTACAGGACTGAATAGAGAACTGTCAATTGAGGAATCCAAAATGACTGAAAGAAACAGAAGGCACTGCTCAAAATCCTTAATCATCAGCCTAATGCAAATCTAAACAACTCTGAGAAACCATGGGATCAAGCTCCGCTAAAGGAAACAGGATGCAGAGGAGTTACTTTTATTTTCATTGAAGGGAAACGTATTACGGTAGAGGCGATTAATTGTATTGTTTCCGTTCTAGAAATTAGAAAACTGAAGCATAGAAAACAGGTTTAAAATACTCATCATTGTACTTGAATGGCACAATGATGCTTTCGTTTTCATGCTTATGTCACTATAGGCAAGTTGTAGCTTGATAGACTGGTAAATATGTAGAACTGAAAAGAAAGGGCCCTGCTTTGGTTTGTGAGAAACTCAGTGAGGCTGTAAGGTTAGTTCATCGGTGGGTATACTCCTTTAAGCATGTGGGAGGTCACTAGAATGTGACAGATTGTTGGTTCATAAATGTTGCCTGGCAACCCTGTTGCATTCTGTCTCCTGGTATCATGGGCCAAGGACCAGAGAGCAGCTTCGAGAAAGTGTTATCATGGGACATTACAGTCTCCGAAGGTAACTCTCTCCTAAAACTTTTAATGACAACATTTGATTCGCCTAAACAAGTCATAGCCACACCTCTGGAAATGTGCCTACTGCTTTCACTCCTTACCAAATTCAAGATTACCTAATCATCAGAGAATGTAGTCTGTGGAGAAACATTTCAGAGTCTTCTGTTTATGAATACTCTCTCTCCTAAGAAGTCACACTATGGAACAAAAGACAAATATGACTCACAAGTATTCATCAAAAGGTGAGTTTGCCATTTATGACTTCCTTCAGGAAGGTGATAATCCATTTGTTAGAGTGGACTTTGTGATTATTGGATTTCAGTCCATCTCTTTTGAGGCAGCCGCCCAACATTAAATATGTGATATCTTCTAAAGACCCTGCATACACAATGACAGTTCAGCATTTATACATGTTACTACTCTGCTCTGCGATTAAATAACTGATGAACCTGGGAGTTTCCCACAATCATGTGGGAGTCAACAGAGAGTCAATTGTGTGGAGTATGGCAGATCATTTCATCCACTGATTATGTTGTTATTTGATTATTAAAATAGGACATTAGATAATCCATGATCTGTGGATTGTGGTGATGCGTTGTGGGAGGGAATTATTATAGACCATCCTAATATCAATTATGTAGTTAAAATATTTAAATTTATCACCACAGTATCATTCATGAGCCTGTTTGGAGCCACCTTAGGGAAGTGGATGATGTTACATGAACTCATTATTTGATTATTTAATTATATAAAACAATGATCATATCATCCATCACACCTGGAATCTGGTGCCACAGATCATCTAATTACATAATTAATGAATTTAAATTGACAATCTGTGTTAATCCCCAAGATAATGTAAATATTTGTATAGTTATGTAAACAAGAATCCTCCATTCCATGAAGAGACCTGTAAAGCTCCCTCTTGTGGAGATAACGTGCAGTATCTTCACACTGTATGATTCATTGACTCAATTGATGATGATGACATCCTTCATGACTGGAGTCTGGCCATGATTCCCTGCCAGTAGAATGCTACATCACCTATTTATTGTGAGAGTTAGCTATTAGTGACTTATTTAATTCTTTAAATTATGTAAATGACAGAGAGTGCCATCACCGATTACGGTTAGGGTGCAAAAATCTGTCAGCGACAAGTTTAGCAATGTTGTAGACATGGGCAGAGCATTTTCTGAATGATCTATGCATCTCCCAGAGTATGAGGGTTGCTGGGTGATTGAGTCCAGAAGGTTGCACGGTGCCAACCGAGAAGTACAAGGACTTCACCAAGGCCGGCACGGTGGTCTGGGTGTTGACTACCTGTTCTTCCTCCACATCTTCACATCGGTTGTGATCTACCATGAGAAGAGAGCGTGGCACTAGGAGGTCGGCACCATCACTGAGACCTGGCAAAAGGATGACTACTCAGAACACAGAAGAACATCTATCTCTCAGCTATGTTATTGATGCCCCTGCTGCAGCAATCTTTTCAACTGTTATCAACATTGTGCTACTACTGCTACGCCAGGATTGGGCCCACTATCTCTCGTCCTGCCGCTCCACAACAGAGATTCAGGTGCTTGTGATGAGGGCAGGCCAAAAGAATTCACCAGGCAAGACAGTAGGATTTTCTGATGATTAACTGATGGCATTTTAAAAATGCGTGATGACAGCATACATTTTCATATCTGACAAGTCTGCCCAGGGATTGATGATACAAAAAAGTTCAATGGCTTACATATTTAAAGATGTAATTATTAAATTCTTTCATTGCATAATCTGTGATCCCTGAAGTTTGGCGCCACCTTGTGTGACTCAAGTGTGACAGATGATCTAACTTACCTGATTATTTCATTATTCAAATCTGTCTTTTTCTACTCCAGGAAGAGTGGTGTTTGGATCAACCTTGTTGGTGTTAAATTGTATCATGTGAATTCTTTCTTTCTTTCTTTCTTTCTTCCTTTCTTCATTTCTTTATTTAAATCAATGTTGACATAATTTTCTTATCTCTCTATGGGTGAATAAAGAGAAACTATCTCTGTATTCATTCATTTTTGGTTCAAATATATGAATAAGAACTCAATGTCTCTTCAGTAATGAGCAATCATTTAGGCTTCACCCATAAAACACCATTCACTGGTTTAAAGTTTATTCATTTAATTATGAAAATCTGTCATTATGTATTCAGTGATCACTGGAGTTTTGCGCCTCCTTAGGGGAGTCCATCGTGCCAGACCATCACATCATCGAATACTACACTTACTTCCTTAAATGTTAAACTAGGAAATACAATGATAATTCATCACTTAATTAATGAATTTAAAATACAGGTAAAGTTATGGACCATAAGGCCCTTTTGGAGTCAGATTTTGGGTGTTGATGTAACATCATCTCATTACTTCATCATTTAGCTATATAAAGAGATCTTAACATCAGCAATATGTTTAGGACTTTGGTGCCATTTGGTCAGTGTTTATATAAAATGCCTGCTAATTTATTTTCAATTTAATTTATTATGAATTTAATTTATTATCAATTTAAATTATTATCAATTTAATTTTGGCCCTGGTCCTGGCCCTGCCCCTGGCCCTGGACCTTGCCCTGGCAGTGGCCCTGGCCCTGGCTCTGGCCCTGGCCCTGGTCCTGGCCCTAACCCTGCCCTGGCCCTGGCTGTTCTGGACCAATTAAAATCTATACAATGCCGAGAAACAGTGGGATCAAGCTCCTCTAAAGGAAAGAGAATGAAGAGGTTTTATTTTATTTTCAAAAAAGAGAAAAGGTTTGTGTTAGAGGCGATTAATTGTATTGTATCCACTCTAGGAATTAGAAAATTGAGGCATAGAAAACAGGTTTAAAATTCTCTTCATTATACTTGAAGTGAAAAATGATGCTTTCGTTTTCGTGCTTATGTCAGTATAGGCATGTTATAGTTGCACTGACTGGTAAATATGTAGAACTCAAAAGAAAGAGCCCTGCTTTGTTTTTGTGAGAAACTCGGTGAGGGTGTAAGGGTAGTTCATTGGTGGGTATACTCCTTTTAGCATGTAAGAGGGGCACTAGAATGTGACAGAATGTTGGTTCATAAATGTTGCCTGGCAACCCTGCTTGCATTCTGTATCCTGGTAACATTGGCCAAGGACCAGAGAGCAGCTTCGAGAAAGTGTTATCATGGGACATTACAGTCTCCCAAGATAACTATCTCCTAAAACTTTTCATGACAGCATTTGATTCGCTTAAACAAATCATAGCCACACATCTGGAAGTGTGCCTACAGCTTTTACTGGTTACCAAATTCAAGATTACCTAAACATCAGAGAACATAGTCTGTGGAGAAAAAGTACAAAGTCTTCCGTTTATGAATACTCTCTCTCCTAAGAAGTGAAACTATGGAACGAAAGATAATAAAACTCACAATTATTCATCAAAAGGTGAGTTTGCCTTTGTTGACTTCCTTCAGGAAGGTGATAATCCATTTGTTAGAGTAGAATAGGGATTTTTGTATTTCAGTCCATCTCTTTTGAGGGAGCCATCCTACATTAAATATGTGATATCTTCTAAAAATGCTGCATACACAATGACAGTTCAGCATTTAAACATGTTACTACCCAACTCTGAGATTAAATAAGGGATGAACTTGGGAGTTTCCCACAATCATGTGGGAGTCAACTGAGACTCAATTGTGTGGAGTATGGCAGACCATTTCATCCTCAGAATTCATTGTTATTTGATTATTAAAAAAGGACATTAGATAATCCATGATCAGTGGTTTGAGGTGACAAGATGTGGGAGGCAATTATTATAGACCATCTTATTGTCATTATGCAGTTAAAATATTTAAATTAATCACAACAGCATCGTTCATATGCCTGGTTTGAAGCCACCTTAGGGAAGTGGATGATGTTACATGAAATCATTATTTGATTAATTAATTATATAAAACAATGATTATATCGTCCATGACACCTGGAATCTGGTGTCACAGATCATCTAATTACATAATTAATGTATTTAATTGACAATCTGTGTTCATCCCCAAGATAATGTAAATATTTGTATAGTAATGTAAACCACAATCCACCATTCCATGAAGAGGCCTGTAAAGCTCCCTCTTGTGGAGTTAATGTGCAATATCATCACATTTTAGGATTCATTTTTTCAATTGATGATGATGACATCCTTCATGCCTGGATTCTGACCATGCATCCCTGCCAGTAAATGCTACATCACCTATTTATTGTGACAGTTAGGTATTACTGACTTATTAAATTCATTAAGTTATGTAAACGAGATTCAATGACATCACCCTTTACGGTTAGGGTGCAAATATCTGTCAGGGACAAGGTTAGGAAAGATATAGACATGGGCAGAGCATTTTCTGAATGATCTATGCATCTCGCAGAGTACGAGGGATGGTGGATGATTGAGTCCAGATGGTTGCACGGTGCCACCCGAGAAGTACAAGGACTTCAACAAGGCCAGCACGGTGGTCTGGGTGTTGACTACCTGCTCTTCCTCCACATCTTCACATCGGTTTTGTTCTACCATGAGAAGAAGGAGTGGCACTAGCAGATCGGCACCATCTGTAAGGTGTACGGTTTTTCTGCCTGCCGCTTGGTCTTGTCCTGCTGCTGCGCCACCAGCCCCAAATAATACGCAGAGACTCTGTATTTGATACAATACTGTTGGCCTGGTTACTTGTTTCTTATCGGCTAGCTCTGCCTTAATTATTAACCCATTTCTGCTGATCTATGTATTTCTCTTACCAGGGAGCCGGCGGCATACTGCTTTCTCCAGACTCTCCATCTTGACTCCTCCTTACTACTTCCTATTTCCTCCTTGTCTCCTAGTCCCTCCTATCTTCCTTTCCTATTGGTCAACAGTGCTTTATTATTAACCAGTATGAGAAACATACAGAATGACCTCTCCCATCAACCATCACCAAGACCTGGCAAAAGGATGACGACTCAGAACAGGGAAGAACATCTCTCTCTCAGCTATGCTGGTGATGCCCCTGCTGCAGCCATCTTTTCAGCTGTTATCAACATCGTGGCTACTACTGCTACACCAGGATTGGGCCCATTATCTCACGTCCTGCCGCACCACAACAGAGATTCAGGTGCTTGTGATGATGATGTCAGGCCAACAGAATTCATCAGGCAAGACACTATGATTATCTGGCGATTAACTGATGGCATTTTAAAAATGCGTGATGACAGCATACAGTTTCTTACCTGGCAAGTCTGCCCAGGAATTGATGATACGAAAAAAGGTCAGTGGCTTACTTATTTAAAGATGTAATTATTAAATTCTTTCATTATATAATCTGTGATCCCTGAAGTTTGGCTCCACCTTGTATCACACTCAACTGTGACAGAATACCTAACTATCTGATAATTTTATTATTCAAGTCTGTCTTTTTCTACTCCAGGAAGAGTGGAGTCTGGGATCCACCTTGTTGGTGTTAAATTGTATCTTGTGAATTCTTTCTTTCTTTCTTCCTTTCCTTCTTTCTTTCGTCCTACCTTCCTTCCTTTCTTAATTCTTTCCTTTATTTAAATCTATGTTGATATCATTTTGTTATCTCTCTAGGGGTGAATTATGAGAAACTATCTCTTAATTCATTCATTTTTTGTTCAAATCTATGATTAAGTACTCAATTCCTCTTCAGTATTGAGCAGTCATTTAGGCTTCACGCATAAAACACCATCCACTTGTTTAATGTTTATTCATTTAATTATGAAAATCTGTCATTATGTATTCAGTGATCACTGGAGTTTTGAGCCTCCTTAGAGAAGACCTTTGTACCAGACAGTCATGTCATCTAATACTACACTTAGTTCTTTAACTGTTAAACTAGGAAATTAATTAATAATTCATCATTTAAATTACATATTTAAAATACAGGTAATGTTATGGACCATAAGTCCTTTTGGAGTCAGATTTTAGTAGTTGATGTGGTAATGTCATCGCATTACTTCACCATTTAGCTCTGTATATAGATGGTTACATCAGCGATAGTTTTAGGACTTTGGTGCCATCTCATCAATGTTAATATAAAAGGCCCACTAATTAATTATCAATTAAATTTTTCAAATTGCTCAATATTCCAGGAAGAGATCAGTCTGACTACTCTATGTGAGATTTAAATATGCACCACCATGACATTATTCAATCATTTTTCATTATATATTCATTATTTAAATCGATGAAGGTGTTGTTCTTCTTGACTGGACTCGGGCCATTCCTCCATGGGAGTTAATCACGTGGCATTATTTAATTATCTAAGAACTACTTCCTTGGCAATCACTGGAGTAGGGTCCATCTTATGAAAGTTAAGTATGGAGGACTATCCAATTATTAACTCATTTGATTGTGTAAGTCATGATGGTGTCATCCGTCATTTGGCTTCTGTGGGATAGACACAGCAGGAGATCGGTACCAGAAGCAGTGCCCAGAGAATGAGGGGCACTGCCTTATACGGGTATTACTGAGTACGTAATAGTATATTCTTAATAATCGAATGATTACATGATTTAAAAAAAAAAACTGTACTGTTTTGCATCATCAGTTTCTGAGAGGTCTCAAGAGAACTGACCCATGAAGGACACAGTGACCACCGATTTTAAAAATGGAATAACTGAATGATCTCCTGATCAGGGAATCTCATCTAATGAACACTGTCGGGCTGATAACATGACACACCACCAACAATTAATCACTCTAAATAACCATATTAGAAAGCGTTGTACAGGACTTAATAGAGAACAGTCAATTGTGGAATCCAAAATGACTGAAAGAAACATAAGACACTGCTCAAAATTCTTAATCATCAGCCTAATGCAAATCTATACTACTCTGAAAAACCATGGCATCAAGCTCCTCTAAAGGTAAGAGAATGAAGAGGAGTTTATTTTATTTTCAAAAAAGAGAAAAGGTTTATGGTAGAGGCGATTAATTCTGTTTTTTCCATTGTAGAAATTACAAAATTGAAGCATAGAAAACAGGTTTAAAATACTTATCATTGTACTTGAATGGCACAATGATGCTTTCGTTTTTGTGCTTATGTCACTATAGGCTAGTTGTAGCTTGAGAGACTGGTAAATATGTAGAACTCAAAAGAAAGAGCCCTGCTTTGTTTCTGTGAGAAACTCGGTGAGTGTGTAAGGGTAGTTCATTGGTGGGTATACTCCTTTTAGCATGTGGAAGGGGCACTAGAATGTGACAGAATGTTGGTTCATAAATGTTGCCTGGCAACCCTGCTTGCATTCTGTCCCCTGGTATCATGGGCCAAGGACCAGAGAGCAGCTTCGAGAAAGTGTTATCATGGGACATTACAGTCTCCCAAGATAACTATCTCCTAAAACTTTTCATGACAGCATTTGATTCGCTTAAACAAATCATAGCCACACATCTGGAAGTGTGCCTACAGCTTTTACTGGTTACCATATTCAAGATTGCCTAACCATCAGAGAACGTAGTCTATGGAGAAACAGTTCAAAGTCTTCCGTTTATGAATACTCTCTCTCCTAAGAAGTGAAAGTATGGAACGAAAGATAATAAGACTCGCAATTATTCATCAAAAGGTGAGTTTGCCTTTGTTGACTTCCTTCAGGAAGGTGATAATCCATTTGTTACAGTAGACTTAGGGATTGTTGTATTTCAGTCCATCTCTTTTGAGGCAGCCTTCCTACATTAAATATGTGATATCTTCTAAAAACGCTGCATACACAATAACAGTTCAGCATTTAAACATGTTACTACCCAACTCTGAGATTAAATAAGGGATGAACTTGGGAGTTTCCCACAATCATGTGGGAGTCAACTGAGAGTCAATTGTGTGGAGTATGGCAGACCATTTCATCCTATGAATATATTGTTATTTGATTATTAAAATAGGACATTAGATAATCCATGATCAGTGGATTGAGGTGACGTGATGTGGGAGGCAATTATTATAGACCATCTTATTGTCAATTATGCAGTTACAATATTTAAATTAATCACGACAGCATCGTTCATGAGCCTGGTTTGGAGCCACCTTAGGGAAGTGGATGATGTTACATGAAATCATTATTTGATTATTTAATTATATAAAACAATGATTATATCGTCCATGATACGTGGAATCTGGTGTCATAGATCATCTAATTACATAATTAATGTATTTAAATTGACAATCTGTGTTCATCCCCAAGATAATGTAAATATTTGTATAGTAATGTAAACCACAATCCACCATTCCATGAAGAGACCCGTCAAGCTCCCTCTTGTGGAGTTAATGTGCAATATCATCACATTTTAGGATTCATTTTTTCAATTGATGATGATGACATCCTTCATGCCTGGATTCTGACCATGCTTCCCTGCCAGTAAATGCTACATCACCTATTTATTGTGACAGTTAGGTATTACTGACTTATTAAATTCATTAAGTTATGTAAACGAGCGACAATGACATCACCCTTTACGGTTAGGGTGCAAATATCTGTCAGGGACAAGGTTAGGAAAGATATAGACATGGGCAGAGCATTTTCTGAATGATCTATGCATCTCGCAGAGTACAAGGGATGGTGGATGATTGAGTCCAGATGGTTGCACGGTGCCACCCGAGAAGTACAAGGACTTCAACAAGGCCAGCACGGTGGTCTGGGTGTTGACTACCTGCTCTTCCTCCACATCTTCACATCGGTTTTGTTCTACCATGAGAAGAAGGAGTGGCACTAGCAGATCGGCACCATCTGTAAGGTGTACGGTTTTTCTGCCTGCCGCTTGGTCTTGTCCTGCTGCTGCGCCACCAGCCCCAAATAATACGCAGAGACTCTGTATTTGATACAATACTGTTGGCCTGGTTACTTGTTTCTTATCGGCTAGCTCTGCCTTAATTATTAACCCATTTCTGCTGATCTATGTATTTCTCTTACCAGGGAGCCGGCGGCATACTGCTTTCTCCAGACTCTCCATCTTGACTCCTCCTTACTACTTCCTATTTCCTCCTTGTCTCCTAGTCCCTCCTATCTTCCTTTCCTATTGGTCAACAGTGCTTTATTATTAACCAGTATGAGAAACATACAGAATGACCTCTCCCATCAACCATCACCAAGACCTGGCAAAAGGATGACGACTCAGAACAGGGAAGAACATCTCTCTCTCAGCTATGCTGGTGATGCCCCTGCTGCAGCCATCTTTTCAGCTGTTATCAACATCGTGGCTACTACTGCTACACCAGGATTGGGCCCATTATCTCACGTCCTGCCGCACCACAACAGAGATTCAGGTGCTTGTGATGATGATGTCAGGCCAACAGAATTCATCAGGCAAGACACTATGATTATCTGGCGATTAACTGATGGCATTTTAAAAATGCGTGATGACAGCATACAGTTTCTTACCTGGCAAGTCTGCCCAGGAATTGATGATACGAAAAAAGGTCAGTGGCTTACTTATTTAAAGATGTAATTATTAAATTCTTTCATTATATAATCTGTGATCCCTGAAGTTTGGCTCCACCTTGTATCACACTCAACTGTGACAGACTACCTAACTATCTGATAATTTTATTATTCAAGTCTGTCTTTTTCTACTCCAGGAAGAGTGGAGTCTGGGATCCACCTTGTTGGTGTTAAATTGTATCTTGTGAATTCTTTCTTTCTTTCTTCCTTTCCTTCTTTCTTTCGTCCTTCCTTCCTTCCTTTCTTAATTCTTTCCTTTATTTAAATCTATGTTGATATCATTTTGTTATCTCTCTAGGGGTGAATTATGAGAAACTATCTCTTAATTCATTCATTTTTTGTTCAAATCTATGATTAAGTACTCAATTCCTCTTCAGTATTGAGCAGTCATTTAGGCTTCACGCATAAAACACCATCCACATGTTTAATGTTTATTCATTTAATTATGAAAATCTGTCATTATGTATTCAGTGATCACTGGAGTTTTGAGCCTCCTTAGAGAAGACCTTTGTACCAGACAGTCACGTCATCTAATACTACACTTAGTTCTTTAAATGTTAAACTAGGAAATTAATTAATATTTCATCATTTAAATTACATATTTAAAATACAGGTAATGTTATGGACCATAAGTCCTTTTGGAGTCAGATTTTAGTAGTTGATGTGGTAATGTCATCGCATTACTTCACCATTTAGCTCTGTATATAGATGGTTACATCAGCGATAGTTTTAGGACTTTGGTGCCATCTCATCAATGTTAATATAAAAGGCCCACTAATTAATTATCAATTAAATTTTTCAAATTGCTCAATATTCCAGGAAGAGATCAGTCTGACTACTCTATGTGAGATTTAAGTATGCACCACCATGACATTATTCAATCATTTTTCATTATATATTCATTATTTAAATCGATGAAGGTGTTGTTCTTCTTGACTGGACTCGGGCCATTCCTCCATGGGAGTTAATCACGTGGCATTATTTAATTATCTAAGAACTACTTCCTTGGCAATCACTGGAGTAGGGTCCATCTTATGAAAGTTAAGTATGGAGGACTATCCAATTATTAACTCATTTGATTGCGTAAGTCATGATGGTGTCATCCGTCATTTGGCTTCTGTGGGATAGACACAGCAGGAGATCGGTACCAGAAGCAGTGCCCAGAGAATGAGGGGCACTGCCTTATACGGGTATTACTGAGTACGTAATAATATATTCTTAATAATCGAATGATTACATGATTTAAAAAAAAAACTGTACTGTTTTGCATCATCAGTTTCTGAGAGGTCTCAAGAGAACTGACCCATGAAGGACACAGTGACCACCGATTTTAAAAATGGAATAACTGAATGATCTCCTGATCAGGGAATCTCATCTAATGAACACTGTCGTGCTGATAACATGACACACCAACAACAATAAATCTCTCTAAATAACCATATTAGAAAGTGGGGTACAGGACTTAATAGAGGACAGTCAATTGTGGAATCCAAAATGACTGAAAGAAACATAAGACACTGCTCAAAATTCTTAATCATCAGCCTAATGCAAATCTAAACAACTCTGTTAAACCATGGCATCAAGCTCCTCTAAAGGTAAGAGAATGAAGAGGAGTTTATTTCATTTTCAATAAAGAGAAAAGGATTATGATCAGGCGATTAACTGTATTGTTTCCATTCTAGAAATTACCAAATTGAAGCATAGAAAACAGGTTTAAAATACTCATCATTGTACTTGAATGGCACAATGATGCTTTCGTTTTCATACTTATGTCCCTATAGGCTAGTTGTAGCTTGAGAGACAGGTAAATATGTAGAACTCAAAAGAAAGAGCCCTGCTTTGTTTTTGTGAGAAACTCAGTGAGGCTGTAGGTTTACTTCATCGGTGGGTATACTCCTTTAAGCCTGTGGGAAGGGCACTACAATGTGACAGAATGTTGGTTCATAAATGTTGCCTGGCAACCCTCCTTGCATTCTGTATCCTGGTATCATGGGCCAAGTACGAGAGAGCAGCTTCGAGAAAGTGTTATCATGGGACATTACAGTTTCCCAAGATAACTATCTCCTAAAACTTTTCATGACAGCATTTGATTCGCCTAAACAAGTCATATCCACACTTCTGGAAGTGTGCCTACAGATTTACTGGTTACCAAATCCAAGAATACCTAAACATCAGAGAACGTAATCTGTGGAGAAACAGTTCAAAGTCTTCTGTTTATGAATACTCTCTCTCCTAAGAAGTGAAACTATGGAACAAAAGACTCACAATTATTCATCAAAAGGTGAGTTTGCCATTGATGACTTCCTTCAGGAAGGTGATAATCCATTTGTTAGAGTAGACTTAGGGTTTGTTGGATTTCAGTCCATCTCTTTTGAGGCAGCCGTCCAACATTATATATGTGATATCTTCTAAAAACGCTGCATACACAATGACAGTCCAGCATTTAAACATGATACTACCCAACTCTGCCATTAAATAAGGGATAAACCTGGGAGTTTCCCACAATCATGTGGGAGTCAACTGAGAGTCAATTGTGTGGAGTATGGCAGACCAATTCATCCTCTGATTATATTGTTATTTGATTATTAAAATAGGACATTGGATAATCCATGATCAGTGGATTGCGGTGATGTGATGTGGGAGGCAATTATTATAGAACATCTTATTGTCAATTATGTAGTTAAAATACATCGTTCATGAGCCTGGTTTGGAGCCACCTTAGGGAAGTGGATGGTATTACATGAACTAATTATTTGAATATTTAATTATATAAAACAATGATTATATTGTCCATGCCACCTGGAATTTGGTGCCACAGATCATCTAATTACATAAATAATGTATTTAATTGACAATCTGTGTTAATCACCAAGATAATGTAAATATTTTTATAGTAATGGAAACAACAATCCACCATTCCTTGAAGAGACCTGTAAAGCTCCCTCTTGTCGAGTTAATGTGCAACATCATCACATCTTAAGATTCATTTTTTCAATTAATAATGATGACGTCCTTCATGCCTGGATTCTGACCATGCTTCCCTGCCAGTAAAATGCTACATCACCTATTTATTGTGACAGTTAGCTATTACTGACTTATTAAAATCTTTAAATTATGTAAACGACCGACAATTACATCACCGTTTACGGATAGCGTGCAAATATCTGTCAGTGACAAGGTTAGGAATGATGTAGACATGGACAGAGCATTTTCTGAATGATCTATGCATCTCCCAGAGTACGAGGGATGCTGGATGATTGAGTCCAGAAGGTTGCACGGTGCCACCCGAGAAGTACAAGGACTTCACCAAGGACGGCACGGTAGTCTGGGTGTTGTCTACCTGTTCTTCCTCCACATCTTCACACCGGTTGTGATCTACCATGAGAAGAAGGAGTGACACTAGGAGGTCGGCACCATTAAGGAGACCTGGCAAAAGGATGACGACTCAGAACACGGAAGAACATCTCTCTCTCAGCTATGCTGGTGATGCCCCTGTTGAAGCCATCTTTTCAGCTGATATTAACACTGGGGCTACTACTGCTACACCAGGATTGGGCACATTATCTCACGTCCTGCCACACCACAACAGAGATTCAGGTGCTTGTGATGATGTCAGGCCAACAGAATTCATCAGGCAAGACAGTATGGTTATCTGGCGATTAACTGATGGCATTTTAAAAATGCGTGATGACAGCATACAGTTTCATACATGGCAAGTCTGCCCAGGAATTGTTGATACAAAAAAAGGTCAATGGCTTACATATTTAAAGATGTAATTATTAAATTCTTTCATTATATAATCTGTGATCCCTGAAGTTTTGCGCCACCTTGTGTCACACTCAATTTTGACAGACGATCTATCTATCTGATTATTCCATTATTCAAATCTGTCTTTTTCTTACTCCAGGAAGAGTGGTGTCTTGATCCACCTTGTTGTTGTTAAATTGTATCTTGTGAAATCTTTCTTTCTTAATTCCTTCCTTCCTTCCTTTCTTTCTTTCTTCCTTCCTTCCTTCCTTTATTTAAATCTATGTTGATGTCTCTTTGTTATCTCTCTAGGGGTGACTTATGAGAAAATATCTCTTTATTCATTAATTGTTTTTGTTCAATTCTATGATTAAGAAGTCAAAGTCTCTTCAGTATTGAGCAATCATTTAGGCTTCACGCATAAAACACCATCCACTTGTTTAATGTTTGTTCATTTAATTATGAAAATCTGTCATTATGTATTCAGTGATCACTGGAGTTTTGAGCCTCCTTAGCGGAGACCGTTGTACCTGACCTTCACCTCATCTAATACTACACTTACTTCTTTAACTGTTAAACTAGGAAATTAAGTAATAATTCATCATTAAATATATGTATTTAAAATACAGGTAATGTTATGGACCATAAGTCCATTTTGGAGTCAGAATTTGGTAGGTGATGATGTAATATCATCTCATTACTTCACCATTTAGCGATGTAAATAGATCTTTACATCAGCGATAGGTTTAGGACTTTGGTGGCATCTCCTCAGTGTTAATATAAAAGGCCCACTAATTAATTATCAATTTAATTTTTTAAATTCCTCATTATTCCAGGAAGAGATCAGTCTGACTACTACATATGGGATTTAAGTATCCACCACCATGACATTATTGAATCATTTTTCATTATATATTCATTATTAAATCGATGAAGTTGTTATTCTTCTTGAGTGGAGTTGGTCCATTCCTCCATGGGAGTTTATCACGTGGCATTATTTGATGATCAAAGTACGACTTCCTTGGCAATCTCTGGGGTTGGTTTCCATTTTATGAATGTTAAGTATGCAGGACTATCCAATTATTAACTCATTTGATTGCGTAAGTAATGATGGTGTCATCCTTCATTTGGCTTCTGAGGGATTGACACAGCAGGAGATCGATACCAGAAGCAGTGCCCAGAGACTGGGGAACACTGCCTTATAGAGTGAGTACTGATTATGTAATAGTAGTTTTTTAAAAATCGAATGATTACACGATTTTAAAAAACTGTACTGTTTCGCATCATCGGTTTCTGAAAGTTTGCAACAGAACTGACCCATAAAGACACAGTGAACACCGATTTTAAAAATGGAATAACTGAATAATCTCCTGATCAGGGAATCTCATCTAATGAAAGCTGTCGGGCTGATAACATGACACACCACCAGCAATAAATCACTCTATATAACCATATTAGAAAACGGGGTACAAGACTTAATGGAGAACAGTCAATTGAGTAATCCAAAATGACTGAAAGAAACATAAGACACTGCTCAAAATCCGTAATCATCAGCCTAATGCATATCTAAACATCTCTGAGAAAGCATGGGATCAAGCTCCTCTAAAGGTAAGAGAATGAAGAGGAGTTTACTTTATTTTCAATAAAGACAAAAGGATTATGTTAGAGGCGATTAATCCTATTGTTTCCATTCTAGAAATTAGAAAATTGAAGCATAGAAAACAGGTTTAAAATACTCATCATTGTACTTGAATGGCACAATGATGCTTTCGTGTTCGTGCTTATGTCACTATAGGCATGTTGTAGGTTGAGAGACTGGTAAATATGTAGGACTCAAAAGAAAGAGCCCTGCTTTGTTTTTGTGATAAACTCGGTGAGGATGTAAGGTTAGTTCATTGGTGGGTATACTCCTTTTAGCATGCGGGAAGGGCACTAGAATGTGACAGTATGTTGGTTCATAAATGTTGCCTGGCAACCCTGCTTGCATTCTGTATCCTGGTAACATGGGCCAAGGACCAGAGAGCAGCATCGAGAAAGTGTTATCATGGGACATTACAGTCTCCCAAGGGAACTATCTCCTAAAACTTTTCATGACAGCATTTGATTCGCCTAAACAAGTCATATCCACACTTCTGGAAGTGTGCCTACAGATTTACTGGTTACCAAATCCAAGATTACCTAATCATCACAGAACGTAGTCTGTGGAGAAACAGTTCAAAGTCTTCTGTTCAGGAATACTCTCTCTCCTAAGAAGTGAAACTATGGAACAAAAGATAATAAGACTCACAATTATTCATCAGAAGGTGAGTTTGCCATTGTTGACTTCCTTCAGGAAGGTGATAATCAATTTGTTAGAGTAGACTTAGGGATTGTTGGATTTCCGTCCATCTCTTTTGAGGCAGCCGTCCAACATTAAATATGTGATATCTTCTAAAAACGCTGCATACACAATGACAGTCCAGCATTTAAACATGTTACTACCCAACTCTGCGATTAAATAAGGGATAAACCTGAAAGTTTCCCACAATCATATGGGAGTCAACTGAGAGTCAATTGTGTGGAGTATGGCAGACCATTTCATCCTCTGATTATATTGTTATTTGATTATTAAAATAGGACATTGGATAATCCATGATCAGTGGATTGCGGTGATGTGATGTGGGAGGCAATTAATATAGACCATCTTATTGTCAATTATGTAGTTAAAGTATTTAAATTAATCACGACAGCATCGTTCATGAGCCTGTTTTGGAGCCACCTTAGGGAAGTGGATGGTATTACATGAACTCATTATTTGAATATTTAATTATATAAAACAATGATTATATCGTCCATGCCACCTGGAGTTTGGTGCTACAGATCATCTAATTACATAATTAATGTATTGAAATTGACAATCTGTGTTCATCCCCAAGATAATGTAAATATTTTTATAGTGATGGAAACAACAATCCACCATTCCATGACACAAGGTGGCGCCAAACTTCAGGGATCACAGATTATATAATGAAAGAATTTAATAATTACATGTTTACATATGTAAGTCTTTGACCTTTCTTTGTATCATCAATTCCTGGGCAGACTTGCCAGGTATGAAACTGTATGCTGTCATCACGCATTTTTAAAATGCCATCAGTTAATCTTCAGATAATCATACTGTCCTGCCTGATGAATTCTGTTGGCCTGACATCATCACAAGCACCTGAATCTCTGTTGTGGTGTGGCAGGACGTGAGATAATGTGCCCAATCCTGGTGTAGCAGTAGTAGCCCCAGTGTTAATATCAGCTTAAAAGATGGCTACAGCAGGGGCATCACCAGCATAGCTGAGAGAGAAATGTTCTTCCATGTTCTGAGTCGTCATCCTTTTGCCAAGTCTAGGTGATGGTGCCGACCTCCTAGTGCCACTCTTTCTTCTCATGGTAGATCACAACCGATGTGAAGATGTGGAGGAAGAACAGGTAGACAACACCCAGACTACCGTGCCATCCTTGGTGAAGTCCTTGTACTTCTCGGTTGGCACCGTACAACCTTCTGGACTCAATCAATCAGCATCCCTTGTACTCTGGGAGATGCATAGATCATTCAGAAAATGCTCTGCGCATGTCTACATCTTTCCTAACCTTTTCCGTGACAGATATTTGCACGCTAACCGTAAACGGTGATGTCATTGTCGTTCGTTTACATAATTTAAAGAATTTAATAAGTCAGTAATAGCTAACTGTCACAATAAATAGGTGATGTAGCATTTTACTGGCAGGGAAGCCTGGTCAGAATCCAGGCATGAAGGATGTCATCATCATTAATTGAAAAAATGAATCTTAAGATGTGGTGATATTGCACATTAACTCCACAAGAGGGAGCTTTACAGGTCTCTTCATGGAATGGTGGATTGTTGTTTCCATTACTATAAGAATATTTACATATTCTTGGTGATTAACACAGATTGTCAATTTAAATTCATTAATTATGTAATTAGATGATGTGTGGCACCAGATTCTAGGTGTCATGGACGGTATAATCATTGTTTTATGTAATTAAATAATCAAATAATGAGTTCATGTAACATCATCCTCTTCCCTAAGGTGGCTCCAAACCAGGCTCATGAACGATGCTGTCGTGATAGATTTAAATATTTTAACTACATAATTGATATTAAGATGGTCTATATTAATTGCCTCCCACATTGCCTCACCACAATCCAATGATCATGGATTATCTAATGTTCTATTTTAATAATAAAATAACAACATAATCAGAGGATGAAATGGTCTGCCATACTCCACACAATTGACTCTCTGTTGACTCCCACATGATTGTGGGAAACTCCCAGGTTCATCAGTTATTTAATCGCAGAGCAGAGTAGTGACATGTTTAAATGCTGAACTGTCATTGTGCATGCAGAGATTTTAGAAGATATCACATATTTAATGTTGGTCCGCTGGCTCAAAGAGATGTACGGAAATCCAATAATCACAAAGTCTACTCTAACAAATGGATTATCACCTTCCTGAAGGATGTCATCAATGGCAAACTCACCTTTTGCTGAATAATTGTGAGTCTTATTTGTCTTTTTTTTCCATATTGTGAATTCTCAGTAGAGAGAGTATTCATAAACAGAAGAGTTTGAACTGTTTCTCCATAGACTACGTTCTCTGATGATTAGGTAATCTTGAATTTGGTAAGCAGTAAATGCTGTAGGCACACATCCGGAGGTGTGGCCACGACTACTTTAGGCGAATCAAATGTTGTCATTAAAAGTTTTAGGAGATAGTTCCCTTGGGAGACTGTAATATCCCATGATAACACTTTCTCGAAGCTGCTCTCTGGTCCTTGGACCATGACACCAGAAACAGTATGCAACAGCGTTGCCAGGCAACATTTATGAACCAATATTCTGTCACATTCTAGTGCCCCTCCCGCATGCTTAAAGGAGTATACCCACCGATGAACTAACCTTACAGCCTCACTGAGTTTATCACAAAAACAAAGCTGGGCTCTTTCTTTTGAGTTCTACATATTTACCAGTCTCTCAACCTACAACATGCCTATAGTGACATAAGCATGAAAACGAAAACATCATTGTGCCGTTCAAGTACAATGATGAGTATTTTAAACCTGTTTTCTATACTTCAATTTTCTAATTTCTACAACGGAAATAATGCAATTAATCGCCTGTACAATAATCCTTTTCCCTTTATTGAAATAAAATTAACTCCTCTGCATTCTCTTACCTTTAGAGGAGCTTGATCCCATGGTTTCTCAGAGTTGTTTAGATTTGCATTAGGCTGATGATTAAGGATTTTGAGCAGTGTCTTCTGTTTCTTTCAGTCATTTTGGATTCCTCAATTGACTGTACTGTATTAAGTCCTGTACCCTGCTTTCAAATATTATTATTTAGAGACATTTTTTGTTGGTGGTGTGTCATGTTAACAGCCCGACAGAGTTCATTAGATGATATTCCCTGATCAGGAGATTATTCATTTATTCCATTTTTAAAATCGGTGGTCACTGTGTCCTTCATGGGTCAGTTCTGTTGCAACTTCTAGGAAACTGATGATGCAAAACAGTACAGTTTTTTTTTTTTTTTTTTAAATCGTGTAATCATTCGATTGTTAAAAATCTACTATTGCGTAATCAGTAATCACTGTATAAGGCAGTGTTTCTCATTCTCTGGCCACTGCTTCTGGTACCGACCTCCTGCTGTGTCAATGCCACAGCAGCCAAATGACGGATGACACCATCATTACTTATGCAATCAAATGAGTTAATAATTGGAAAGTCCTCCATATTTAACTTTCAAAAGTTGGAACCAAACTCCAGTGATTGTCAAGGAAGTAGTAGTTAGATAATTAAATAATGCCACGTGATTAACTCCCATGGAGGTTTGGCCCGAGTCCAGTCAAGAAGAACAACATCTTCATCGATTTTAATAATTAATATATAATGAATAATGATTGAAAAATGACATGGTGGTGCATACTTAAATCCCACATGGAGTAGTCAGACTGGTCTCTTACTGGAATAATGATGTTTTTGCAAAAATAAATTGAAAATTAATTAGTGGGGAGTCTCTCCATGTGTCTGCAAGTTCCTTTTTTGCACTACAATACATCCTGGTTCTACTCTCTGAAGTCCCCAAGACTGTGCAGTCCTTCTGGCTGAGACTCATATTCAGAGACACCTGAGTCAGTCCCATTCTGGATGCCAAGTTATCAGTGTAGACGCCTGTTATCTATTCCTTGTTAAGGTCAGCTGTCTGTATGTTTCTACAACCTGGTCTTTTCCTCTCCCTTTGCATCTACATGCTAGTTCGACTCAGTGTTTAGGTATGGGTATTTGCTTCTGTTTCCAACAGTGCTAGAGGAGGGTTCCCTGATGGTGAATAAGGTAGTTGTTGATCTCAGTACTCATTAAGGGAATTTATGGTAGCCTTTCCATGGTTGCTCAAATTGTTAGTTGGCAACAGGTTTGTAGGACTCTAGACCTTTCTTTAGATTCAGTTTTCTCTTTAAACCACTAATGGCTCCCTCTTTTATGCTGTTTCTCTCTCTCACTCTCTCACTCACATTCTCTCTATCTTCTGTCTTCTATTCCTACCCTGACTCAATCTTCATAGGATCACCTGCTGTCCTCCTCCCACTCTCTTTCTCCTAATTCTCTCTACATTCTGTGACCCCCCCCCAACCTCGCATGTGCTCTGGGGGACTTCTCCTTTCAAACTTCTGTGAGGGACTTTATATGAGTTTCTTAGTATACACGTTGTATCCTAGTTCCACTTGTGGTGTGAATTATAGGCTGGTGATCCATTGATCTAGCTCTAGAATCCATATATGAGTGAATATACTATGTGTTCATGTTTTTGTGATTGGGTTACCTCATTTAGAATGGTTACTTCAAGAGCCATCTATTTGCCTGTGAATTTCAAGATTCCATTATTTTTTTTTCTGCAGAGTAGTATTCCATTGTGAAGATGTGCCACATCTTCTTTATCCATTCTTCAATTGAGAGGCATCTAGGTTGCTTCCAGGTTCTTGCTATTACAAAAGATGCTGCTATCAACATAGCTGAGCAGATGTCTTTGTTGCATGGATGTGGATCATTTGGGAATATGTCTAAGAAGGTGATGGTAAACTAATTCCCATTTTCCTGAGGAACTGCTATACTGATCTCCAAAATGGGTGTACGAGTTTGTACTCCCACCAGCAGTAGAGGAGTGTTCCCATTTCTCCATGTCTTCTGTGGTATAAGTTGTCATTGGTGTTTCTAATATTAGCCATTGTGACAGGAATAAGATGGTATCACAAAGTTGTTTTGATTTGCATTTCCCTGATAGCTAAGGATGTTGAACACTTTCTTAAGTTTTTTTTTTTTTTTTAAGGTTTTTTGATTTCATCTATTGAGAATTATTTCTTCAGTTCTGTACCACATTATTTAATATGGTTGTTTGGTGTTTTGTTGATTAGTGTATTGCTTTCTTTGTATATTTTGCAGATCAGCCCTTTGTCTGATATAGTATGGGTGAAAATCTTTTCCTAGTCTGTAGGCTGGCATTTGGTCTTGTCCACTGTGTCCTTTTCCTTACAGAAGTTTCTAAGTTTGAAGAGGTCCCATTCTTTAATTGTTGCTCTCAGTGTCTGTGCTCCTGGAGTTATGTTCAGGAACCGGTCTCCTATACTAATTTGTTCAAGGGTACCTCCTACTTTCTCTTCTAAGAGGTTCAGAGTCGCTGCATTGATGTTGAGGGTCTTTGATCCCTTTGGACTTGAGTTTTCTTTATGGTGACAGACTTCGGTCTATGTTCAGTCTTATAAACACCATCATCCAATTGTACCAAAACCATCTCTTGAAGATGCTTTCCTCATTCCATTATATACTTTTAGCTGTTTTGTTGAAAATCAGGTGCGCATACGAGTGTGGGTCTATATCAGAATTTTTAATTCTATTCCACTGGACTAACTTTTTGTTTTCTTTCTTTTTTTGTGGCAATTCAAGGCAGTTTTCAGGATTATAGCTGTGTATTAGAGCGTACACTCGGCGATGGTCATGTCTCCTGATCACTTCTCCCATTGTATAGTTTTAGCTGTTTTGTAAAAAATCAGGTGTTCGAAGGTGTGTGCGTTATTATCATGTTTTCTATTCAATTCCACTGGTCTACTGCTCTATTTTGTTGCCAATACAAGGCCCTTTTCAGGAGTATTGCACTGTAGTAGATCATAAAGTTGGGAATGGTGATGCCTCCTGAACTCCATTTATTGTACAGGATTTTTTTTTTTTTTTTTTTTTTTTTTTTTTTTTTTTGCCTATCCTGGTTCTCTGTTTTTCCCATATAAAGTCCATTATTATTATACTTTCAAGGTTCGAGAAGAACTGTGCTGGGATTTTAATGGGCATGGCACAGTATCTATGGATTGATTTCGACAAGATTGCCATTTTTACAATGTTCATCCTACCAAGAGCATGGAAGATCTTTCCATTTTCTGCTATCTTCTTGAATTTCTTTCTTTAAAGCCACAAAGTTCTTATTTTTAGGTCATTTGCTTATTTGGTAAGCATTACCCCAAGATATTCTATGTTGTTTGTGGTTATTGTAGGTGATGATATTTCTCAGATTTCTTTCTCAGCCCCTTTGTTGTCTGAATAAAGAAGGGCAACTCATTATTTTGGGAATATCTTGTATCCTGCTAGTTTGCTGAAGGTGTTTGTAAGCCTCAGGTGTTCCCTGGTAGAAGATGGTTTTTGGTTTTTTGTTTTTTGTTTTTTTGTTTTTTGTTTTTGTTTTTGTTTTTTTTTGTTTTTTTTTGGTGGGGGTTCAATTTTGTAAACTATCATATCATCTGCAAATAGAGAAAGTTTGATTTCTTCATTTCCATTTTGTGTCTCCATGATCTACCTTTGTTTTCTTATTGCTTTAGCTAGTACTTCAAGTACAATATTGGAGATATGGAATGAGATGACAGCCTTGTCTTGTTCTTGATTTTAGAGAAATCCCCTTAAACTTCCCTCCATTCAATTTGATATTGTCTGTTGGTCTATGAATAGTGCTCATTTTATGTTTAGATATGTTCCTGTTCCCCCTGATCGCTCCAAGGCCTTTTTCGTGAAAGGGTGTTGATTTTTGCTGAAGGCTTTTTCAGAATCTAAGGAGATTAACGCGTGGTTATCTTTTTCAGTTTTTTTGTAAGGTGGATCACCTTGATAGGTTTTAGTATGTTAAACAACCCCTGCATACCAGTGATGAAGCCTACTTGGTCATGGTGGGTGATTTCTGTGATGTATGCTTGGATTCGGTTTGCCAGTATTTTATTTTGTATTTTTGCATCAATATTCATTGGGGATATTGGTCTGTAGTTTTTATTCCTAGTTGTGTCTTTGTGTGGCCTGAATACCAAGGTGATTGTGGCCTCCAAAAAAAAAAGTGTTTGGCAATGAACTTTCTGTTTCTATTATGTGGAACAATTTGGGGAGTACGAAATTTAGATCTTCCTTGATTTTCCAGTAGAAATCTGGACTGAAGCCATCTGGCCCTGGTCTTTTTTGTCTCTCTCTCTCTCTCTCTCTCTCTCTCTTTCTCTCTCTGTGTGTGTGTGTGTGTGTGTGGTGGAAGGCTTTTGATGACTGCTTCTACTTCGTATGGGGTATATAGGTCTATTTAAGTTGTTTGTCTGTTATTGATTTTATTTTGGTGATAATTTTCAAGAAATTTGTTCATTTCCTTTGCATTCTCAAGTTTTGTGGAGTACAGGTTTTCAAGGTATGACCTGAATATTGTCTGGAGCTCACAGAGGTCACACCTTTAATCCCAGCCCTAGAGAGGTATAAAAGGTAGAAGCAGGGGATTGAGGAGTCAGTCTCAGAATTCTCCAGCCCCTCCAAGGAGAGGAAGGTGTCTGAAACTTGGTGAGAGTTTGTGGAGACAGGAATAGCGCTTTCTTCCTGACATAAAGGTAAGAGGTAGTGGCTTGGCTTTCTCTGGGTCTGCTATATATCTTGCTGCACTCAACATTATTGGCAGCACATGGGAGTTAGAGGAAGTCAGATCTCTGTGAGTTTTAGGGTAGCATAGCACGGTCTTAGAGCTAGTACCAGGAATGTAGGGTGTGACCACTGAAAAACACTGTCTCAAAAAAATACAATTGATTTTGTAATTTTCAACCCGATCAAACTCAGTTCAATCTCTGTCCTGAAAGTAGATGTAATTAACACGAACATGTCTTGTTTCATTATTCTTCCACTAAGATTGGAAGGTTACTGAAGCCGTGGTTAGATTCCAGTGGTCATGGCAATGATTACATAAAATGGAAAGCTGATTATTTAACAATACAGAGACAGATGCTTAGAGTTTGAGATGACTTGGAGAATGGGTTTTTACTGTTACCATAGACTCAGTTCAATCTGTTTCCTGATGGGAGATACAATCAAACTGGTCACATACAAGCTATACCACTAAGCTCAGGTAGGAGGATTAATGAGATTTCCATGTCAGCTCAGAATGAATAAAGAGTTTAGATAGGGCTGAGCTTCATTGATCCAATGAATATGGAAATCTTACTAATGTCTACATGTCATCATGAGAGTAAATCCCAGAATTGAAAATTGGGGGAGAAGTTTTGTTTGCTTGTTTGTTTTGTTTTGTTAATTTTTTGTTTTTTTTCAAGACACGGTTTCTGTGTATTGCATTGCAGTCTGTACTGGAATTCAATCTGCAGAACAGGCTTCTCTTGAACTCACAGAGATCTGCCTGCCTCTGTGCCCCAAGTGCCGGGACTAAAGGTGTGAGAAACCAATGCCTGTGCATGGACTAGTGTTAGAGTTAACCTGAGTCTTTGGTACAATCTGGTCTCCCCCCACACACACCTTTCCCACATCTGATTCTCTCAAGCCACAGCTGTGAAAGCTCAAGTACGATTGGGTGGGGATATGCTCAATTATCCAATCAGATGGCAGAATATGGCTGATGGTGGCGATTTGAATGGAAGGTGTAAGAGGATATGGGCATATAAGGGTCATTCTGGCCAGGTTAAACAGAGTTGTTTGGATCCTCAAGTCACTAACACAACTGCTGGGATTGGAACACCTCTTATGTGTGTGCTGATCAGGTTAGCCATTCAAGCCCTTCAGGACATACAACCTTACCAAGGATCTCCAGTCCCTCGGGCCATCTTAGTAACCTTGGATTTGTTATTATGTTTGGTTTTGCTATTTGAAGCTGAAAATCTCATTTAGCCCTGGTTAGCCTAGAACCCCACATGCAGCTTAGTGTTATGAGAGTATTATGAGATTTGCTGATTCAGCAGAAGTGTCGACCTAGGTGAGTCAGAAAGTGTGACATGGAGGGGAAGAGTGTGGATGGAGAGAAGTGACTACAGAGTTCAGAATGTGGGTCGAGTTGAATCAGAGCTGTCTTGGAGAAGTGAATAAATGAAAAGAGACAGTGGTGCATGGAGCACAGGTGCTAACCTGCTGCGCCCTTTAAGAGAATGATGAGGTTGCGATATTCAGGGGTTAAGACACACTGAGCAAGTACCGACCAACAACTCCAATCTGGCTTAAAAGGATTTAATTCAATGTGATTATGGACTTGTTAACTGAAGATGAAGAAAATTCTGTAGAAGCCCACAGATGGCCATGAATCTCAGCGAAGCATCAAGTTGACAAATTGTCAGTACTCAAACTCCTAAAGAGTGGTCTGGGGCTCATCTTGGCTGCAGGTCTAAAATATTAGAAATGACAGTGACTGTCTCCATTTCACATATTCTCCCAACAACCCCCACTGATTGAATGCAAAGTAAACTTGGCTGTGGGATTTGTAACTTTGATCTTGTGGATCAAGAAAGACATTTGAAGATGATTTCCCACAAAAGAGTCTAGCTCTTGTTTACTTTTCCACTCTCTCATTGCCCAGGGTTGTAGTATTCTGGGGAGCAGTGTTTTTGATTAGCAGAATAACGGGGAGATTTGTTGCCGTGGTGGCTCATGTCCATGAGCATGAGGCCTTTGAGGGACCTATGCCTATGAGAAGTCAGACAGTGTGTAATAGGAAATATGGGTTTTCCAACATTTCTAGACTAGTGACCAAAGCCCGGCAGGGTTTACGCCATGAAGGGGCAGAGAGTCCTGCTGAAAGTGACTTGTCTGAAAGGATTAATTCCTCTGAATATTCCCATAGCACCTGCCTGTGTGAAGGTCAAGATGAGTTCGCCATTGACACTCCAGATGCTGGCAAGAAGTAGTCTGCTCAAAAATGAAGCCTTGGCTATCTCTGCTCTGAATAAACTACCTATGGAGCTCTTCCCACCGCTATTCAAAGATGCCTTTAAGGGGAAACAAACCAAGATCCTAAGTGCTATGGTGGCAGCCTGGCCTTTCAGATGCCTTCCCTTGGGAGCCCTGATGAAGTTTCCTGACCTGGAGATCTTGAAGGCTGTGCTGGCTGGCCTTGATTTGCTGATTCAGCAGAAGGATCGACCTAGGTGAGTCAGAAAGTGTGACATGGAGGGGAAGAGTGTGGATGGAGAGAAGTGACTACAGAGTTCAGAATGTGGGTCGAGTTGAATCAGAGCTGTCTTAGAGAAGTGAATAAATGAAAAGAGACAGTGGTGCATGGAGCCCACTGCTAGGAGATGTAGTCAACACACAATGAGTCTACCTCGGCCTCTGTAGCCAGGCCCTAGAAAGGAAACTTTTGAGTCTTGGTTTCCAGGATGCATTCAAGGGAAGTGGATGTGTGAGGTGAAAGCCGATTATACATTGGCAGTCCTGCCATTTGAATCCCCTTCTTGTTTGACCAACAGGAATTGCAAATTAGAGGTGCTTGATTTTCGGGATGCCCATCATAACTTCTGGAACGTGTGGGCTGGAACAGAGGATGGTGTCTGCTCTCCAGATGTCGTCGTAGAGACCCAACCAGTGGTGCACCATCCCGAAAGACAGGGAAAAGAGGTTGTGACTGTGATGATGAACCTTTCCCTCCATTCCAGACATCTCTGTGAATACCTGGAATGTTTCCACTGCTGGGCCCAGCAGAGAAAAGATGTGCTGCAGGTGATCTGTGAAAAGCTGGAGTTTGGGGCCCGCCCTGTCTATAACCCCCTAGAGCTGCTGGAGGTATTTGCGCCATGCAGTATGAGGGAACTGGAAGTGAATGCTCGCTGGGACCTGAGGACCCTTGCAAAGTTTGCCCCTGGCCTGGGCCAGATGAAAAACCTTCAGAAACTCCTTCTTCATGAAGTCTTCACACCCTTGCGTTGGTTGTGGAACCAAGAGATGAAACGAAGGTGTTTTCGACAGATCGTTTCTCAGTTCTCCCAACTCAACAAGCTCCAGCATCTCTGTTTGAATCGTGTCTTCCTCCTGAATGCAAGACTGGACCAAGTGCTCAGGTAAGGAAGGATAGAGAGCTTGTTTCACAGGCCAGAGAAGAGCCTTTCCGTGTTACATGAAACATCAGTGTACACCTGGGGCTTGCCAGCCACTGGTGACTACACACGGATATGACCTCTGAATGATTGCTCTAGTAGTCTTTCTGCTATTCTTGCCACCATCACCGAGAAAAGGTCTTTGAAACCTGACCTACAGAGGGGAGGGTGTTTTAAGTCACATGATGCCCCATGTCAGCACTGTCCTCAGAACTGTATGCACAGTTTACATCGCTCTCTGATTTTCCAAGGGACAGGGGCTCTCTGAGCACAGGTAGTGTCTAAGTCAATGGAAAATTACTGAGAGTGAAGTGATTAGGGTGGGTCAAAGGGAAGACCTCTCAGTAGTACAGAGGCTGTGCTAGGAGGTGGGACTCATGAGGACCAATGTTAGCACACACAGAGAAGGCTCTGAGTTGCCACCAGGTCTTCTTTCTTGGCTTCCTGCTGGCCCCATTTGTCATCTGATGAGGCTTTGAGTTTGACAGCGCAGGGGAACCAGGGTTGGGGACCTAAGCAGTCACATGATTTTGCCTGTGCTATTACTTCTCCATCTGAGAGCATTCTGGAATTGACCTCCACCAAGATCTCAGAACGACATTAGGACACACTAACCACTGCTCACTTGAAGTTGGTGCCCTTTGTCTACCACTATTATACTTACTGAGATAATCTGCCTTGTCTTTCTGTAGGAACTTGGAGAGTCCCTTAGAGACGCTAGCAATCACTCGCTGCTCACTATCAGAATCAGACATGAGTTACCTGTCCCAGTGCCCAAGCGTCCATCGGCTCACACATCTGGACCTGAGTGGTGTCACCTTTTTAAATTTAAGTCATCCACTTCTGGGAAGACTGCTAGAGAGATTGACAGCTACCCTGCAGACATTAAAATTGAAGGGTTGTATGCTCATGGACTTCCAAATGGATGTCATCCTCCCTGCCCTGAGCCAGTGTTCCCAGCTGGTGGAGGTGAATTTGATGAAGAACTTCCTGTCTTTGACCAGCCTTAAGAAGCTGCTTCAGCACACTGCCCACCTGACACAGCTCACCTTGGAGATGTATCCTGCCCCTGGTGAAGTGTATGATGACTTTGGTGATGTCCTGCCAGACAGATTTGTCCAATGTTGTTCTGAGCTCTTGGACACTCTTAGAGCAATAAGACAGCCAAAGGAGGTCTACTTTGTGAGTAAGAAGTGTCTAGATTGCAGGCGATTCTGTGTCTATCACCAAGAGGCCTCCCTATGTTCATGTTGGGAATAAAGGATGAGAGATTACTGCTGGCCTGAGAAAGGAAATCAAGGACTCCAGTGACTCTTTAGAGAGACACAGAGCTTGTCTATTCAAGGTGTTTTGGATATACTTGGAGACAATATCATACCAAGGAATCAGAGGAGAGAGAGAGAGAGAAGCTTTGACATGGACAATCAGGGCCTGCTCATCTGCTCAGGGCCAACGGTGAAGACCCAACCTCAGATAGGAAAAGGGATTTGAGAACACTGTGTACTGACCCCACCACAGTCAGTGTGTGAGAGTTCAGATACACAGGGGAGGGGATAAAGACAGAGCATAGTACAAAGAGCACCATGGACTGGATGAAATGTGTTCCATGTCTCTGCCTCCACCTTTTCTTTGCCTGACTTACATAAAGATTTGTAATATGTGCACATATATTTCCCTTTTTGAAGAGTAACATTGACTGTAGAATGAACTGTTGTTGAGAGCACGGTCCTCTCCCTTTTCAACTGAGATCTGTCTTTCTGTGTTTATGAGAGGCATTTAAGCTGGATATTACTTGCCTCGCCCACCATCCTTAACGTTACAGTTTCCAATAAGCTCAATAAAAAATGCTTTTGCATGAGAGAGTGTGTTGCACACTTTTAATTTACTAAGGTTTTCCCTTGACAATCCCAGACTTGTGCACTGTGCTCACTGTGTTTGCATACTCTTGTGTCTCTTTGTCTCTACACCTTCTGCGTCTTAGAACTTTCAGGCAGATGCTAACCAAACATGCCACACTCTTGGGATTTTTATACCTCAGCTTCATGTATTCTCATCATAAAGTCCGAGATAAACTCTTGGAATGATGGATGACTCAGCGAATGAGGGTGCTTCATAACTTCTCTGGGGACCAGTGTTTGATCTTAGCGGGCAGAAACACGTGGACCTCTTTCCGGATATCTGACATTCATTTCTGGTTTCTGGAAGCGCTTGCTGTTACCTCCATATACATACACACATACCACACACATGCCCTTCAAAAGACATTTTCTTAAAGATAAGTAAAGTTAACGTATGGAAAAACACAAATGAATTTATAGTATTAAACAGGAATCCAGTCTAGAGGTCGATATCCCCACAGGGTTTAACCCATCAAAGTATGAAAAAGATAATAGCAAGTAGACTGATGACGCCCATGTGGGAATCTCCATAGATTCCCACATAGACAGTTGCGGTAAACGGTCCCTATGTGTTTCTGCAGCCTGGCCTTGTCCTCCCTGCCTGCATCTTGATTCGAGTCGGCTCAGTGTTTAGTTGTGGGTGTTTGCTTATGCTTCCATCAGGTACTAGATGAGGGCTCCATGGTGTTTGATAAATTAGTTGTTGATCTCATTATCAGGGAAGGGCATTTATGGTAGCCTTTGCTACAAATTTTTAACTGGGGTCATTCTCGTAGGTATTTGGACATTTCTTTAGGTTCAGTTTTCTCTTCAATCCTATAATGGCTCCCTTTTTATGGTCTCTCTCTTTCTCTTTCTCTCTCTTTTCTCTCTTCTATTCCTCTGTTGGCTCAGTCTTCCTAATCCCACGTGGTTTCCCCTCCTCCCCTTCTATTTCTCCTAGTCCCCACCACACTAACGGCTCCCCAATCCCCTTGTGCTCTGGAGAATTTTTTGTTTCCACCTTCATTGAGGGACCTTATATGAATATCTTAGATCTTCCTTGTCTATCAGTTTCTCCGGTGTTGTCAATTATATGCTGGTGATCCTTTGCTCTATGTCTAAAATACATATGTGAGCAAGTACATAGCATGTCCTTCTTTTTGTGATTGTGTTACTTCATTCAGGATGGTTTCTTCAAGTTCCATCCTCTTGCCTGAGAATTTCAAGATTCCATTGTTTTTTTCTTTCCCCCCACAGAGTAGTATTCCATTGTGTAGAAGTGCCATCATATCTTCTTTATCCATTCTTCAGTTGAGGGGCATCTAGGTTGCATCCACGTTCTTGCTGTTAAAAATAATGCACCACGAACACAGTTGAGCACATGTCTTTGTTGCATGGATGTGCATCCTTTGGGTATATGACTAAGAGAGGGATCAGCGGGTCCTGTGGTAGACTGATTCCCAATTTCCTGAGGAACCGCCACACTGACCTCCAAATTGGCTGTGTAAGTTTGCACTCTCAGCAGCAGAGAAGGAGTGTTCTCCTTTCTCCACATCCTCTCCTGCATAAGACGTCATTGGTGTTCCGAATTTTAGCCATTCTGGCAGGAATAAGATGGTATCTCAAAGTTCTTTTGATTTGCATTTCCCTGATAGTTAAGGATGTTGATCACTTCATTTCGTGTCTTTCGGCCATTTTGAATTCCTCCATTGAGAATACTTTTCATTTCTGTACCCCCGTTTTTTAATAGGGTTATTTGGTGTTTTGATGGCTAGTTTCTTGCTTTTTTTTTTTTTTTTTTTTTTTTTTTTTGGTATATTTTGGAGATCAGCCCTGTGTCAGATGTAGGAGTGGTGAAAAACTTCCTAGTCTGTGGGCTGCCATTTGGTCTTGTCAACTGTGTCCTTTGCTTTATAGAAGCTTCTGAGTTTGAGGAGGTCCCATTTACTAATTGTCAATCTCAGTGTCTGGAATTAAGTTTCGAAGGGGTCTTCTATACCAATTTGTTCAAGGGTACCTCCCCACTTTCTCTTCTAAGAGGTTCAGTGTGGCAGGATTTATCACGATGTGTTTGATCCGTTTGACTTGAGGTTTGTGCATGGCGATAGACATGGTTCTATCTGCAGTTCTACACACCATCATCCAGTTGTGCCAGCATCATTTGTTGAAGATGATTTACTCCTACCATTGTATAGTTTTAACCGTTTTGTCAAAAATCAGGTGTTCGAAGGTGTGTGCGTTATTATCATGTTTTCTATTCAATTCCATTGGTCTACTGCTCTATTTCTTGGCGATACCAGGTCCCTTTCAGGAGGATTGCTCTTTAGTAGAGCTTAAAGTTGGGAATGGTGATGACCTCTGAACTTCCTTTATTGTACATGATATTTTGCCTATTCTGGTTCTCTTGTTTTCCAATATAAAGTCCATTATTATTATCCTTTCAAGGTTCGTGAAGAATTGTGCTGGGATTTTAATGGGCATGGCACAGTATCTATGGATTGATTTTGACAATATTGCCATTTTTACAATGTTCATCCTACCAAGAGCATGGGAGATCTTTCCATTTTCTGCTATCTTCTTGAATTTCTTTCTTTAAAGCCACAAAGTTCTTATTATTAGGTCATTTGCTTATTTGGTAAGCATTACCCCAAGGTATTCTATGTTGTATGTGGCTATTGTAAATGATGATGTTTCTCAGATCTCTTTCTCAGCCCCTTTGTTGTCTGAATAAAGTAGGATTACTCATCTTTTTTGAGAATATCTTGTATCCTGCTAGTTTGCTGGAGGTGTTTGTAAGCCTCAGGTGTTCCCTGGTAGAAGATGGTTTTTTTTTTTTTGTTTTTTTGTTTTTTGTTTTTGTTTTTGTTTTGTTTTGTTTTGGGTGGGGGTTCAATTTTGTAAACTATCATATCATCTGGAAATAGAGAAAGTTTGATTTCTTCATTTCCATTTTGTGTCTCCATGATCTACCTTTGTTTTCTTATTGCTTTAGCTAGTACTTCAAGTACAATATTGGAGATATGGAATGAGATGACAGCCTTGTCTTGTTCTTGATTTTAGAGAAATCCCCTTAAACTTCCCTCCATTCAATTTGATATTATCTATTGGTCTATGAACAGTGCTCTTTTTATGTTTAGATATGTTCCTGTTACCCCTGAACGCTCCAAGGCCTTTTTCGTGAAAGGGTGTTGATTTTTGCTGAAGGCTTTTTCAGAATCTAAGGAGATTATCGGGTGGATATCTTTTTCAGTTTTTTTGTAAGGTGGATCACCTTGATACATTTTAGAATGTTAAACAACCCCTGCATACCAGTGATGAAGCCTACTTGGTCATGGTGGGTGATTTCTGTGATGTATGCTTGGATTCGGTTTGCCAGTATTTTATTTTGTATTTTTGCATCAATATTCATTAGGGATATTGGTCTGTAGTTTTTATTCCTAGTTGTGTCTTTGTGTGGCCTGAATACCAAGGTTATTGTGGCCTCCAAAAAAAAAAAGTGTTTGGCAATGAACTTTATGTTTCTATTATGTGGAACAATTTGGGGAGTACGAAATTTAGATCTTCCTTGATTTTCCAGTAGAATTCTGGACTGAAGCCATCTGGCCCTGGTCTTTTTTGTGTGTCTGTCTGTCTGTCTGTCTGTCTGTCTGTCTCTCTCTCTCTCTCTCTCTCTCTCTGTGTGTGTGTGTGTGTGTGTGTGTGTGTGTGGTGGAAGGCTTTTGATGACTGCTTCTACTTCGTTAGGGGTTTATAGGTCTATTTAAGTTGTTTGTCTGTTATTGATTTTATTTTGGTGATAATTTTCAAGAAATTTGTTCATTTCCTTTGCATTCTCAAGTTTTGTGGAGTACAGGTTTTCAAGGTATGACCTGAATATTGTCTGGAGCTCACAGAGTTCACACATTTAATCCCAGCCCTAGAGAGGTATAAAAGGTAGAAGCAGGGGATTGAGGAGTCAGTCTCAGAATTCTCCAGCCCCTCCAAGGAGAGGAAGGTGTCTGAAACTTGGTGAGAGTTTGTGGAGACAGGAATAGCGCTTTCTTCCTGACATAAAGGTAAGAGGTAGTGGCTTGGCTTTCTCTGGATCTGCTATGTATCTTGCTGCACTCAACATTATTGGCAGCACATGGGAGTTAGAGGAAGTCAGATCTCTGTGAGTTGTCGGGTAGCATAGCACGGTCTTAGAGCTAGTACCAGGAATGTAGGGTGTGACCACTGACAAACACTGTCTCAAAAAAATACAATTGATTTTGTAATTTTCAACACGATCAAACTCAGTTCAATCTCTGTCCTGAAAGTAGACGTAATTAACACGAACATGTCTTGTTTCGTTATTCTTCCACTAAGATTGGAAGGTTACTGAAGCCCTGGTTAGATTCCAGTGGTCATGGCAATGGTTACATAAAATGGAAATCTGATTAAAGACTATAAAACTAATTATTTAACAATACAGAGACAGATGCTTAGAGTTTGAGATGACTTGGAGAATGGGTTTTTACTGTTACCATAGACTCAGTTCAATCTGTTTCCTGATGGGAGATCCAATCAAACTGGTCACATACAAGCTATAGCACTAAGCTCAGGTAGGAGGATTAATGAGATTTCCATGTCAGCTCAGAATGAAAAAAGAGTTTAGATAGGGCTGAGCTTCATTGATCCAATGAATATGGAAATCTTACAACTGTCTACATGTCATCATGAGAGTAAATCCCAGAATTGAAAATTGGGGGAGAAGTTTTGTTTGCTTGTTTGTTTTGTTTTGTTAATTTTTTGTTTTTTTTTCAAGACACGGTTTCTGTGTATTGCATTGCAGTCTGTACTGGAATTCAATCTGTAGAACAGGCTTCTCTTGAACTCACAGAGATCTGCCTGCCTCTGTGCCCCAAGTGCCGGGACTAAATGTGTGAGAAACCAATGCCTGTGCATGGACTAGTGTTAGAGTTAACCTGAGTCTTTGGTACAATCTGGTCTCCCCCCCCACACACCTTTCCCACATCTGATTCTCTCAAGCCACAGCTGTGAAAGCTCAAGTATGATTGGGTGGGGATATGCTCAATTATCCAATCAGATGGCAGAATATGGCTGATGGTAGCGATTTGAATGGAAGTTGTAAGAGGATATGGGCATATAAGGGTTATCCTGGCCAGGTTAAACAGAGTTTTTTGGATCCTCAAGTCACTAACACAACTGCTGGGATTGGAACACCTCTTATGTGTGTGCTGATCAGGTTAGCCATTCAAGCCCTTCAGGACATACAACCTTACCAAGGATCTCCAGTCCCTCAGGCCATCTTAGTAACCTTGGATTTGTTATTATGTTTGGTTTTGCTATTTGAAGCTGAAAATCTCATTTAGCCCTGGTTAGCCTAGAACCCCACATGCAGCTTAGTGTTATGAGAGTATTATGAGATTTGCTGATTCAGCAGAAGTGTCGACCTAGGTGAGTCAGAAAGTGTGACATGGAGGGGAAGAGTGTGGATGGAGAGAAGTGACTACAGAGTTCAGAATGTGGGTCGAGTTGAATCAGAGCTGTCTTGGAGAAGTGAATAAATGAAAAGAGACAGTGGTGCATGGGGCACAGGTGCTAACCTGCTGTGCCCTTTAAGAGAATGATGAGGTTGCGATATTCAGGGGTTAAGACACACTGAGCAAGTACCGACCAACAACTCCAATCTGGCTTAAAAGGATTTAATTCAATGTGATTATGGACTTGTTAACTGAAGATGAAGAAAATTCTGTAGAAGCCCACAGATGGCCATGAATCTCAGCGAAGCATCAAGTTGACAAATTGTCAGTACTCAAACTCCTAAAGAGTGGTCTGGGGCTCATCTTGGCTGCAGGTCTAAAATATTAGAAATGACAGTGACTGTCTCCATTTCACATATTCTTCCAACAACCCCCACTGATTGAATGCAAAGTAAACTTGGCTGTGGGATGTTTAACTTTGATCTTGTGGATCAAGAAAGACATTTGAAGATGATTTCCCACAAAAGAGTCTAGCTCTTGTTTTCTTTTCCACTCTCTCATTGCCCAGGGTTGTAGTATTCTGGGGAGCAGTGTTTTTGATTAGCAGAATAACGGGGAGATTTGTTGCCATGGTGGTTCATGTCCATGAGCATGAGGCCTTTGAGGGACCTATGCCTATGAGAAGTCAGACAGTGTGTAATAGGAAATATGGGTTTTCCTACATTTCTAGACTAGTGACCAAAGCCCGGCAGGGTTTACGCCATGAAGGGGCAGAGAGTCCTGCTGAAAGTGACTTGTCTGAAAGGATTAATTCCTCTGAATATTCCCATAGCACCTGTCTGTGTGAAGGTCAAGATGAGTTCGCCATTGACACTCCAGACGCTGGCAAGAAGTAGTCTGCTCAAAAATGAAGCCTTGGCTATCTCTGCTCTGAATAAACTACCCATGGAGCTCTTCCCACCGCTATTCAAAGATTCCTTTAAGGGGAAACAAACCAAGATCCTAAGTGCTATGGTGGCAGCCTGGCCTTTCAGATGCCTTCCCTTGGGAGCCCTGATGAAGTTTCCTGACCTGGAGATCTTGAAGGCTGTGCTGGCTGGCCTTGATTTGCTGATTCAGCAGAAGGATCGACCTAGGTGAGTCAGAAAGTGTGACATGGAGGGGAAGAGTGTGGATGGAGAGAAGTGACTACAGAGTTCAGAATGTGGGTCGAGTTGAATCAGAGCTGTCTTAGAGAAGTGAATAAATGAAAAGAGACAGTGGTGCATGGAGCGCACTGCTAAGAGATGTAGTCAACACAAAATGAGTCTACCTCGGCCTCTGTAGCCAGGCCCTAGAAAGGAAACTTTTGAGTCTTGGTTTCCAGGATGCATTCAAGGGAAGTGGATGTGTGAGGTGAAAGCCGATTATACATTGGCAGTCCTGCCATTTGAATCCCCTTCTTGTTTGACCAACAGGAATTGCAAATTAGAGGTGCTTGATTTTCGGGATGCCCATCATAACTTCTGGAACGTGTGGGCTGGAACAGAGGATGGTGTCTGCTCTCCAGATGTCGTCGTGGAGACCCAACCAGTGGTGCACCATCCCGAAAGACAGGGAAAAGAGGTTGTGACTGTGATGATGAACATTTCCCTCCATTCCAGACATCTCTGTGAATACCTGGAATGTTTCCACTGCTGGGCCCAGCAGAGAAAAGATGTGCTGCAGGTGATCTGTGAAAAGCTGGAGTTTGGGGCCCGCCCTGTCTATAACCCCCTAGAGCTGCTGGAGGTATTTGCGCCATGCAGTATACGGGAACTGGAAGTGAATGCTCGCTGGGACCTGAGGACCCTTGCAAAGTTTGCCCCTGGCCTGGGCCAGATGAAAAACCTTCAGAAACTCCTTCTTCATGAAGTCTTCACACCCTTGCGTTGGTTGTGGAACCAAGAGATGAAACGACGGTGTTTTCGACAGATCGTTTCTCAGTTCTCCCAACTCAACAAGCTCCAGCATCTCTGTTTGAATCGTGTCTTCCTCCTGAATGCAAGACTGGACCAAGTGCTCAGGTAAGGAAGGATAGAGAGCTTGTTTAACAGGCCAGAGAAGAGCCTTTCCGTGTTACATGAAACATCAGTGTACACCTGGGGCTTGCCAGCCACTGGTGACTACACACGGATATGACCTCTGAATGATTGCTCTAGTAGTCTTTCTGCTATTCTTGCCACCATCACCAAGAAACGGTCTTTGAAACCTGACCTACAGAGGGGAGGGTGTTTTAAGTCACATGTTGCCCCATGTCAGCACTGTCCTCAGAACTGTATGCACAGTTTACATCGCTCTCTGATTTTCCAAGGGACAGGGGCTCTCTGAGCACAGGTAGTGTCTAAGTCAATGGAAAATTACTGAGAGTGAAGTGATTAGGGTGGGTCAAAGGGAAGACCTCTCAGTAGTACAGAGGCTGTGCTAGGAGGTGGGACTCATGAGGACCAATGTTAGCACACACAGAGAAGGCTCTGAGTTGCCACCAGGTCTTCTTTCTTGGCTTCCTGCTGGCCCCATTTGTCATCTGATGAGGCTTTGAGTTTGACAGCGCAGGGGAACCAGGGTTGGGGACCTAAGCAGTCACATGATTTTGCCTGTGCTATTACTTCTCCATCTGAGAGCATTCTGGAATTGACCTCCACCAAGATCTCAGAACGACATTAGGACACACTAACCACTGCTCACTTGAAGTTGGTGCCCTTTGTCTACCACTATTATACTTACTGAGATAATCTGCCTTGTCTTTCTGTAGGAACTTGGAGAGTCCCTTAGAGACGCTAGCAATCACTCGCTGCTCACTATCAGAATCAGACATGAGTTACCTGTCCCAGTGCCCAAGCGTCCATCGGCTCACACATCTGGACCTGAGTGGTGTCACCTTTTTAAATTTAAGTCATCCACTTCTGGGAAGACTGCTAGAGAGATTGACAGCTACCCTGCAGACATTAAAATTGAAGGGTTGTATGCTCATGGACTTCCAAATGGATGTCATCCTCCCTGCCCTGAGCCAGTGTTCCCAGCTGGTGGAGGTGAATTTGATGAAGAACTTCCTGTCTTTGACCAGCCTTAAGAAGCTGCTTCAGCACACTGCCCACCTGACACAGCTCACCTTGGAGATGTATCCTGCCCCTGGTGAAGTGTATGATGACTTTGGTGATGTCCTGCCAGACAGATTTGTCCAATGTTGTTCTGAGCTCTTGGACACTCTTAGAGCAATAAGACAGCCAAAGGAGGTCTACTTTGTGAGTAAGAAGTGTCTAGATTGCAGGCGATTCTCTGTCTATCACCAAGAGGCCTCCCTATGTTCATGTTGGGAATAAAGGATGAGAGATTACTGCTGGCCTGAGAAAGGAAATCAAGGACTCCAGTGACTCTTTAGAGAGACACAGAGCTTGTCTATTCAAGGTGATTTGGATATACTTGGAGACAATATCATACCAAGGAATCAGAGGAGAGAGAGAGAGAGAAGCTTTGACATGGACAATCAGGGCCTGCTCATCTGCTCAGGGCCAACGGTGAAGACCCAACCTCAGATAGGAAAAGGGATTTGAGAACACTGTGTACTGACCCCACCACAGTCAGTGTGTGAGAGTTCAGATACACAGGGGTGGGGATAAAGACAGAGCATAGTACAAAGAGCACCATGGACTGGATGAAGTGTTTTCCATGTCTCTGCCTCCACCTTTTCTTTGCCTGACTTACATAAAGATTTGTAATATGTGCACATATATTTCCTTTTTGAAGAGTAACATTGACTGTAGAATGAACTGTTGTTGAGAGCACGGTCCTCTCCCTTTTCAACTGAGATCTGTCTTTCTGTGTTTATGAGAGGCATTTAAGCTGGATATTACTTGCCTCGCCCACCATCCTTAACGTTACAGTTTCCAATAAGCTCAATAAAAAAATGCTTTTGCATGAGAGAGTGTGTTGCACACTTTTAATTTACTAAGGTTTTCCCTTGACAATCCCAGACTTGTGCACTGTGCTCACTGTGTTTGCATACTCTTGTGTCTCTTTGTCTCTACACCTTCTGCGTCTTAGAACTTTCAGGCAGATGCTAACCTAACATGCCACACTCTTGGGATTTTTATACCTCAGCTTCATGTAATCTCATCATAATGTCCGAGATAAACTCTTGGAATGATGGATGACTCAGCGAATGAGGGTGCTTCATAACTTCTCTGGGGACCAGTGTTTGATCTTAGCGGGCAGAAACACGTGGACCTCTTTCCGGATATCTGACATTCATTTCTGGTTTCTGGAAGCGCTTGCTGTTACCTCCATATACATACACACATACCACACACATGCCCTTCAAAAGACATTTTCTTAAAGATAAGTAAAGTTAACGTATGGAAAAACACAAATGAATTTATAGTATTAAACAGGAATCCAGTCTAGAGGTCGATATCCCCACAGGGTTTAACCCATCAAAGTATGAAAAAGATAATAGCAAGTAGACTGATGACGCCCATGTGGGAATCTCCATAGATTCCCACATAGACAGTTGCGGTAAACGGTCCCTATGTGTTTCTGCAGCCTGGCCTTGTCCTCCCTGCCTGCATCTTGATTCGAGTCGGCTCAGTGTTTAGTTGTGGGTGTTTGCTTATACTTCCATCAGGTACTAGATGAGGGCTCCATGGTATTTGATAAATTAGTTGTTGATCTCATTATCAGGGAAGGCCATTTATGGTAGCCTTTGCTACCAATTTTTAACTGGGGTCATTCTCGTAGGTATTTGGACATTTCTTTAGGTTCAGTTTTCTCTTCAATCCTATAATGGCTCCCCTTTTTATGGTCTCTCTCTTTCTCTTTCTCTCTCTTTTCTCTCTTCTATTCCTCAGCTGACTCAGTCTTACTAATCCCACGTGGTTTCCCCTCCTCCCCTTCTATTTCTCCTAGTCCCCACCACACTAACGGCTCCCCAATCCCCTTGTGCTCTGGAGAATTTTTTGTTTCCACCTTCATTGAGGGACCTTATATGAATATCTTAGATCTTCCTTGTCTATCAGTTTCTCTGGTGTTGTCAATTATATGCTGGTGATCCTTTGCTCTATGTCTAAAATACATATGTGAGCAAGTACATAGCAAGTCCTTCTTTTTGTGACTGTGTTACTTCATTCAGGATGGTTTCTTCAAGTTCAATCCTCTTGCCTGAGAATTTCAAGATTCCATTGTTTTTTTCTTTCCCCCCACAGAGTAGTATTCCATTGTGTAGAAGTGCCATCATATCTTCTTTATCCATTCTTCAGTTGAGGGGCATCTAGGTTGCATCCACGTTCTTGCTGTTACAAATAATGCACCACGAACACAGTTGAGCACATGTCTTTGTTGCATGGATGTGCATCCTTTGGGTATATGACTAAGAGAGGGATCAGCGGGTCCTGTGGTAGACTGATTCCCAATTTCCTGAGGAACCGCCACACTGACCTCCAAATTGGCTGTGTAAGTTTGCACTCTCAGCAGCAGAGAAGGAGTGTTCTCCTTTCTCCACATCCTGGCCCCTGGCGCCTGGCCCCTGGCCCCTTGCCCCTGGCCCCTGGCTCCTGGCCCCTGGCCCCTGGCTCCTGGCCCTGGCCCCTGGCCCCTGGCCCTGGCCCTGGCCCTGGCTGTTCTGAACCAATGCAAATCTAAACAATTCCTAGAAACCATGGGATCAATCTCCTCTAAAAGGCAGAGAATGAAGAGGTATTATTTTATATTAAAAAAGGGAAAAGTTTTATGGTAGAGGTGATTAATTGCATTGTATCCATTCTAGGAATTAGAAAATTGAAGCAGAGAAAAAAGGTTTAAAATACTGATCATTGTACTTGAATGGCATTATGATGCTTTCGTGTTCGTGCTTATGTCACTATAGACATGTTGTAGCTTGAGAGACGGGTAAATATGTAGAACCCAAAAGAAAGAGCCCTGCTTTGTTTTTTGTTAGAAACTCAGTGAGGATGTAAGGTTATTTCATCTTTAGGTATGCTCCATTTAGCATGTGGGCGGGGCACTATAATATGACAGATGTTGGTTCATAAATGTTGCCTGGCAACCCTCCTTGCATTCTGTATTCTGTTATCATGGGCCAAGTAGCAGAGAGCTGCTTCGAGAAACTGTTATCATTAGACATTACAGTCTCCCAAGATAATTATCCCCTAAAACTTTCAATGACAGCATGTGTTTCCCATAACCAAGTCATAGCCAAATCTCTGGAAGTTTGCCTACAGCTTTGACTGGTCACCAAATTCTAGATTACCTAATTGTCAGAGAACATTCAATTTCTTCTGTTTATGTATTCTCTCTCTCCTAAGAATTAATACCATGGAAACAAAGATAATAAGACTCACAATTATTCATCAAAACGTGAGTTTGTCATTGTTAACTTCCTTCAGGATGGTGATAATCCTTTTCTTAGAGTAGACTTAGGAATTATTGGATTGCAGTCCATCAATGGGGAGGCAGCCGTCCAACATGAATTATGTAGGATCTTCAAAAAAACCTGCATACATAATGACATTTCAGCATTAAAACATGTTACTTCTCTGCTCTGCTATTAAATAAGTGATGAACCTGGGAGTTTCCCACAGTCATGTGGGAGTCAACTGAGAGGCAATAGTGTGGAGTATGGCAGATCATTTCATCATCTGATTATGTTGTTATTTGATTATTAAAATAGGACATTAGATAATCCATGATCAGTGGATTCTAAGATGTGGGAAGCAATTATTATGGACCATCTATATATCAATTTTGTAGTTAAAATATTTAAATTAATCATGAGAGCCACGTTCAAGAACCTGGTTTGGAGCCACCTTAGGGAAGTGGATGATGTTACATGAACTCATTGTTTGATTATTTAAATATATAAAACAATGATCATATTGTCCAAGATATTTGGAATCTGGTGTCACAGATCATCTAATTACATAATTAAAATATTTAAATTGACATTCTGAGTTAATACCCCAGATAATGTAAATATTAATAAAGTTATATAAAACAAAATAACTCCATTCCATGAAAAGACCTGTAAAGCTTCCTCTTGTGGATATAATGTGCAATATCAACACATTTTACCATACATTGATTCAGTTGAGGATTATGACATCCTTCATGACTGGAGTCTGGCTATGCTTCCCTGCCAGTGAAATGCTACATCACCTATATATTGTGACAGTTAGCTATTACTGACTTATTTAATTCTTTATATTATATAAGCGACAGAAAATGCCATAACCGATTATGATTAGTGTGCAAATATCTGTCAGGGACAAGGTTAGGTAACATGTAGTCATGGGCAAAACATTTTCTGAATGATCTATGCATCTCCCAGAGTATGAGGGATGCTGGATGATTGAGTCCAGACGGTTGCACGGTACCCTCCGAGAAGTACAAGGACTTCACCAAGGCCGGCATGGTGGTCTGTGTGTTGACTACCTGCTGTTCCTCCACATCTTCACATCGGTTGTGATCTAACATGTGAAGAAGTAGTGGCACTAGGAGGTCAGCACCTTCCCTGAGACCTGGCAAAAGGATGACGACCCAGAACATGGAAGAACATCTCTCTCTCAGATATGCTGCTTATGCCCCAGCTGCAGCCATCTTTTCAGCTGATAACAACATATTGGTTACTACATCTAAGCCTGGATTGGGCCCATTATCTCAGATACTGCAGCACCACAACAGAGATTCAGGTGCTGGTGTTGATGTCAGGCCAACAGAATTCATCATGTAAGACAGTATGATTATCTGACGATTAACTTATGGCATTTGAAAAATCCTTGATGACAGCATACATTTCTATATCTGTCAAGTCTGCCCAGGATTTGAAGATACAAAAAAAGGTCAAAGACTTACATATTTAAAGATGTAATTATTAAATTCTTTCATTATATAATCTGTGATCCCTGAAGTTTGGTGCCACCTTGTGTGACTCAAGTGTGACAGATGATCTAACTATCTGATTATTTCATTATAGATATTGAATAATGACATGGTGGGGCATATATAAATCCCACATGGAGTAGTTAGACTGATTTCTTCCTGGAATAATGAGGTGTTTAAAAAATTAAATTGATAATTACTTAGGATGCATTTTATATTAACACTGACGAAGTGGCACCAAAGTCCTAAACCTATCACTGATGTAAAGATCTATTTATATAGCTAAATGATGAAGTAATGAGATGATGTTACATCAACTCCCAAAATCTGGCTCCCAAAGGGACTTATGGTTCATAACATCACCTGTATTTTAAATTCGTTAATTAAATGATGAATTATCATTCAATTTCCTAGTTTAACAGCTAAGGAATTGTAAGGAGGCCCAAATACCAGGGATCACTGAATACATAGTGACAGATGTTCATAATGAAATGAATAAACATTAAACAATTGTGTGGTGTTTTATCCATGAAGCCTAAATGATTGCTCCATACTGAAGGGTCATTGAGTTCTAAATCGTAGAGATGAACAAAAATATGAATGAGTAAAGAGATAATTTCTGATAATTCTCCACTAGAGAGATTACAAATTGATATCAACATTGATTTAAAGAAAGAAAATGAGAAAGAAAGAAATGAAGAAATGAAGTAAGGAAGGAAGGAAGAAAGAACGAAATCACAAGAGTCAATTTAACACCAACAATGTGGATCCAGACTCCACTCTACCTGGAGTAGAAAAGACAGATTTGAATACTGAAATAATCAGATAGTTAGATCGTCTGTCACACTTTGGTCAGCTCCTCCACGGAAGCTCAGATTGTTAGTTGGGAGCAGTCTTGTAGTTCTCTACCATAAATGCCCTTTCCAGAGAGTGAGATCAACAACTAACTTATCCATGGATCTCTCAACTAATGCCTGTTGGAAACAGGAGCAAACACCCATACATAAACACTGAGTCGAACTGGAACCCAGATGCAGATGGAGAGGATAAGACCATGCGGCAGAAACACATACAGACAGCTTACCTGAACAAGGAGGAGTCAACGGCCACTAGACTGATATCTGGGAAGCCAGCATGGGACTGACTCAGGCCCCCCTGAATATGGGTCTCAGCCAGAAGGACTGAGCAGTCTAAGGGACCTCAGACTGTGGAGCCAGGATGTATCCCTGGTGCACAAAAGGACTTTGCGAACGCATCCCCCAAGGAGGGATAACTGCCTTAATCTAGAGACAGGAGAGAAGCCCTAGTCCCTACTTCACATGACCTGTCAGATCTACATGACCCCAACTGGATGGCATTCCCCTACATATGGAATTGGGGTGGGTGGATGGAAGGGTGGATGGTTAGAGTGCATGTGAGAGGGCACAGAGGATAAAAGGGAGGGAAGGAGGGATGGCGAGAGGAAAGAGGGAGGGAAAGAGGGAGGGAGGGACGAGAGGGAACTGGGATCAACATGTAAAATAATAAATTAAATTGAAAAAATGCTTTGTCTCCAAAATTTAAGTTGAAGGACATGTTACTGGGGAAAAGGATTTCTATTTTTGTTTCCACAGAAAATGAAAAGATGTGGATTTCTTCCAGACTAATGTCGTTTAATCATGCCAGACAGCCTGAAACAGAGTACAAGTTGATCCTACATTCAAAACAGCTGGACAAAGCAGCCTTACAGACTACAGCCAGGATTTCTGAATCTTCTTTGAATCCCCTTGACAGCGCCCCTTACCACCTGGAAGTAGTTTGGAAAGAATGACGCCCAAATTCCCAAATATTGTGTATAAATGTTTGTTTTCATTTAACTGGACTTTGTTATATAAAATAAAATAAAATAAGTTAGGACTATCGTCTAAAATTAATAAAGCAATTCAAATGTTCTTTTCAATGCTGTTAACAGTTCACTGATCAGAGACAATGACTTTTATCTAAACTCAGTAAACCAAATCTCTGGTGCACTGACCACAGGCAGGTCAGAATAAGTGTTTTTTGATCTCATGCTTCAAAAGAATTACTGGCATTTTATAATATGTCTGTAAATTGTGACCAAAATGTGTTCCTTGTAATTTCTGTCTAAAAACCTAATACTCTAAATGAAAAATCGCAGCAGGTGCAAACCTCCTCCAGTGTGTTTGTGTCTGTCTGTCAAGCCAAAGCCACTCCTGACCTGGTCATCGAGTTTTGGTACTCATGGAGACCCATCACCCACTGAGCAGTGTGCAGCATGAGGTGTTATTGGCCTGGTTGTATAGGAACTTCCAACTGTCAGGAAATAATTGCAGGAACCACTTCCAAAAGATGATAATTTGTCTTTCTCTCATAAGAAAGCTTGATGATTTTTCTATCACTGTAGGTGTTTTATTCATGAACCTCAGAAAAACCACTTGACAAATGCAAAATTATAAAAAGAGCATTCTTCATGGAAAGTTGAAAATTTAGAGAGGAATGGAGCTAGGAATATTTTTGTTTATGAACACTACTGTTAGCCAGCACAACTTAGTCAGTGAGCAGTTTTAAACTATCTGCATTATTCATGGATTCATGCTTCTCTACATACACAGGACTGGTAGGATTAATCTCTCCAAGCAGATGTTCTAGAATGTCTCAAAAGTTCTTTCTCAGGTAGTTCAGCAATGCCTGCCTACCATGTGGAATCTTAAGAGTACAGTAGTTGTCTAGTTCTTCAGGCTGGATGTCTCAACTTTTCTTCAATATATACTAAATTTTTCAAAGAATGTGGCTCTATTTCTAGTATAGGAATGAAATTGTAGCCAGAATTAGGAGAAGTAGCCAAAAAGAGAGCTTCCTCATTTACCTATGCAGGCAAACACCAGATGATTCGATCCATATTAAAGGTGCATCGGATTCTTTCTTGATTTGCGTAGATTTGCATTGCTGTTTTCAAGAAAGGCTTTATCTTTGTAGTCCTGGAACTCATTCAGTAGACCTGGATATACTCAAATCATGAAAATCAGACAGCCTCAGCCTCAGGAGATTTGGGCTTAAGCATGTGAACTGCCACCAAACAGCTAATGGTGGATTTCATCAACTTTTCCACAACAGGGTTCCTCTCTGTGTCTTGGGCTGTCCTAGCACTTATTCTGCATGTCTGACTTTAAGCTCAAAGAATTCTGCCTGCCTCTGCAGGTGCTTCAGCTCTTTGGATGGTCTTCCATGTTGAAATGCTAGATCTTTGTCAAGCAGCAATGGCACCAATGTACTACACACCATTATTTCAAAACATAGCTTCATGTGCTCTTAATATGTAGAGATGGCTCAGCTGTTAAAGGCTAGGCTCACAACCAAAAACATAAGAGTTTGGTTCCCAGCAACCAGGAATATCTAGGCCCTGCTGGTCAGGGCAAGTGGTGCCCTACATGATGCTCTCTTCATTTAAATTTTTTGAATGTGGAAGCCTATGAGCAAGCTGTCACAGACAGATTCTGATATGATGAAACTCAAGAGACATTTACTCAAGTCAAATGGAAAGATCCATGCCTGAGACTATGGAAAGAGCCCAACTTTCTCCTAATAGGGGGTTGAGAGGGGTAAGGGCATGCTTGTGTTTTCTTGCAGGAAGAAGATGAGGTCCAGTGGCTGCCAGACCATTTGGTGGAGATGTGTGGAACAGGAAAACTGGACCTGAGACCTCAGAAGTGTAATACCTCCTCTCTCTCTCTCTCTCTCTCTCTCTCTCTCTCTCTCTCTGTCTGTCTGTCTGTCTCTCTCAAGGGTCATTCTCTAGAACAGTCAAGGCTTAAAACCTATTGTTTTTACAACAAGGAGGAATTTGTGCAATAATCAAAGAGGAATGTTGCTTTTATGCTGATAAGACTGGCTTAATGGAAGACAGCTTAGATAGAATGCAGAAAAGTCTTGCTGAACGTAAATGGCAGTGGGAACAGGCCGAGTACTAGTATAAAAATTGGCTTTCCACCTCCCCTTGGCTTTCTACCTTGCTTCCTTCTTTCCTGGGACCATTTATGGGATTGCTACTGACGATGACTTTTGGGCTTTGGGCATTCCAGAAATTAACTCAATTGATCAGAACTCAAATTGATTTCATGCTATTTCTGTACACTACCATCAGCTTTTGGAAATGGAAAAGGGCTCTTCTGAGAAACCTGATGAGGATGGTGACAGTGCCAGTCCTGAACCACCTAGACAAGGACTCGATTTCACAGGACTCGAACAACAGAGGACCTGGTTCTCTCAAATATGAAGACGTCAATGAAGGTAATATCTCAGTGCCACAAAATGTAGGCAGATCCTTCTCTTTGGCTGTAAGTCGCTCAATGACAGCAGTAGCATAGGACCATCTCTCAGGAGCCCACTCATCTTGCCCAAGTTTCTTGCCCAATTTTTGGCCATGTCCTTGAGTGCTGAGTGAGGATGCACCCTATGTAGATTAAGACAGGCATCCTACCATTTGTCCCATAATGACAAGCCCATCCCCAGGGCCCGATTGTGGGAGCCCAAAACGTAGCCTAAGATTGACGCTCCATAAAAAAAGAATAAAATAGGGGGAGATGTTGGGATCCAGCCTTGAGTCACATACTCTTGCAGAATCACTTACACCTTAAAATTCTAATTGAGCCTTATCTTGGTAAAACAGAAAACTGCTAAACAGTGCTGTCTTTTCCAGTCCTTCCAGGAACTGAGATGAACCAGACACCAGGAACTGAGATAATCAGACGTTTATGGTCTGATATTTATGGTGTGGGACCTTACCAGAGCCCCAGAGTCAGCAAAGCTACCCCTACCCACTTCCTCCCCGCTTTGCTTTAAAAACCCCTCTTTGTGCCTAATAAAGTGAGACCTTGACAAGCATTGCTTGGTCTCATTCCTTCTTTCTCTCCCATTATTTTCAGGTTCTAGCCCACCTCAACCCAGCAATAACTAGGCACTGCTGGTTAGAGAAATTATTATTTGAAATTCCATGATTCTTCATGTCCCCGTGATTTTTCCATGGGACACTTCATCGTGAAGTACTTCCTTCAAAGGGGATCACAAATAGAGTCTTTATAATGTAAGGGTAAAGATATTTACTGATTGTGTCAGTAGAGGAATAGAAGACAGAAAAGAGAGAGTGAGAGACAGAGAGAGAGAACTTAAAAGAGGGATCCTTTAAAGGATTGAAGAGAAAACTGAACCTACAGAAATGTCCAGAGAAATACAATACTGACCCCAACTAACAATTTGACCAACAGTGGAAAGGCTACCATAAATGCCTTTCCCTGATAGAGAGATCGATGACTAACTTATCCACAACATAGAGCCCTCATCTAGTAACTGATGGAAACAGAAGCAAACAGCCACAAATAAACACTGACCTGAAAAAGAATCCAGATGCAAAGAGACAGGACAAGACCAGTTTGCAGAAACGCATAGAGACAGCTGACCTGAACAAGGAGAAGCTAACTGGCCCCCAGACTGATAGCTTGGAATCCATCATGGGACTGACTCAAACCCCCCTGAATATGGGTCTCAGCTAGAAGGCCTGAGCACTCTAAGGAATTCCAGGCAGTGGAACCAGGATGTATTCCTGGTACACAAAAGGGACTTGTAGGCACATGCCCCATGGAGGTGTACTCCTATAACCTAGAGACAGGAGAGAAGTCCTTTTCCCCACTTCAAATGACTTGACAGATTTATATGACCCCTCCTAGATGGCATTATCCTACATGAGGAGTGAGGGGGGATGGGAGGGGAGGTTGGTCAGGGTGCATGTGAAGGGGTAGAAAGGCATAGCGGGAGGGAGAGAGGGAGGAAGGGAGAGGGAACTTGGTTACTTTTATCGATATGTAAAATAAAAATTAAAAAAAAGCTCATGTGGAGTTTGTTTCTTTTTTTAGGGGAAAGGGAATGGGAAATGGGGGAAGGGAGGGGAAAACTGAACTATGGGGACAGGAGCAGTAGAAAAGTAAGGGACAGGAAGGAGGGTAGACTGAGAGACAGGAAGAGAAGCAGAAAGAGTGAGAGGAAGAGAGAGAGGTAGGCAGGACCCTTTAAAAGGGAACATAGAGAATGTGCACAGGTGGTGTCTTAGTGGCTGTAGCTGTGCACATAGCATGTCAGAACCCCGAGGGCAGGTCAGTAAAAATGCCCAAATACTAACAGTTACAGAAAAAGTGCTTAAAAGCTAAAAATTAAAGCTGGAATATGAACTTAGGCACACAGATCAGTCAGTAAATGTCTTGTTGTAGAAGCATGTGGATCTAAGTACAATCTCATTTATGCAGTCATACAGAAAAGCAGGTATGGTATTGCATATGTGTAATCCTGCACTTGGTAGGTAGATATGGTTGGGGCCTGCTGGCCAGCCAGCCACTGCCTCTAGGCTGGTTGTTTTTTTTGAGGCTATGTGCCTAGTGAGTTAGGTGATAGATGTTAGATGATTGATTGATAAATAAATAGATAGATAGATACATACATACATGCATACATAGGTACATAGATTGATAATTGATTACTATAGACAGATAAGTGATAGGAGATGATAGATAGATAGATAGATAGATAAATAGATAGATAGATAGATAGATAGAAGATGAGAAATAGTTATGGGGCAGACAAGATAGCTGCATGAGTTAGAGTTAGAGTTCCAGAAATCCTGTGAAGATGAGAGGAGAGACTGACTCATCATAACTCTCCCCTCACCTCCAAATGTACCTCCCTACCTACACACACCCCAGTCACAGGGGAGCAATGTTTTAGGAAAAGAAGGTGATAGCCCTGGCCTAAACACACACACACACACACACACACACACACACACACACACACACACACACACAAACACACCAAATAAACCTATTAAAAGTTGAATTAAAAAAAAAAACCTGAGGAGAGAATTCTCAATAGAGGAATCCAAAATGGCTGAAAAAATCTAAAGAAATTGCTCACAATCCTTGGGTATAAGGGAAATGCAAATCAAAACAACTCTGAGATATATTACTCCAGCCAGAATGGCTAAAATTAGAAACACCAATGACAACTTGTGCTGGAGAGGATGTGGGGAAAGGGGAACACTCCTCCACTGTAGGTTGGAAAGCAAACATGTACAACCATTTTGGCGATCAGTGTGGCAGTTCTTCAGGAAAATGGGAATGACTCTACCACATTACCTAGCAATCCCCCACTTAGGAATATAGCCAAATAATCCCCATCCATGCAACAAAGACATGTTTATTTTCAGAGCAGCATTATTTGTAATAGCAAGAACATTGAAGTAACCTAAATGCCCTTCAACTGAAGAATGGATAAAGAAGATGGTGCACATTTCCACAATGGAGCACTATGCTACAAACACACACACTCACACACACACACACACACACACACACACACACACACACAAACACACACACACACTCACACACTGGAATCTTGAAATCTAGAGGCAAATGGATGGAACTTGAAGAATCCATCCTGAATGAGGTAACCCAGTCAGAAAAAGGGGAACATGGTATGTACTCACTCATATATGGATTTTAGACATAGTGCAATGGATCACCAGTTTATAATTCACTTTGGCTGAGAAACTAGGCTACAAGGAGGATTATAAGAGATTCATATAAGGTCCCTCACAGAATAGGAATGGGACAAAATCTACTGAGCATATGGGGTGTTGGTGGGGACAATGAATAGAGAATGATCTACAAGAAACAGAAGAGGAGAGAAATGCACGTGGGAAGATTGTGTCAGGGAAGGAATAAATGAGAGTAAAGGGAGTGAGAGAGACAGAGACAGAAGGAGAGACACAGAAAGAAACCATAAAAGAGGGAGCCAGTTTTAAAGAGAAAACTGAACCTAGAGAAATGTCCAGACATCTACAAGTCTGACCCCAACTAACAATTTGAGGAACAGTGGAAAGGCTACCATAAATGGCCTTCCCTGATAATGAGATTGATGAGTAACTTATGCACCATAATAGAGTCCTCATCTAGTAGCTGATGCAAACCGAAGGAAACAGCCACAACTAAACACTTGGCATAACTGGAATCCATATGCACAGAGGGAGGACAACACCAGTCTGCAGTAACAAATAGAGGCAGCTTATCTGAACATAGAGGAGCTAATGGGCCACCAGAGGGATAGCTGGCAATTATTCATGGGACTGACTCGGATCCACTAAACATGGGTCTAAGATAGAATGCCTGGACAGTCTACGCGACCTTGGAGAGTGGAACTAGTATGTATCCCTGGTGCACACAAGGGCTTTCTGATCACATCCTCCATGAAGGGATACTCCCTTAACATAGATACAGGAGAAAAAATCTTAGTCCCTACTCCAAATGACTTGAAAGATTTAGATTAGCCCTCCTGGAAGGCATCACCCTACATGTGGAGTGTGGAGAGGTAGGAGGGGAAGGGGGTCAGGAGGCATGAGAAAGTGGAAGAGAAAAAGATGAAGGGAGGGAGAGGCAACTGGCATCAATATATAAAATTAAAATAAAGGAATACTTATGTTTTTTAAAATTTACTTTTATTGTGCATTAAATATGTTTGATTTTTTTGTGTTGTATTATCACTCCCTCTTTGCAATGATGCCGCCTTTATTGGTTTGGATGATATTTTGTCCTGTTTTGGAATCTCTTTATGAGGATTTTATTATTTGTTCACATATATTCATGAGAAAAATTGATCTCCAATTCTCTTTATATTTCCCACAACATAGGAAAGTCTTGCTGAGTAAGGTTTATGATCTCAACGTTATCAGGCAGTTTGGCTATGATCCATTGAATTATTGAAATTGGAATCCCCAAGTCTGTCAACCTGTTGCAATAATATCCAGATTGTTAAGGGCTATCCAGAAAGCCAAATTTCCACTGTACCCTGTTTCAGGTTAAAGGTATATGATGTAGTAACATCTGACATAAATTATGTATGAATATTTAAAGAAAAAGCCTGAATGCATGGATATCTGTGTACCTGTGGCATCATAAAATAAATTGGGTAAAGTTTCTTGTGTTTTTATATCATGGAATAAGTTGAGAGGTAACATTTCTAACTCTTCTTTGAAAGGCTGGTAAATTCCAATGTAAAAACAATGTTTCACTCAGATTTTATTTATTTATTTATTTAAATTCTTACTTATTTTTGGTTGTGAGGCTTGTAATGATTCATTTTATTTCACTATGCATGATAGTTCTATATTCAAATTGTTCATGTGGTGTTGATTGAACTTTGGTAAGTGGTACCTATCAAGATATATATTCCCAATTTGGATGAAGTATTTTTAAAGTATTTCTTATGGTTCTGTGGTTTTCCTTGTTGATTATGTCTCCTTTTAATTTCTGATTTTATTAATTGTTATATTCTCTCTCTCTCTTAGTTTTGTCTGTATAGTTGATTTTCACACAAAAATCAAATATGTTTTTCATTCAATAATTTTATTTTTCTTTGTTTCTATTTTGTTAATTTTAACTGTGATTCAATAGTTTCTTCCTGTTTAATCTTCTTGTGTATGTTTCCTCATCATGTGTTTGGGGCATAGATATTAAGAATTGACATGTCATATCAGTGTTTTCCGTTGAATATGGATTGTTCTACCCCATCTCTTTTAATTAATTTTTGTTTTAACACTATTTTGGTAGATACAAAATTTGCTCAAGAACCTTACTTGCAAAGACTAGTAAATATATCTTGGAAGTAAATGCTACAAGAAATGGAATCAGCTAGAGATGAGGAGGGTCAAAAGGGAGAGTAGTGTGGGAAGAAAACAAACAAGGAAAGCACATAATCACAAGTATATAAAGATACCACTATGAAACCCAATACTCTGTATTTAAACTAAAACTAAAGTTTAAAATTAATGGTCATTGAAGTAGATCATTGGAGAGTGGCACTTTATACCAAATTCCAGTGACACAAAATGTTTCCTGGATTGGTAAAACCTGGAAGATAGCACATGTGTACAGGCATCAGGCATGTGTTTGATCAAAAAAAAAAAAAAAAAAAAAAAAAAAAAAGAAAGAAAGAAAGAAAAATGTAATTAAAACTACACAAGAAAAAAATACTTTTAACTAAAAATATAAATTAGGATTAGGAGCTTTAGAGCTATATCAGAGGCAAAGGGTATTTACTGCTGTTGCCCAATACCTGTGTTCACTTCCCAGTATCCATGCCTGGTGGCTTATAACCTCCTATAACTCCAACTCCATGTAATCCAGTGCTCTTTTATGGCTTCTGCAAGCAGTCACATGCATTGCATACATTCATACAGACACAATTCACATAATGAAAGCAAATATATGTATTAAAATATAATTAAAGAATAAACTCAACAAGGTATTACGGTACAATCATGCCAGATTTTGAAGGGTAATGGGAATAAAACCATTTCCAGGGCCCAGTCTAGAGGACCTGAGTAAAATATCTGAGATTCATGGTGGAGAGAATAGGCAACAAAAGTTATTTTCTGGTCTACACACACACACACACACACACACACACACACACACACACACACACACACACTGGGAATGTGAATACATCCAAACCCTTGACTGATGTTTATTACACTGGGCATTTTGTGGAGAAATGGATAACCAGTCCGGAAAGAGAAAAAAAATTCCCAATATTATTGTGCATGACAGACACAATGCAAACATGTTTTCACTAGTAAAAAAATGCAAAAGAATTTCTTAGGGTAAGCTTGAAGAGTAGAAAGAAAATTAAGACACATGACATATTTTACTTATCTTTTGGAGGGATAAATAAAAACATATTTGCTGGAGTGGTCTTTTGTGTGCTTTTCCAGAATTTGTTTCACTATGAATCCCAGGCTGTCCTCGAGATGATTTTGTAGACCCAACTACATTCAAACAGAAAGAATTCCCTCTGCCTCCTGAATGTTGAGATTAAAAGGCCTTTGTCACACACTTACAGCTAGTGTCCTTTATAACATTAATGTTCTGTAATTAACAAGGGAAATAATAGCACCCAGTAAACTATGTGCTACCTAATAGTAATAATTGATTTATTGGATTCACCCTCATCCTAGGCAACCTGGCCCTGTTCCTACTCCCAAAGACTCCTCTTCCTGCCTTGGTGGTTTCTCCTCAGCACCTGACTGTCACTCCACACATGTCTTCTCCATGGCCTGTTTTTTTAGGGAACCTTTCCAGATCACAGGCCTCTCTAATGCTCAAGTTCTTTCCATGCCCTGGAGTCGATTTTCTCTGCTTTCCACAGGTAACCTTCACTTCCCCCCTGGATCTGTTTTTCAGAGATGATCACTCTACACTGACATCTCAAAAGCTGTCAAAGTTGGAAGGCTAAGCCTTGCATTCATTAAGTGACTCCATAAGACAGTGCATGCAAAGGCCATGAGGAGCTGGGCCAATGGAACCCCCATGTCCCCAGTTGAAAGGGCCCCAACTGCAGAGCCTGGTTCTAAACTTCTTCCCTCCTCTTTATTAGCAAGAAACTACTGCCAATTTTCTCTCTCTTTCTATTTCTGCCCCCAATTGGTTGACATCTACCACTGCCTTCACTCCCTTTCCCAATAAACTCCTGTAGGTTTGTTGAGTTTGTTGGATCCAGTATCATCACTCAATGCTGCAGCAAAGAATGATATTAACAATTAATAATAATAACAATAATAATAATTATCTGTAGAAGAACTAACTGTAAGTAGTGAATCTCTTTGGCTAGCAACATTGTTCATGTTAGGAGCATTTCTTCCTCTTCCAGAGGACTGGACTTCTATTTCTAACACCCAAACCTGGTGTCTCAAAACCACCAGTAAATAAAGCTCCTGGTGATGATGATTTCTCCTTATCTCCATGGACACTTGGATGTGTATGTACATATGTGTACATAATTCAGGATAACACACTCACACACACACACACACACACACACACACACACACAGGGTTTCTCTTTGTAGTCCTTGATGTTCTTCAACTCAGAGATCTACCCGCTTCTATATCCAGAGTGCTGAGTTTACAGGCTTGAAACATCATTGCTTGGCTAAATTCTCTCTCTCTCTCTCCCTCCCTCCCTCTCTTTCTTTCTCTCTCTCTGTTGTTTTATTTTTTTTTTGATAAATTCTTTGTTTTTGTTTTATTTTGTGTTGTTTTAAGTTTTTAATATAGGGTTTTGCTGTGGCTTTGGAACGTGTCCAGAAATTCCTGTGAAGACCAGGCTGGCTTCAAACTGACAGAAATCCAACTGTCTCTACCTCCCAAGTACTAGGATTCAAGGTGAGAGGCATCAATGCCTAGCTGTTAAATTCTTTCTTTTTTTCAATTCATTTGCTTTTCTGATGATTGAAAAGGAATTTGCCAATTAAGTACCTTCAATAAAGTTTCAGCGGGAAAGTGGTAAGTATCTTTGTCTAGACTGGAGGTCATTGCCACACTTCCTCTGTGATGCCTAGTTTAAAAACTTGGCCATCTGTGGGGTCTCGTAGATCCAGCTTGAACTTCCTGTAACTCCAGGACTCAGAAAGCTAATGTGGGGAGACAGCCAGAGTTTGAGGCCAGTCTAAGCAACTTAGAAAGACTCTGTTTCAAAAAGAAAAAAAAAAAAACTAAAATCAAAAGCCAAAACCAAAATACATGACAGGCACAGTGAAACACACATGCAGTTTGAAAAATGTAAAGTAAGGTCTTTTTATTTATTTATTTTTTCACAAAAGAAATGTTATTTTGATGGCAAAAACAAAATAATAATAACTCTGAATGGATGTGACCCCTAAACTTTAGATGTCAAAAGCAGGACTGCTGGAAGGCACTGAAGTAACCAAACCTCTCCTTCTTTGGTAAATAGCCATCCCTGCACACCAAAACCATAATGGAGCTGACTACACAGAATTTTATTCATAATGCTACCAGATCAAATCCTTTCCTCAGAAACAGCCCACATGGAGAAGTATTCATAGGCCACAACCTGGTCAGGGAAGCTGCTGGACCACCAGGGGCCTAACTGAATACTGAATATGGCAGCACATTCCAGTCCAGCCTCCTGCTCGAGGGCCTCCCAAAAAGAATTTCATTAGTCCCCATCCCACCCTCCCACATCCCCTCACTCACCGTGTTTCAGCTTCTCTGTTGATCCATGCTCTTCCCAGAATTCCCCACAGCACCACTCATAGAGCAGCAATCAATCCTCTGGCTCCTGTTCTGATACAAAACAAAGCCTGCAGCATGGCTCCAGAAAGTCTCCTCCACACCTCAGACTAGAGGGTTGGCTCAAGCTAGTGAGGCTTGAGTGACAAGAGCAGTTCCCCAAGGGTTAGACTGTTCTTAAGACACAGCAAGTCCAGCACCTTCTTTGGCCCTGGTTTCTACTCCAGACCTAGAAATTTTAGAGATCTGCACAAACAGGAACTTATTTTTTGTTTTGTTTTGTTTTGTTTTGAGAGAGAACTTCCTGTGTGGCGCCTGTTCTCCTAGAACTTGCTCATTAAACTGAGCTGGTCAATTCCTTCCTAATTATTATTATTTATCTTGTTGTTGTTGCATTCTAGTAGATTTTTCTCATTACTTGTTTAATATTAAATAATTATTTGATTATTTGATTAATTCATTCATTTCTTTTGGTGTTTGAAACAGAGTTTCCCTGTGTGGCCCTGCTGTCCTGGAACTTACTCTGTAGACCAGAGTCTACTCAAAGAAATCTACTTGCCTCTACTTCCTGAGTGCTGGAATCAAAGACAACACCCAACACAACATAGTCAGACTCAAATTTCAATGTCGCTTACCCATGTCACCAATAAACAGTCCAGCTCACTTCCTGCAGTGCACAGGTTCTATCTCTCTTTTGTCCTCCTAACAATGTGCAGAGCTTGCTCAGACCATTACACAATACAGACTGAAATGATTCTCTTATTAAATGGATGGAAGGCATCCCAGAATATTAAAGGTATAGAGAAATTTTTTAGGACACAAGTGATGTTTTTTCTGTGCTGTCTTATTGAGGTCTGGAGACCTGAGGGGACTTTTACCTGGTTATCACAGGCCTCTCGGATAACCATGAGAGAAAGGCAGGAGCCATATTACAAACAAGATGATATATCTTTTCCTCACAGAAGCCAGTGATATAGGTCTATTGTATTGGAGTTTTATTCCTGATATTTGAGTCAAATTCTTGACATATGAAAAATAATAAAAAGTGTCATCTGCAAGGTAAGCTGAATACTCAAAGACAATGGTGCTGGGAAGAACACCTTTACCTATGAGTATTAGGCTGAACCAGCACAGGTTCCTCAGTAGGAAGATGAGGAAACAGCTGCATTATTCAATGTTCTCTGTTTGAACAGGATTGGTAGAACATATCTCTCTGTGTCTGTAGAAAGTGGGTTTATTGGAATGTCTCACAGGCTGTGGGCTAGCTAGTATATCAGTCATGATGACCAATGGAAATTTGAAGAATTTGGTATGTGTTTGTTTTATGGGTGTGGGTGTCTCAGCTGGTCTTCAGTACTCATGAGTATGTCAAAGAAATAGGCTTTAAAGCTATAAAGTGATAAAATCAGCAGGATCCACACGCCATTAAATTTGTGGGGTCCATAAAGGTTTTCTCCTTTATGGTGGTGTTGTGGTATTTTGTTTTGCTTTAGCAAATAAAGCCTGCGAGGTGGTGGTGGCATATGCCTTTAATTCCAGTGCTTGAGAGGCAGAAGCTGGTAAATCTCCGTGTGTTTGATTGAGTTAGAAATGTGCACAGGGAAACCCTGTCTGAAAATAACACCAAACAAAAAGAATACACAAATCTAAACAAATGAACAAACAACAACAACAAAAAAAAAACTTGCTTTAAGAAGAGAGTGTGGAGCTAGGCTGTAGTTAGCCATAAAGGACAGGCCATGGTGGAGGACACCTTTAATCCCAGCATTTGGGAGACATAATGAGGTGGTATCTGTAATTTCATGATCGCCCCAAGCTACAACAGATTGACCCAGTCTAAAAGAGAAAGAGAGACAGGTGGTGGCTCATTCCTTTATACCTGTACTTGGGAGGTAGATATGGCTGGGAGGAGAAATATAAAGTGGAAGAAGACAGAAGTTTGTTACATTCTAATGGAAGACTCGTAGGATCAGAATTGCCCACCCCTTGGGTCTGAGGATTCAGTAGAAATAAGACCTAGGGGTGGGCTGCTCTGCTTCTCTGATTTTTCATCATTAATCACTTATCTGAATTCAGGTTTTAACTATTAAGACCAAGTACAATTAGCTTTACAATTTCCAGTGTAGTGTGTCAAAGCTAAATTGTGGTGTCAATACTAGAATTGATGATAATAGAATTGGTGTAATAAATATTTATCAATTTTCCAAGTTTATTACTATCTATTATATTATTGAGCATGAGAGAAAATGGTTTGTATGAGTATACATGTTATGGGATGTAATTAATTATGTGAAGTGATGTGTCAGTATCTGACCTCTGTTCATCCCCCAGAAGATGTACTGAGTCTCTTGCCAAGATACACAACATGTTTTATCTGATGAGCCAAACACTTCCACAGATTAGCAATAAAACAAAAATAAAGAACTAAATAATGGTCTTTTGGAGCATGAAGCATCAGAATTAAGACCCTATACATGGTAAGTTTGCAACATGAAATGAATACAACCCTATAACAATGAACAACAATTTATAACAACATGCTGATTACAAAGACACATTAACAATTATTTTTGGAAATACTCAGAAAGTTCAATGTAATTATGAAAACATCTATGATAGCATCCCATCACTCACTATGTTGTGGCTTCTGTACTCAACCATGCTCCAATCACAATTTACTACAGTAGCACTCCCACAAAAGTAATCAGTCCACGGGCACTAGTTCTGCTTAAAACCAAACCTGCATCAAGAACAAAAGCCTACAGTATTGATATAGGAAGTGTCCTGAAATGCCTGTGACTTGCAGGTTGGCCTGATGTTGCTGATTGGCTAGTAAGGCTTGATCAACAAGATCACTTCCTTAAGGGTTAAAGTGTGTTTAAAGACACACCACGGGTACCTTGGGTCTGGCTCCTCTCAAGATGCAGACCTTATAGACAACTGTAGAGACACAAAGCTCAATGTCACTTACCCCTGTCTAAAATAGACAACCCACTCTCTTCAAGCAGTGTGAAAGATCATCCCCTCTTTCCTCAAAAATGTGCAGATGTTGCAGATAAAATTACAAAATGCAGATGGGAATGAATATTTTAGTCAACAGAGGGAAGGGTGCCTAGAATATTAAAAACTTGAGAGAGATTTTAGGGCATATGGCAAAAAAAGAAGATGTTTGTTCTGGGGTTTGGCTGAGGTCAAGGAAACAGGGTGTACATTTTATCTAGTGGTCACAGACAATTTAGAAACCATGAGAGAAGGGAAGGAACAATATCAGAAAGAAGATAATATAACTTTCTCCTGTCAGATGCGTGGGTGATAGCTCCAATGCATTGGGAGTTTTATTCCTGAAATTCTTGAAAAATGAATAATAATAAAAACTGTTGTCTTCAGGGTAATTTGAATACTCTGAGAGAATTGGGCTGGGACGCTTGCTTCTACAAGCACTGTGGTGACCTAGCAGAGCTTCCTCAGAGTACAGTGAGAAAATGAACAGGACTGTTGTCAGGTTTCTAAATCAGTGGATCCATCATCCAGCCTTGAGATTGCAGAAAGACTTATTTTCTTGTTTGTGATCTGGTTCCTGTTTTCTTTACTTTTTTTCCCCCTTCTTCTCTGAAGTCCCAGTGACAACCATGAAATAAGTGGTTTCAGTACATCTGACATCAGTGGGAAACTACAGAACATCTCATTTTCTGTGCCAAAATCTCTCTCATTAGTAGTTAGGACAGGGAATAATCACATCACGTGATTGTGTAGTGGACTGTGAAAGCTAGAGAGCAACCTTGTTTTCAGGAGAAAGGAGTGGGTGCAGGAAGAGAGCAGTATTTGCTATTGGAGTCAAAGCCAGTGCAGTAGAAATGTGTATCTCTGCTGACCTAAAAATGTTTTTTGTCTGGGTTGGAATCCAGGTCAGGAATCATTGCGCTCTGTCTTTAAGAAGGTGATCTTGTTACTCAGTCATCACTAGCCAACCAGACCCTCCTCAAGATCTGTTAATAATAAAAGGTACAGGGACCTTCTTAGTGCCAGATTCAGGCTTTTCTCTAAAGGAGAGCTGGCGACTTTTTTTGTGTGTGCTGTTCTTCGATTATTGCTGCAGTAAGGTCAATGGAGAGCTTGGTAGAGCTCAGTAATCACATTGTGCATGAGGGGTCGCTGTCCCCAGGATGGAAGAGTGCATTGTGGAGTATATGAATCATGTGTTGGGTCCTCCCAACATCTGAGTGGGAACATGAAGACAGATTTTCCTTCCTGTGGGTTTTCATGAGATACGTGAATCTCCCTGGAATCAATTATATGACTCTGACTAAAACTTTGTGGGTTGAATCTCTTCAGAGTATTGGGAGCAGGGAGCCCTGTGTAAAAACATCTTTTTAGTCAACTTCAATGAGCTTTTTGTGCATCCTTGGAAAGACTACAGGTCTTGGAGTCATTTAAAAATTTATATTTTACTTTATGTGATGTGATGAAAAATTTAAAAATTAGGGTTAATGGCAAGAAGGAAAAACTATGAAGAACAAGAATCTCTTCTAGTGGATAACTTCCTGATTTCAGAGTACAGACCCCACATGTTATTTTCAGGAGATACAGGAAAAAGAAAAAGAAAACCTTGCAGGTGTGCTAATCAATCTTGATGCCCTTGCAAGCAAACTTTGTACTCTATGAAATGCTGTAACCTTGAAAACCCTATGAGCTGAGACTAGTGGTGTCAAGCCTCCATTTCACTTTTGTTGCTAGGTAACTTAGCCTTCCAATAGAGTGAACTCCCAGACTGTTTTGTTCTTCCCAACTAAAACCTTTTGCTTTCACATTTGGGAATAACGTCATTGGACTTGAGGAAACCCAGGAGGTACAAAGTTTGTGGGCTCATCCCAGATTTCCTCCAACCACCCAGGACCTTTAACCCTGAAAGACTGAAATAGAGAAAGTAAAGACAACAAAAACCGAAGGAATGCTGGAAATAGAAAAACTGTGCAAATGATTGTGAACTACAGACACAACATGACCAATAGAAAAAAGGAGAGAATCTCAGGCATGGAAGATAAACTAGAGGAAATAGATTCATCTACCAAAGAAAATCATAAATCCAACAAATCCTTAACACAAAACATCCACGAAATCTGGGACACCAAGAAAAGGCCAAACCTAGGAATAATAGGCAGCGAGGAAGGTGAGGAAGACCAGCTCAAAGGTGTCAAAAACAATCTAAACAAAATCATCCAGGACAACTTTCCCAATCTGAAGAAGGACACACACATGAACGTACAAAGAAGTATACTGAACACCAATTAGGCTGGACAAAGTAAAAAAAAAAAAAAAAAAAAAAAAATAAAACCCTAGAAATATAATAAGGAAAACACCTAAAGCACAGAATAAAGAATACTAAGTGCAGCAAAGGAGAAAGGACAGGTAACATATAAAGGCAAACCGATCAAAATTACAACTGACTTTTCCATGGAATTCCTCAAGGCCAAAAAGGTCCTGGATAGATGTTCTACAAATACTAAGAGTCCAGAGATGCTAGCCCAGGCTACAATACCCAGCAAAACACTCAATCATTATAGATGGAGAAAACAAGATATTTAATGACAAAGACAGATTTTTTTCCAATACTTACCTACAAATCCAGCACTACAGAAAGATATGGAAGGAAAACTCCAACCCAGGTAAGTTAACTATGCACACAAAATGTAGGCAAAAGATAATCTCCCTATACAAGAAACCATGGGTAATGGAGGTCAAATATATTCACAATACCACTGCCAAAATCAAATCTAAAACAAACAAGCATCACTAATCAATGGCCTTTACTCACCCCCAATATTAATGGTCTTAACTCACCTATAAAAAAACACAGGCTAACAGAATGGATACAAAGAAAGAATGCATCCTTCTGCTACATACAAGAAACACATCTAAGTTTCAAAGATAGACATTACTTCAGGGTAAAAGGTTGGGGAATATCTTCCAATCAAATGTACAGAAGAATCAAGCAGGCATGGCTATCCTAATATCTAACAAGTTAGACTTCAAACCAAAATTAATCAAAAGAGATGAAGATGCTCACTTAGTATTCATTGCAGGAGAAATCCTTCATCACAAAGTCTCAATTCTGAAAATTTATGCCCGAAATACAAAGGAACCCAGAGTAAACCAACTGCAAACATCAAAATGAAAGGAGAGAAGCTTAAGGTGATTATTCTAAAATCACGAGCAAGACAAGGCTGCGCACTCTCTCAATATCTCTTCAATATTGTACATGAAATTCTAGCTAAAGCTATAAGACAAGAAAAGGAGATAAAAGGGATCCATATTGGAAAGGAAGAAGTCAAACTATCACTATTTGAAGATGATATGATAGCTTAATATAGCTTAATAAGCAACCCAATAAACTCTACCAAGGAACTCCTATAGCTGATAAACATCTTCAGCAAACTAGCAGGGTACAAGATAAACTCAAAATAATCAGTAGCCCTACTTTTTTGAGACAACAATGATATTGAGAAGGAAATCAGAGAAACATAACACTTTACAATAGCCAGAAACAACATAAAGTATCTTGGAGGAACACTTCCCAAACAAATAAAAGACTCATATAATAAAAATTTGTGGCTCTAAAGAAAGAAATTAAAGAAGAAACCAGAATATGGAAAGATCTCCCATGCTCTTGAATAGGTAGTATAAATATAGTAAAAATGGCAATCTTGCCAAAAGCAATCTAGAGATTCAAAGCAATATCCATTAAAAACCCACCACAATTCATCACTGACCTTGAAGGGATAATAATCAACTTTATATGGAAAAACAGAAGACCCAGCATAGCCAAAACAGCCCTGTACAATAAAAGAATTTCAAAGGCATCACCGTCCCTGACTTTAAGCTCTACTACAGAGCTATACTCCTGAAAAGAGCCTGGAATTGCCACAAAAAAAAAAAAAAAAAAAAAAAAAAAACAAAAACAAAACAAAACAGGTAGAACATGGAATGGATTTCAAAAACCTGATACAAACCCACATATGTATGAACACCTGATTTTCTACAAAACATATAAAACAATACAATGGGATGAGGAAATCATCTTCAACAAATAGTGCTGGCACATTTGGATGATGATGTTTAGAAGACTGCAGATAGACCCAAGTCTGTAGTCATACACAAATCTAGGGTCCAAATAGATCAAAGACCTCAACATCAATCCAAACACACTGAACCTCTTAGAAGAGAAAGTAGGAGGTACCCTTGAACAAATTGTTATAGGAGACCACTTCCTGAACATAACTCCAGGGGCACAGACACTGAGAGCAACAAGTAATAAATGGGACCTCTTCAAACTTAGAAGGTTCTGTAAGGCAAAGGACACAGTGGAAAGACAAAATGGCAGGCAACAGACTGGGAAAAGATTTTATGTAAGGAGTAAGGTTTTTCTGCCCGCCACGGGTCTGGTCCTGCCATAACGCCAGCACCAATTAACACACAGAGACTCTATATTTGACATAATGCTATTGGCCTGGTACTAGTTTCTTATCTGCTAGGTCTGTCTTAAGTATTAACCCATTTCTGCTGATTTATGTATGTTCATGTGGTCTTCTTACTGAGGAGCATACCGGCATTCTGCTTCCTCCAGACTCTCGATGCTGACTCCTCCTTCCAACTTCCTCTTTCCTCCTTGTCTATTAGTCCCCACTATCTTCCTTTCCTATTGGCCAACATTTACAGAATGGCATCTCCCATCAATTTTCACCAATAGTACATCAGACAATGGGCTGATCTCCAAAATATACAAACAACTCCAAAAAAACTAATCAACAAAACACCAAACAGCCCTATTAAAAAAATGGTATAGACCAGCAGAGGAACTAGGATACAAGGTGTAATCTAAGAGATTCATATGAAGTCCCTCACAGAACCAGGAAGGGACAAGTCCCCCAGAGCTCAGGGGAAGTGGGGGGGCAGCGAATGGAGAGAGTAGTAGGAGAAAACGAGGGGGAGGAAAGGAAATCATGTGCGACCAGGAAGATTGAACCTGGATAGGAATAGAAGACAGGAAAGAGAGACACAAAGAGAGAGAGAGAGAACATAATAGAGGGAGCGAATATTGGTTTGTAGATAAAATTGAACACAAAGAAAGGTCTAGAGAACTACAAGACTCCTCCCAACTAACAATTTGAGCTTCCTTGGAAAGGCTAACATAAATGCCCTTTCCAGAGGGTGAGGGAGACTGAGATCAACAACTAACTTATCCATGGAGCCCTCAATTAATGTCTGTTGGAAACAGGAGCAAATACCCATACATTAAAAACTAAGTCGAATTAAAACCCAGATGCATGTAGAGAGGACAAGACCAGGTGGCAGAAACACATAGAGACAGCTTACCTGAACAAGGAGCAGCTAACGGGCCACCAGACCAATAGCTGGGAAGCCAGCATGGCCGCCCTGAATATGGGTCTCAGCCAGAAGGACTGAGCAGTCTAAGGAACCTCAGACAGCAGAGCCAGGATGTATCCCTGGGACACAAAAGGAGTTTGTGAACACATTCCCCATGGAGGGAAAACTGCCTTAATCTAGAGACAGGAGAGAAGCACTAGTCCCTACTTCATATGACCTGTCAGCTCTGCATGACCCCAACTGGATGGCATTCCCCTACATATGAAATTGGGGTGGGGGGATGGGAGGGTAGGGTGGTTAGAATGCATGTGAGAAGGCAGCGAGGGTTAAACTGAAGGAAGGAGGGAGGAGGGAGAAAGGGAGGGAGGGAGGGAGAGGGAACTGGGATTGACATGTAAAATAATAAATTAAATTAAAAAAATTGCTTTGACTCCAAAATTAAGTTGTAGGACATGTTACTGGGGAAAAGGATTTCTATTATTGTTTCCACAGAAAATGAAAAGATTTGAATTCCTTCCAGACTTATGTGTTTGATCAAGCCAGACCACCTGAAAGAGAATACCAGGTGATTCTACATTCAAAACACGTGGAGAAAGCAGCCTTACAGACTACAGCCAGGATTTCTGAATCTTCTTAGAATCCGCCATGACAGCACCTCTTACCAGCAGGAAGTAGTTTGGAAAGAACGACACCCAAATCCCCAAATATTGTCTATAAATATTTGTTATTATTTAAATGGACTTGTTTATATAAAATGAAAAAAAAAAAGAATAGAAGCGTTGATTGAAAAAAAACTTTATAAAATCAAAAAATAAAAATGGGGTACAGAACAGAAGAAATAATTCTAAATAGAGGAAACCAAAAAAGCTGAAAAACACTTAAGAACATGTTCACCATCTTTAGCTATCAGGGAAATGCAAATCAAAACAACTTTGAGATACCATCTTACTCCTGCCAGGATGGCTAAAATTAAAAACACCAATGACAACTTATACCAAAGAAGATGTTGAGAAAGGGAACATTCCTCCACTGCTGGTGGGAGTGCACACTCGTACAGCCATTTTGGAGATAAGTATGGTGGTTCCTCAGGAAAATGGGAATTAGTTTACCACGGGACCCAGCAACACCCCCTTAGACATATACCCAAATGGTCCATATCCCGGCAACAATGACATCTACTCAACTATGTTGATAGCAGTTTATTTGTAATAGCATGAAACTGGAAACAACCTAGATGATCCTCAATTGAGGAATGGATAAGAAGATAGGATAAGTATAAGAAAGAAATTGTGACTAGGAAGATTAAGTCAGGGCAGGAATATGAGACAGAAGAGAGACAGAGAGAGATAGAGAGATAGAGAGAGAGAGAGACTGAGAGAGAGTGAAAGAGAGAGAGGGAGACAGAAAGAGAGAGAGAGAGAATAAAAGAGCAAGGCAGTATAGGTTTGAAGAGAAAAGTGAATGTAAAGAACGGTCTAGAGACCTACAAGACTGTTGCCAACTAACAATTTGAGCAACTGTGAAAAGGCTACCATAAATGCCCTTCCTGGATAGTGAGATCAACAACTAACTTATTCACCATCATGGAGCCCTCCTATAGTGCTGTTGGAAACAGAAGCAAATACCCAAACCTAAACACTGAGTTTAACTAGAATACAGATGCAGATGGACAGAACAAGACCAGGTTGTAGAAACACACAAAGACAGCTGACCTGAACAAGGAGCAAATAACAGGCACCCAGACTGATAGCTTGTAATCCAGCATGGTACTGACTCAGTCTTCTCTAAATATGGGTCTCAGCCAGAAGGACTGAGCAGTCTTAGGGACTGCAGACAGTGGAACCAGGATGTATCCTCATGCACAAAAGGTCATTGCAGACACATCCCCCATGGGGGGTACTCCGTTAACCTAGAAACAGGAGAGAAGTCCTAGTCCTTGCTTCAAATGACTTGACAGATCTACATGACTACACCTGGATGGCATTGTCATACATGTGGAATTGGGTTGGAAGCTGGGAGCAGAGGGTGGTAAGGGTGTATGTGAGGGGAAATAGTGTGTAAATGGGTGGGAGGGAGGGAGAGAGAGGGAAATGGGATCGACATGTGAAATAAAAAATAAATAAGTAAATTAAAAAATAAAATAAAGTATGTACCACCAGGCCAGAATCTTACAGGCTGCTGGTAATACAGAACACCAGTGTAAACAGCACTAGGCTCCTCCTGGTACAGAAGTCCTAAGCCATGCTCATCCTGGATACATGCTGGGTTGCTGAAGGCCCAGGTGCATTGGGCCACCTGGTGGGCAGTCAGAGAGGAGAGGAGTTCTGAATCCCTAGGGGCTAAGGACAGAATCAGCCCCTTGCCCAGCACTCCTCTCCTCAGGTGGCTGTGACTGTGACCTAAGGGAAAGGGGTGAGGGTGAGAGTGGGGAGGAGGAGGATGAGGGGTGTTGGGGAGAACAGCTTTGGTAAAGATTTTTGTGTCAACTAAAAAAATAAAAATAACAAAATATATGGTAATTACAAGTGATGGCTATGTACAGACTTGTTACAATCAGTCTGAAGCAAAGAAGACAAAATAAGATAACAGTGGTCTAGTAGACAGGTCATGTGGTCTGCAGATTTATAGGTCAATGCAATTCATCAAAGCAGAACAGAGAACATCAGAAGGAACTTTCAGGTGTTACGAGTATGATTCCATTACTCTGGGCAATAAAAGGTAGAACAGGAAAAAGGTTTGTCAAGATCCAGAAGAGTGGAAATGATATAAAAATAAAATTATAATACTGAAAGATAATGTAAAAGAAGATCTTGTGTAACCCACAAAATCCATAAAAGGAGCCAACAGTTAAGAGAGCAGAGAGGGTGCAGAGAGGCTCATGGGAAAGCACCAATGTAAGAAGGTAGAGTCAGGAATTAAATAAATAAATAAGATTTCACTTCAGGCATGCATATCTGGGTAAGAGTCACTGATAAGAAAAAAGAAAAAGAGAAAAGGAGAGACATTTCTACGCTAGGGATGTCTGAGAAAATCGAGAGAGACTAAAGGTAATGTAAAAAGTTATGGAGGTTCAAAGAAAAGTCTTCAAATGTCAAGAAAGATGTAAACTGTTTGCTGTGGGCTCTCATATCTACAAATACAAACTTAAGATTAGTAATATGACTTAAAATTTTTGACTATACCAGGTTAATGGTTTAAAAGTTCTGTTTATTTCTCTCAAGAAAAATATATGTACTTGCTTAAAATTTCTATCAGTGTTTCCTGTTAGAAACCTGATTATTGCAAGAATATAGCTAAAACAAAAATGGTTTAAACATTTTTGCTGTCTAATGATAACAGCCCCCAGCTCAAAATTTACCTCTGAGCACTGGTCATTAAATTCAGATTATCAGAAAGTAAGATATCCTTTTAATGTAGATGACATTAATTCTGTTTTATGTCGAAAGCTGTTAAATTTGAAACTAGTTAAAACGTTACAATTATAAACACTGGAAATTAACATAAACTTAACAGGCACCAATGTGACAATGGGTTTAAAGACATAAAGGGTGCTAAAATTATTTGATATTATAAGAAGCCATTACAGGATGTTTAATTGTTTTATAAAACAGTTTTTAAATGTTTAAATTCAGAAGGTTGCATTATATTTGTGCTTTATTACATTGTTAATATTTCTACTTAAATTGAAGGGCTAAAATTTAAGATCATAGCCATACACTGTGTATACTAACCAAAAGTTGAGAAGCTCATTTTTTTTATGATACAGAGGGCAATCCATCCTTGTTTTTGCTAAATTTGGTAAGCATAAGTTAGTTAGATAAACTGAATCACATAGCTATTTTATGTTTTCCTAAAAGGAGTTTCAAATTAAAATCAGTATTTTTAAAGCTAAAACTGACAATGCAAAGTTCTAGTTTTATAAAATCTGGTAACTATTATAAAATGTTAAGAACACAATTTACCAGCCATCCTTATAGATTAACTTTTGGTTATAGTCAAACTAAGTAGTAATGATTAATAACAGGAATAAACCTCACTCTGTCTCCTATACATATTCTAAAAGTATAAGCTTAAATCAAGTAACTGAAAACCAAGTTGTCTATTAAGATCTACCTAGAAAGACTTCTAATAATACAGAGATCTGTAGGATAAGATATTTAAATATTAACCAAAAAGCTGTAATAATTTCAGACAAAGAATCACAGAATCTAACAATGACCAAAGGTCTCTAAAGAACATTGTGGGGCTGCATGGATTGTGATGACACTGACCAGGGAGCAAGATGCTGAAACACAATGCGTGCAGCATGATAGGACCCAGCTCGGACTGTGTAGAGGCTGCAGGGTTCTGGAAAATTGTCTGCACCTTTGCCTGGACAAAATAAGTTCAGACTTTTCCAATTCCAGGTTCCACAGGGGAAAAAAACTCTCACATTATGTACTTGGTAAAAAATTTCTGCCCTCAATGCCATAGAAAATTGGTTATGGCTAAGAATATAAGGAATGGTCCCTGTGGTTTTTTCTATTAGATTCAAAAGTAACATATAGTTTATCCTTCTCAGATCTCTAATTCTATTGATGTCTTGGCTAACCAAAACTTTGTGAGCTTGGCATTAAAGGCAGCCTTGATAAGGCTCCTAAATAAGAATTTAAAAATATAAAGATATATAAGTCTTTTTTGAACATTTATTTATTAATTATGCATGCAGTGTTCTGCCTGCATACATGTCTGCACACCCAAAGAGGATACCACATCACATTATAAATGTTTGTGAGCCACAATGTAGTTGCTGGGGATTGAACTCAGGACTTCTGGAAGAGCAGCCAGTACTCTTAACCTCTGCCACATCTCTCTAGCCCAAGGCATATACTTCTTAAAGATATAAAAAATTAATTTACAATATAAAAATTCAGGGCTTAACTTTTAATCAAGTTCTGATAAGCTAATAGAGCAGGGACTCCCAGCTGTTTAGTCACAAACTCAAAATTTTATGATTTATATTAGGTGTCATCAAAGTGAAAATATGAAGGGTGTTTCATTAGGCCAAAGGCACCACTGACCAATCTATAAATGGATCGCTCTTGACAGAAGAAAAACCTTCTAATCCAAATCTGTAAATTTTGCTAGAACTCAAAGGCATAAGTTCATTCCTGCTGTTTTATAGATACCCAAAACCTACTTTTTCTACAAATTGGATTTCAGCACAGATTGGTGATGATAATATATCTAAAACTTTTATGTCCTTTTATATAACACAGTTCATATAGGCTTCAGAGGATCAAATGTCATAAAGCTTTTATCCACTTCTTACATGTCAAAAGGACTGCAGATAAATACAGCCATCCTGAGGATGGAATTTTCTCGAGGATCTCGCTGTCTTTCTTGATCACCAAAGGTAAGGAACTAAGAGTTCCAATTAAATATATACATTTTAACCTTTGTTCCCAGTTTAAACATGTCTCAGACGATTTGTGCTTCTGGCAGATGTGTATCAGTTGCTGACTACAGCCTGCTCCTCTCTAGTGCTCTCCCTACTTACTGTGAACTAGCCCAGCCAAGGTGAATCTTCAACAGTGTCTACAAACTGATGCCTCTGATTAATGGTCCATTTCCTGAATCCCCCTTCCTTTTGTTGGTATTGTCCACCATTTTCGCCTACTTACAGCTAAGAAAACACTGCAAAATTAAGCAGGAAGTATTACAGGGATGTCCCTGGCACAATAGTGTTTTGATTTTCAAAAAGTTGTCACCTGGAGTTCTATAGCCTATAAAGCCTCCTTGAGCAGCTTGTTACTATTATGCCTACTGGTTTCCTCAACTTCCAATGAAGTTGGAACTCCTGGCTGCAAAATCAAAAGTATTTTACTGGTAAAAATCAAACCAGCTGGGACCTCACTCTGTCAGAAAAGTAAGGTAGTGGCTTAAAATTGTGAGGGGTTTATAACAGGGTTAAAGAAAGGGAAACTTGAGAACACTAATCTCAGTTCACAAAGTTTCCAAGATACAGGCAGTTCATAGAGTAAAAATTTATTTACAAGGTCATCATGAACTAAGTTAATATTATGCATCATTTGTTTAGGCAAGATTAATAAGCACACCAGAAAGGTTGGGTTTTTTTTCTTTGTTTTTATTTCTTCTCCTGAGAACAGGATGTTGATTCTGTACTATGTAGTCAGGGATTTATCTATTGGCAGAAATTCTTCTCATTATTTTTTCCTTCTTGCAATAAGCCCTAATTTTATAACTTTTAGTTATTAATTTTTCCAACACATTTCCTCTTTGCAACAAACATTACAGGCCCAATTTTTGGGCCTCCAATAGGTAAAAGACTATTGCGGTAAATAAGGATCAGGATAAACAAATAGGCTGAATAGATGTTTATTCAGGGAGAAATAACTTACAACCTAGACAGATGAACACCAGGAAATTCAACCCGATCCTCTCCTGTCCGAGTCACGCCAGCAAGATAGAGCGCCTTCCTGGCCCCCTCCCACCTCCCTCCTCCGGTCCTCTCCGCCCATCGCTCCACCCCCCAATGGGCGTGGTCAGTGCTACAGAAGGACTACCTCACTACAATTCCCCTTTTAGTCTAAAGAAAAGATTTAGGCTTAATACAAAACTATATACAAAACAGTGAATAACAAGTGTGCTCTAAGAAAAGGAAAATCGAGAACAAAATGACCTACATATCTAGTCCTAGGGTGAGGGCATAATGGAGTTTACAATAGAGTTATCCTAAGCTGGAAAACGTAAGTCTAGTACCTAATATATCTAACTAGGAAGAGAGAATAATAGTTGTGATAGTATAATCTTCAACCTCATCAAGACCTGAGAAGGAAATTAACAATACTAGAGTAGACAGGAAATGCGGATGGACAAATTCCAAAAGGTGCAGCAAGGACAGAAACAGCAAGCCACCTGAACAGTCACCCTAGGTCTCACAGCGACGTTGGTACACCCAGATTTGGCTAAGGCCAAGAGAACTTGACAGACCACAACAACAGCAGGGAAATAGAATGGCTGTCTTACCCTGACTTGGCAAGGTCAAGCAGTCTTCTATATTTGTCTCCTGCAAGCACATAGGACTGCATGTCCAAATCAGTGGTCTAGGTGGGGGCAATTCTATGCCCAACAGGCCATTAGCTGAGGCGAGATTGAACTCCAGCAGGAGCAACAACAGTGTCCAACATATTTTCGGGAAAGTGCACGGTGCTGTCAGGAGCAACAGTGTCTCATGTCAATGGAGTACTAATATTAAAACATTTAAATGCCATTTTCTGCATGTCTATGAAGTGATTGAAGATTAAGCATCTATATCTGACTAATCTCATTGGTACAGGAAATGTGAGTGAAGATAATCTGTAATACTCGGGAACTTATCTAAAAAGACTGATTAAAACTTTCCTGAGTAAAGCAGGAACAAATACTTAAACAATATAACTATTTACATATACATACATGTAAATCCCTAAAATAGAGGTAGAGTATAAGTGTCAAGACAAGAGGTAGAACTATAAAGGGCAGCAAGATAAATATCTCAAATTGTATCAATGTACAAAATGTCTTGAATACAGGAAAAGTATACATACATAGAATATGGTAAAAAATAATGTGCATACAATATTATAAGTGGAAACATTTAACACAATATAACAAAATATAAACTTAATTTTACATAGCTTACCACATAGGAATACATAACAATGTAAGCTGTAAAATACTATCTCATTCATACTCAAATTCTCAAGGAAATAGGCTAATCTACTTATATCCCATCTAAACCATACCTTTACCCACCATTCCCTATTCCTGTCTAAAAGATAAACCCGAGTGTAAGCATCACCCAATCCCAAATAACTAAAACCAACCCAAAGACGATGACTATTATCCCAAAATTCCAAGGGTAGGGGGCGTAGTCATATTAAGATTACTTCCTGCTGAAATGGGACGATGATTGCTCCAATGGATCCTGTAGGAAGAAAATTTTTAGCCACCAAATTTCTCAAGAGAACTGGCTGTGACATATGTAGTTAGTCACTGTGTGGCAGAAAATTCTTGACTGTAGTTCTATTTGAAACTGGCCAGGGTGTAATAAAAAGGTGCACCATTACAGCTAGCTAGTCATGAGTTGTCTCGAGCAAAACAGTCTCAAACCGGTTTTAGGGTGATGTTTGTAGTTCCGATGCATCAGGTTGAGTCAAGTGGAAACGATGATGTGGGGCCCCATCTTCTTTCCGGAAAGTTCAAAGGCTGCTGTTAGGAATCGTTATTATTCCTTGTGGAAAAGTTACACATCAATATTAAAGTAAAATTTTCAAGTTTTAAGGTATGCATTAGGGAAAGACAACAATAAGCATTAAAAATATGTGAGAAAATTAGGATTTCAGAGAGAAAATTGCATAAGATATGAGTCCCCAGATTTTGTTTTCTTCTGCCTTACACCAATTGGCTTCTTGATTTAAGGCAGAAACCATGAATTTAATCTTAACAACATGATTGAATTTAGAGAAGGAAAGCCAAATCCAACTCCAAAGCCAGCATTGGTTTACAAAATTTGGGACTTCAGGAATACTAGATAGTAGAGAGAAATAGATTTCTATATGGAAACAGTTTACTACAATTAAATATTTTTTTTTAACATATATCAGATTCTGCTTCCTTAAGTGATTGTTTCTGAAGAGCTGTCTTCTCTTCTGTAGGCACCTACATGTTCATTGTCTTTTGGCTGTTTGATGATAGGTTTTCTCTGTTTTCCTGTAAAAACAAGAATAGAACACTTCCCCTACCTTTGAGAGGCCTCCGCACACCTCATAGGACCTAGTTTGTTGGATGACTTGTCATTTCTCTTCCTTAAGATGTTTCTCTTGTTCAACTCGGATCTTGATTAACTTAGATGGTATCCATAGTTTTTCTTCTCCTGTAGATACAAATGCAAAACCCCTACCCCAACATAACACATATCGTGCTTTCCATTCTGAGGTCAGTACATCCTTGAAATATACTGGCTGATTTAGTTCAGAAGTTTTTTCTATTGTCCAGTGTCTTTCTGCAGCTGTTTTTCCTTTTTCATCAGCATTAAGAAAGTTTAATGTTAATAAAGCATTATGTAATCTGTGTTTGGGTGTTTTGGTTCCTCCTGCCTGTTTATTGAGCATTTCTTTTAAAGTACGATTGGATCTCTCAACCACTGCTTGTCCTGTAGGATTGTGTGGTATACCAGTTATGTGCTTTATCTTGTAATACTCAAAAAACTCTTTCATTTTGCTGGAGACATATGCTGGAGCATTGTCAGTTTTTACTTGTGCAGGTATGCCCATAATGGCCATTACCTCTAAAAGGTGCGTTATAACAGAATCAGCCTTTTCAGAGCTCAGAGCAGTAGCCCACTGAAACCCTGAAAATGTATCTATAGTGTGATGTACATATTTTAATTTTCCAAATTCTGCAAAATGAAACACATCCATTTGCCATATTGCATTCCTATTTATACCTTTAGGGTTACTGCCTGGTGGTAAAGGAGTTTGGTTATAGAATGAGCAAGTAGGACATTTCCTTACTATTTCCTTGGCTTGTTCCCAAGTGATAGAAAAATCCTTTTTTAAACCTTTACTGTTCACGTGGTGTTTCTTATGAAACTCTGAGGCTTCTAGCACACTTCCTATCAATAAACGATCAATTTCATCATTGCCTTGTGCTAGAGGACCTGGCAGACCCGTATGGGATCTGATGTGTGTTATATATATAGGATGAGTCCTCTTTCTGATAGTATCTTGTAACTGTATAAACAATGAAGTTAATTCTGTATTGTCAGGAATAAATTCTGCAGTCTCAATGTGTAAAACGACTCTCTCTGCGTATTGAGAGTCAGTAACTATATTGAGGGGTTCTTTAAAATCCATAAGTACCATGAGAATGGCATACAATTCTGCCTTTTGTACAGAATTGTAAGGGCTTTGAACCACTTTGCTAATATTTCCTGATTTATATCCTGCCTTACCTGATTTATTTGCATCAGTGTAGAATGTATGAACTCCAGAAATAGGTGTTTTTCTTACAATGCGTGGAAGAATCCAAATCGTTTTCTTTATGAATTTGATTCTCTCAGTTTTAGGATAGTTGTTGCTAATTGTTCCCAAAAAGTTACTGCAAGCTCTCTGCCAATATTCGTTATCTTTCCATAAGGAAGAAATTTCCTCATTAGTTAAAGGTACTATAATTTCTGCTGGGTCCCTTCCTATTAGCTGACGAAGTCTTAATTTACCTTTTATAATCAAGTCAGAGATCTTTTCTATATATGTTTTCAGTTTTTTATTCTGTTTATGTGGTAAGAATATCCATTCTAATATGATATCTTCTCTCTGCATCAAAATCCCTGAAGGATATTCTCTAGATGGTAATATAACCAGAATACAGTCTAGGTTTGGATCCACACGGTCCACATGTGCTTCTAGTATCCTCTTTTCTACCCATTCTAATTCCTTCTCAGCTTCAGCTGATAGTATTCGTGGACTATTCAAGTCCTTATCTCCTTTTAGGGCCATTTTCAAGTTTTTCAAATCATGTCCTTCTACTCCAATTATGGTTTGCAGTTGAGAAATCTCTCCTAGTAATTTTTGAAGATCATTAAGAGTCTGGTAGCGATCTCTTCTGATCTGTACTTTTGTGGTGTAATTTTCTGTAGACCTATTTTATATCCTAAGTAGTTGATAGACTCTCCTTTTTGTATTTTTTCAGGTGCAATTTGTAATCCCCAGCGAGGTAAAACTTCCTTTACTTTCTCAAACATTTTTTCTAATATTTCTCCTTTAGAGTCAGCTAACAATATATCATCCATGTAATGATAGATTGTGGATTGTGGAAACTGTTTACGAATTATTTCTAACGGTTTTTGTATGAAATATTGGCACAGGGTGGGGCTATTTAGCATTCCCTGTGGCAAAACCTTCCATTGATATCTCTTCACCGGTTGAGAATTATTATAATTAGGTACCGTGAAGGCAAATTTCTCTTTGTCTTGTTCTTGTAAAGGTATAGTGAAGAAGCAATCCTTTAAATCAATAACTATAATAGGCCATTCTTTGGGTATCAAAGAAGGCAAGGGCATTCCAGGCTGTAGAGAGCCCATTGGCTGGATAACTTTATTGATGGCTCTCAGGTCTGTAAGCATTCTCCATTTACCAGATTTCTTTTTGATCACAAATACAGGAGAATTCCAAGGGCTGGTTGATTTCTCAATATGTCCAGCATTTAGCTGTTCCTGAACCAGGCTTTCTAAAGCTTCTAACTTCTCAGAGGTCATAGGCCATTGTCCTACCCAGACAGGTTCCTCTGTTAGCCATTTTAAAGGTAGGGCTTTTGGTTCCTCTGTTTGTTCAGCATTTGTATTTTGTTTTTGTACTGCCTGGATATTTGGTCTCTGACTTGTATAGTACTTAACAGTATTCTTTCCACAATCATGAGGTCGTCTATGGTTCCTATCTAATACAGGAGGAATGTTAATCTGTGTATTCCATTGCTGTAATAGATCACGACCCCATAAATTTATCACTACATCAGCCACATATGGTCTCAACCTCCCTCTCTGTCCTTCTGGTCCTATACATTCAATCCATCTCGTGCTTTGTTTTACCTGAGCCAGGGTTCCAATCCCTAAGAATTGAACATTTACCTCATGCAGGGGCCATCTTTGAGTCCAAGATTTGATAGTTACATCAGCTCCTGTGTCCAGGAGACCCTCAAACAGTCTATTATTCTTCTTAACTATCAATCTAGGCCTATGACTATTTATAGCAGTTTGCCAAAATATACGTTTTTCATTTACTTCTGTCATGTTTGATTCAACTTCCGTCACTAGTTCGTCATCCAGAGCAGTATGAGTTTTTATAATAGGCACAGAATTTTCTAATTGTCCTGTGGGAGATTGTCTTCCACTGTGACTGGGAATGTTCGAACCACCTGTGACGTGGGGGCCTTCGAGAGGCCCCCCAAGGAGTTTCTCGATGGTAAAGGGTTTCCTTGCTTGTCTCTGGTCGATCTACACTCATTTGTCCAGTGTCTGCCTTTGCCACACCTTCTACATAACCCAGGGGGCTGAGGCCTTCTGTTTGATTCATTCCTGGGGGTGTTATTTCTAGGGAAGCTTTGCCTACAATTTCTTTTTAGATGTCCTATCTTACCACAGTTATAACATCTGACATGTTGATATCTCTTCAAACCTTTGGGGATGGCTTCTCCTACCCAACCTTCTAAGTCACCATAGTAAGGAACTCTGTTATCTTGATATCTTCTCTGACCTTTAGATATGGCTTCTCCTATCCATGCTTCAGTCTTATTGTCATTATACTCAATGTTGCCTGTATATAAGACCCATTCATCCAAGGGTGCTGATCGCATTTTTAAAGGCCAAAGCAACTGTTTGCATTGAGGATTCGCATTCGTATAAGCTAAAGATTCTATGAGTATTCGCCTAGCATCTATGTCTGCTATCTCTAATTGTACTGCACTAGATAATCTTTCTAGAAAGATACTAAAACGTTCTCTAGGTCCTTGCTTTATCTTGGTATAGGGTTCTATCCTCTCTCCTAATTCATGAACCTTATCCCAAGCATTCAAAGCTGCTGTACTGCATAGAGACAAGATGTGTTCATCATAGGCAGCTTGGGTTTCTGGGTCAGCATAGAGACCCTCACCAAGAATTTTATCTTGGGGAGCTTTATACCCTTTCTTTAAGCCCTGAAGTTCAAGAGCTTTTGCTTCCTCTCTCCATAAAGCCCTCCATTCTATTTGAGAGGAGCTTTCAAGGACAGCTGATATTAATTGATCCCAATCCTTAGGGGTTACCTTGTTATTCCATGCCCATGATTCTACTAATTGCTTCACATAAGGTGAGTGCATGCCATAAGAGACTACTGCTTCCTTTATACCTTTTAAGTCTTTCATACGTATTGGTTCCCACTGATATGCAACGACACCTTTTGGATGTTTCTTCGTTGCTGGCTTTTCATGAATAGATACAGGGAAAGCTCCCCTGACCCTAAATGGTGTGGAAAATTTTAAATATTTTTCATGCCCTGTTACCTGTAGTTCTTCTTCTGATGTATCAGACTGAAGGTCTTCTAAAGCCTGAAATCTATTCACCATTGTTTCTTTGAGTGTCTGAACTTCTTGAATCAAATAACTTTCTAGAGACTTCATTGCATCCGTCAGTTTCTTACTTTCTCCAACTACAAATGATTCCATGTTTTTAATCTTCTCATCCTTAGATATTATCTGAATGGCATGTAAACTGCCTTCCAGAAACAATGTTCTATCTGCTAGCTTGCCATTATCCTTAGACATGGAAGAGATTCTGTCATCTAGTCTTTCTATCTGATGTTCCAGTTTTTTTAACTTATTAGTAGCTTCCTCCGACCAGGAGTGGACTGTTTCTGCTAGTTTGTTAATGCATTGCATTGTTTCTGTTCTGGTTATTGAGGTATCTGACATTAAAAAATTATACCTTTCAGCTCGCCAACGCCATCTTCAATATTCTGAACCTTTCTTTCTATATTTTCTATGCTTTGAATTCTATCATTTTCAATGTTTCGAATCTTTGTCTCTATGTTTTGAATTCCATCATTTTCAATGTTTCGAATCTTTGTCTCTATGTTTTGAATTCCATCATTTTCAATGTTTCGAATCTTTGTCACTAAGTCTCCCATGGTTTGTACAAGTTCCTTATTGTTTGCTGTAATCTCAAACCATTTCTTTAAGAATATCATGTTAATGATGAAACCCATTGCTATTACAAAATAAAAGTATACATTGTTCCAGTCATAAGTTTCTTCTGCTAAAATCCCTTCTACATATGAAGTAAAATAATTCCTAAAGTTCTGCATAGTAAAATTACCTGCCATAGTTACGGAACAATTTATCTCAGATTTTATATCAGCTTAAATTGCAAAGGATGTTACAATTACCTTAGGTGTAATTCTGCTGTCCTGGAACTTTGATGCTTTTAGTTGTATATCTCAGCTTGTGGTAGCTACGCCTGGAGGTGTGTCATCAAATAGCGCCTAGCCGCACACGCTCGTCTGATCCCGGTTCCTGTAAAAAGTTCTTAACAAACTATGGCAAACAGAATTTTGTTAAAAGGGGACTTTTGGAGTTACTTGTAACACAAGACGAAACGTGTGCAAGTCGGGCGGGTGCAGCCGGGAGGGTGCTGCTGGGTGGGTGCCGCCGGGCGGGTGCCGCCGGGTGGGTGCCGCTGGGCGGGTGCCGCCAAGAGGCTCTGCGTGAATGCAAAGTACCGAGTGGAAATGGGCAAAAAATGTTAAGCGGTAAGTGCCTTCTCAGGTCTGCTTTAGCGGCAAAGATCTCCTTTGCTGTAAGGAAGAGGCAAATGTCCCAAAGCTGTGGTGAGTCCACCTGGTTAAACCCTGCCCGTTGGGGAAGGTGGGGGAGGGGGGCGGCTTCTGCCGCCTGGGGGCAAAACCCAGGTAAATCCTGCTTCTGACACCAGATATTGCGGTAAATAAGGATCAGGATAAACAAATAGGCCGAATAGATGTTTATTCAGGGAGAAATAACTTACAACCTAGACAGATGAACACCAGGAAATTCAACCCGATCCTCTCCAGTCCGAGTCACGCCAGCAAGAGAGAGCGCCTTCCTGGCCCCCTCCAACCTCCCTCCTCGGGTCCTCTCCGCCCATCGCTCCACCCCCCAATGGGCGTGGTCATTGCTACAGAAGGACTACCTCACTACAAAAGACTTCTGGTGTTTTTTGGTGTACAGGTTACTCACATTCCCTCCTATGTTTAGGAGTTTAATTTTGTTTACTTTTGATATAGCATCTCAACCAGGGAAAAGGAGAAATGTATTCTTTTCCTGTACTACTTCCTGCGTAACTGTGCAGTGTTTTTTGGGGCATGAGATGGCTAAAATGCTATATAAAAAACAAAAAAAAAAAAAAAAAAAAAAAAAAAAAAAGGAGAAAAAGGAGGGGGAGTTTAGCAAATTGCACATTTATCAGAGGCATTAGTTTATAGTCCCTGTTGAAGATTCACATTGGCTGTGTTGGTTCACTGTAAGAGCAGTATTCAGGAGCAGAATGTAGTCAGTAACTGATGCTCATCTGCCAGAAGCATAAATCTGCTGAGACATTCTTAAATTGGGAACATAAGTTTGAGATATATTATCATCACCACCCTGTACTTAAATCTATATTGTAGAAAAATTAGATATTTCGTATCTGTAAAACAGCAGGAATGTACTTATGCCTTTGAGTCTAGCAAAAAAAAATACAGATTTGGGTTACAAACTTGTACATTTTTTTTAATGTCAAGAGAGATCCATGTATAGATATGTTCGTGGTGCCTTAGACCTGATGAAATATCCTTCATATTTACACTTCGATGACACACAACATAAATCATAAAACATTGAGTTTGTGATTAAACAGCCGGGAGACCCTGCTAGATTAGCTTATCAGAACTTGATTAAAAGTTAAGCTCTGAATTTTTATATCGTAAATTAATTTTTATATATTTTAAGACAAATATGTCTTGGGCTAGAGAGATGTGGCAGAGGTTAAGAGTACTGGCTGCTCTTCTAGAAGTCCTGTGTTCAATCCGCAGCAAATACATTGTGGTTCACAAACATCAGTAATGAGATCTGACTACCTCTTCTCCCCTGCAGATATAGAAAGGCAGAAAACTGTATGCATAATTAATAAATAAATGTTCAAAAATGACTTTTATGATTTTAGATCCTTATTTGGGAGCCATATTATTGCTGCCTAATATTGCCAAACTGACAAAGTTATGGTTAGCCCAGCCATCAAAACTATCATATGTGAGAAGGATATAGTTAATTAACTGTTCAATCTATAAAAATAAATGACAGGGACCATTCCTTATATTCCTAGCCATAACCAAGTGTGTACAAGATTGGGGCAGAAGTTCTTTACCAAATAAATAATGTGAGAATGTGAGAGGCCCTGGCCTGGCCCTGGCCCTGGCACTGGCACTGGCCCTGGCCTTGTCCCTGGCCCTACTCTGGCCCTGGCTGTTCTGTCCCTGGCCCTGGAACTGGACCTGGCCCTGATATTGGCCCTGTCCCTGGCCATTCTGGTTATTACCCTGGTCGTTCTAGCCTTGGCCGATCTGGCCCTGACCATGGCTGTTCTTGCCCTGCCCCTGGCCCTTGCCTTGGCCCTGTACCTGGCTGTTCTGTCATTGGCCCTGGCAGTGGCCCTGGCCATGTTCCTGACCCTGGCTGTTCTGACACTTACCCAGGTCGTTCTGTCTCTTGCCGTACAGGCCCTGGCCGTTCTGGGCTTGGACCTGGTCATACAAGCCATGGCCATTCTGGCCCTTGCCCTGGACACTCTAGCACTGGTCTTTCTGGCTCTGGCTTTTCTTGCCCTGACCCTGGTCATTCAGGTCCTGTGTTCTGGTACAGGACTTTCTGGCCCTGGCCCTTGCCATTCGGGCCCTGGCCTTTCTGGCCTTTGCCCTTGGATTTCTGGCCCTGGCCATTCTGGTCTTTGCCCTTGCTGATCTGGATATGCTCTATCTGATCTGGCCAAGCCATGGCCCTGTCGTTGGCCCTCTCCCTGGCCCTGGCCCTGGCCCTTTCCTTTCTTGCCCTGGCCCATGCACTTGCTCTGGAACTGGATGTGGTTGTTCTGTCCTTAAACCTGGCCGGTTTGTCCCTGGCACTGGCCTTTCTGTCCCTTGCTGTTCTGGCCCGGACTTGAACGATCTGGCCCTGTTAGTTATGGCACTGGATGTTCTGGCCTTGGCCATGGCAATTCTGGACCTAGCCGTTCTGTCCCTGGCTGTTCTGGCCATGGCCTTGAAATATCTGGCCCTGGCAGTTATTTCCCTGGACATTATGGCCCTGGCCTTTCTCACCCTGGTTCTGTCCCTGGCCATTCTGTCCCTGGCCCTTATCCTGGCCCTGGCCCTGGCCATGGCGTTTGCCCTGTCACTGGCCATGTCCCTAGCTGTTCTGTCCCTGGCCCTGGCACTGGACCTGGCCATGATATTGGCCCTGGCTCTGGCAATTCTGGCCATTACCCTGGTCGTTCTGGCCCTGGCCGATCTGGCCCTGGCCCTGGCTGTTCTGGCCCAGGCCTCGGCCCTTGCCCTGTCCCTGGTAGTTCTGTCCTTGGACCTGGCACTGGACCAGACCATGTTCCTGACCCTGGCCGGTCTGACCCTTACCCAGGTCATTCTCACTCTTGCCGTACGGGCCCTGGACATTCTGGCCGTGGCCCTGGTCATACAAGCCATGGCCATTCTGGCCCTTGCATTGGCCATTCTAAAACTGGCTTTTGTGGCTCTGGCTTTTCTTGCCCTGACCCTGGTCGTTCAGGTCCTGGGTTCTGGTACAGGACTTTCTGGCCCTGGCCCTTGCCGTTCTGGTCCTGGCCTTTATTCCCTTTGCCCTTGGATTTCTGGCCCTAGTCGTTCTGGACTTAGGCCTGGCTGATCTGGACTTAGCCCTGGCTGATCTGGCCCAGGCCCTGGCCCTGGCCCTGGATCTGGCCCTGGCCTTTGCCCTGGCCATGGCTGTTCTGTCCTTGTCACTCGCACTGGCTCTGGCCATGTTCCTGACCCTGGCCGTTCTGACCCTTACCCACGTCGTTGACGAACTTGCCCTGGCCGTTCTGGGCCTGGCCCTGGTCATACAAGCCATAGCCATTCTGGTCATTGCCCTGGCCATTCTAGCACTGGCCTTTCAGGCTCTGGCTTTTCTTGCCCAGACCCTGGACATTCAGACCCTGGGTTCTTGTACAGGACTTTCTGGCCCCGGCCCCGGCCCCAGCCCCGGCCCTAGCCCCGGCCCCGGCCCCGGCCCCGGACCTGGCTGTTCTGTCCCTGGCCATGGCACTAGACCTGGCCCTGATATTGGCTCTGTCCCTTGCCGTTCTGGTTATTACCCTGGTCGTTCTGGACCTGGCAGATCTGGCCCTGGCCCTGGCTGTTCTGGCCCTGGCCCATGCCCTGGCCCTGGCCCTGGCTCTGGCTGTTCTGTCCTTGGCCCTGGCAGTGGCCCTGGCCATGTTCCTAAGCCTGGCCTTTCTGACCCTTACCCAGGTCATTCTGGCTCTTGCCGAACTGGCCCTGGCCGTTCTGGCCCTGGCCCTGGTCATACAAGCCATGGCCATTCTGGCCCTTGCATTGGCCATTCTAAAACTGGCCTTTCTGGCTCTGGCTTTTCTTGCCCTGACCCTGGTCGTTCATGTCCTGGGTTCTGGTACAGGACTTTCTGCCCCTAGCCCTTGCCGTTCTGGTCCTGGCCTTTATTCCCTTTGCCCTTGGATTTCTGGCCCTAGCCGTTCTGGATTTAGCCCTGGCTGTTCTGAACTTAGCCCTGGCTGATCTGGCCCAGGCTCTGGCCCAGGACCTTGCCCTGGCCCTGGCCTTTGCCCTGGCCCTGGCTGTTCTGTCCTTCTCCCTCGCACTGGCTCTGGCCATGTTCCTGAACCTGGCCGTTCTAAACCTTACCCACGTCGTACTAGCTCTTGACGTACTTACCCTGGCCGTTCTGGGCCTGCCCCCAGTCATACAAGCCATGGCCATTCTGGCCCTTGCATTGGCCATTCTAAAACTGGCCTTTCTGGCTCTGGCTTTTCTTGCCCTGACCCTTGTCATTCAGGTCCTGGGTTCTGGTACAGGTCTTTCTGGCCCTGGCCCTTGCCATTCTGGCTCTAGCCTTTCTGGCCTTTGCCCATGGATTTCTGGCCCTGGCTGTTCTGAACTTAGCCCTGTCTGATCTGGCCCTGGCCCTGGACCTGGCCTTGGCCCTTGCCCTGGCTGTTCTATCCTTGGACCTCGCACTGGCCCTGGACATGTTCCTGAGCCTGGCCTTTCTAACTCTTACCCAGGTCGTTCTGTATCTTGCCATACTGGCCCTGGCCGTTTGGGCCCTGGCACTGGTCATACATTCCATGTCCATTCTGGCCCTTGTCCAGGCCATTCTAAAACTGGCCTTTCTGGCTCTGACTTTTCTTGCCCTGGCCCTGTTCGTTCAGGTCCTGGGTTCTGTTACAGGACATTCTGGCCCTGGCCCTTGCCGTTCTGGCCCTGGCCTTTGTGGCCTTTGCCCTTGGATTTCTGGCACTGGCCGTTCTGGGCCTGGCCCTGGTCATACAAGCCATGGACATTCTGGCTCTTGCCCTGGACATTATAGCACTGGCCTTTCTGGCTCTGGCTTTTCTTGCCCTGAACCTCATCGTTCAGGTCTTGTGTTCTGGTACAGGACTTTTTGACCCTGGCTCTTGCTGTTTTGGCCCTGGCCTTTCAGGCCTTTGCCATTGGATTTCTGGCCCTGGCCATTCTGTACTTAGCCCTGGCTGATCTGGACTTCGCCCTGGCTGACCTGTCCCAGGCCCTAGCCCTGGCCCTGGCCCTGGTCCTTGCCCTGGCCCTGGCTGTTCTGTCTTTTTCCCTCGCACTGGCCCTGGCCATTTTCCTGACTCTGGCCGTTCTGACCCTTACCCAGGTCATTCAAGCCATGGCCTTTCTGGGCCTGGCCCTGGTCATACAAGCCATGGTCATTCTGGCCCTTGCCCTGGACACTCTAGCACTGGCCTTACTGGCTCTGGCTTTTCTTGCCCTGACCCTGGGTGTTCAGGTCCTGTGTACTGGTACAGGACTTTTTGGCCTTGGCTCTTGCTGTTTTGGCCCTGGCCTTTCTGGCTTTTACCATTGGATTTCTGTCCCTGGCTGTTCTGGACTTAGCCCTGGCTGATCTGGACATCGCCGTGGCTGACCTGGTCCAGGCCCTGGCCCTGGCCCTGGCCCTGGTCCTGGCCATTGCCTTGGCCCTGTCTGTTCTGTCATTTTCCCTTGCACTGGCCCTGGCCATTTTCCTGACCCTGGCCGTTCTGACCCTTACCCAGGTCGTTCAAGCCCTGGCCGTTCTGGGCCTGGCCCTGGTTACACAAGCCATGGCCATTCTGGCCCTTGCCCTGGACACTCTAGCACTGGCCTTTCTTGCTCTGGCCTTTCTTGCACTGACCCTGGTCGATCAGGTCCTGAGTTCTGGTACAGGACTTTCTGGCCCTGGTCCTTGACATTCTGGCCCTCGCCTTTCAGTCCTTTGCCCTTGGATTTCTGGCCCTGGCCGTTCTGGACATAGCCTTGGCTGATCAGGACTTAGCTCTATCTGATCTGGCCCAGGCCCTGGCCCTGGCCCTGGCCCTGGCCCTGTCCCTCCCCCTGGCCCTCTCCCTGGCCCTGGCCCTGGCCCTGGCCCTTTCCTTTCTTGCTGTGGCCCAAGCACTTGCTCTGGAACTGGGTCTGGTTGTTCTATCCTTGAACCTGTCCAGTCTGTCCCTGGCCTTGGCCTTTCTATCCCTTGCTGTTCTGGCCCGGCCTTGAACGATCTGGCCATGGTATTTATGGCCTTGGACGTTCTGGCCATGGCCTTTCTCACCCTGGTTGTGTCCCTGGCCATTCTGTCACTGTCCCTGAACCTGGCCCTGGACCTGGCCCTGGCCTTTGCCCTGCCACTGGCCCTATCCCTGTATGTTCTGTCCCTGTCCCTGGCACTGGACATGGCCCTGATATTGGCCCTGGCCCTGGCAGTTCTGGCCATTACCCTGGTCGTTCTGGCCCTGGCCGATCTGGACCTGGCCCTGGCTGTCCTTGCCCTGGCCCTGGCCCTTGCCCTGGCCCTGGACCTGGCTGTTCTGTCCTTGGCCCTGGCACTGGCCCTGGCCATGTTCATGACCCTGGCCGTTCTGACCCTTACCCAGGTCGTTCTGGCTCTTGCCGTACTGGCCCTGGCCATTCTGGGCCTGGCCCTGGTCATACAAGCCATGACAATTCTGGCACTTGCCCTGGACATTCTAGCAATGGCCTTTCTTGCTCTGGCTTTTCTTGCCCTGACCCTGGTCGTTCAGATCCTGGGTTCTGGTACAGGTCTTTCTGGCCCTGGTCATTGCCATTCTGTCACTGGCCTTTCTGGCCTTTGCCCTGGAATTTCTGGCCCTGGCCGATCTGGACTTAAACCTGGCTGATGCCCTGGCCCTGGCCCTGGCCCTGGCTGTTCTGTCCTTGGCCCTCACACTGGCCCTGGCTGTTCTGTCCTTCCCCTCACACTGGCCCAGGCCATGTTCTGACCCTGGCCATTATGACACTTACCCAGGTCATTCTGGCTCTTCCCATACTGGCCCTGGCCCTTCTGGGTCTGGCCAGGTCATATAAGCCATGGCCATTCTGGCACTTGCCCTGGACATTCTAGCACTGGCCTTTCTGGCTCTGGCTTTTCTTGCCGTGAACCTGGTCCTGCAGGTCCTGGATTCTGGTACAGGACTTTCTGGCCCTGGCCCTGGCCATTGCCGTTCTGGCCCTGGCCTTTCAGACCTTTGCCCATGGATTTCTGGCCCTGGCCGTTCTGAACTTAGCCCTGGCTGATCTGGACTTAGCCCTGGCTGATTTGGCCCTAGCCATGGCCCTAGCCCTGGCCCTTGCCCTGGCCTTGGACCTTTCCTTTCTTGCTGTGGCCTAAGCACTTGTTCTGGAACTGGGTCTGGTTGTTCTATCCTTGAATCTGGCCGGTCTGTCCCTGTCCCTGGCCTTTCTGTCCCTTGCTGTTCTGGCCCGGGCTTGAACGATCTGGCCATGGTAATTATGGCCCTGGACGTTTTGGCCCTGGCCATGGCAATTCTGGACATGGCCATTCTGGCCCTTGCCTGGAACGATCTGGCCCTGGCAGTTATTGCCTTGGCCATACTGGCCCTGGCTTTTCTCACCCTCGTTCTGTCACTGGCCATTCTGTACCTGGCCCTGAACCTGGCCCTGGCCCTTGCCTTTGCCCTTTCACTGTCCCTGTCCCTGGCTGTTCTGTCCCTGGCCCTGGCACTGGACCTGACTCTGATATAGGCCCTGGACCTGGCAGTTCTGGCCATTACCAGGTGCAGGGCCAGGGCCAGGTGCAGGAACAGGGCCAGGTGCAGGGCCATGGCAAGTGACAGGTCCAGGGCCAGGGCCAGGGCCAGTTGCAGGGCCAGGGCCAGGGCCAGGTGCGTGGCCAGGGCCAGGGCCAGGGCAAATGCCAGTAACAGGGCTAGGGCCAGGTGCAGGGCCAGGGCCAGGTGCAGGGCCAGGGCCAGGGCCAGGTGCAGGGCCAGGGCCAGGAGCAGGGCCTGGGCCAGGTGCAGGGCCAGGGCTAGGGCCAGGTGCAGGGCCAGGGCCAGGTGAAGGCCAGTGCCATGGCCAGGTGTAGGGCCAGGGCTAGGGCCAGGTACAGGGCCAGGGACAGGTGCAGTGCAAGGGCCAGTGCCAGGGCCAGGTGCAGGGCCAGGGACAGGTGCAGGGCAAGGGCAAGGGCCAAATGGGGTACAGAACTGAAGAAAGAATTCTCAATAGAGGAAATCAAAAAGGCTGAAAGACACTTAAGAAAATGCTCCACATCCATAACTATCAGGGAAATGCAATTCTAAACAACTTTAAGATACCATCTTCCTCCTGCCAGAATGGCTAAAATTTGAAACACCAATGATGACTCATGTTGGAGGGGATGTGGAGAAAGGGGAACACTCCTCCACTGCTGGTTGGAGTGCAAACTCATACAGCCATTTTGGAGATCAGTATGGCGGTTCCTCAGGAAAATGGGAATTAGTGCACCACAGGACCTAGCAACCCCACTCTTAGGCATATACCCAAAGGATTCACATCCGTGAAACAAAGATATCTGTTCAACTATGTTCATAGCAGGACTCTTTGTAATAGCAAGAATCTGGAAGCAACCTAGATGCCCCTCAATTGAAGAATGGTTAATGAAGATGTGGCACATCTACACAATGGAATACTACTCAGCAGGAAAAAATTATGGAATCTTGAAATTTTCAAGCAAGTGGATGGCACTTGAAGAAAACATCCTGAATGAGGTAACTCAGTCACAAAAAGAGGAGCACAGTATGTACTCACTCATATGTGGATTTTAGACCTGGATCAAAGATCACCAGCCTATAATTCACATCACCAGAGGAACTGGGATACAAGGTGTATTCTAAGTGATTCACATAAAGTCCCTCACAGAACTGGGAAGGGACAAGTCCCCCAGAGCTCAGGAGAAGTGGGGGGGAGCAAATGGAGAGAGAAGTAGGAGAAAATGAGGGGGAGGAAAGGAAAACATGCTCGACCAGGAAAATTGAGCCAGGTTAGGAATAGAAAATAGGAAAGAGAGACAGAGACAGAGAACATACAAGAGGGAGCCTATATTGGTTTGAAGATAAAATTGAACACAAAGAGAGGTCTAGAGAACTACAAGTCTGCTCCAACTAACAATCTTAGCTTCCGTGGAAAGGCTATCATAAATGCCCTTCCCGGATAATGAGATCAACAACTAACTTCTCCATGGAGCCCTCAACTAATGCCTGTAGAAAACAGGAACAAACACCCATACATTAACACTGAGTCGAACTAGAACCCAGATGCAGATGGAGAGGACAAACCATGCTGCAGAAACACATACAGACAGCTTACCAGAACAAGGAGGAGCTAATGGCCACTAGACAGATAGCTGGGAAGCCAGCATGGGACTGACTCAGGGCCCCCTGAATATGGGTCTCAGCCAGAAGGACAGAGCAGTCTAAGAGACCTCAGACAGAGGATCCAGGATGTATCCCTGGTGTGCAAAATGACTCTGTGAACATATCCCCCATGGAGGGATAACTGCCTTAATCTAGAGACAGGAGAGAAGCCCTAGTCCCTACTATCATGATCTGTCAGATCTACATGACCCCAACTGTGTGGGATTCCCCTACATATGGAATTGGGGTTAGAGTGCATGTGAGAGGGAAGAGACGGTAAAAAGGAGGGAAGGAGGGAGAGAGGGATGGAGGAAGGGAGAGCAAACTGGGATCGACATGTAAAATAATAAATTAAATTTAAAAAAATGCTTTGACTCAAAAATTAAGTTCAAGGACATGTTACTGGGAAAAGGATTTCTATTATTTTTTCCACAGAAAATGAAAAGATGTGCATTCCTTCCAGACTAATGTGGTTTGATCAAGCCAGACCCACCTGATAGAAAATACCAGGTGATCCTACATTCAAAACAGGAGGACAAAGCAGCCTTTTCAGACTACAGCCAGGATTTCTGCATCTTCATAGAATCCCCATGACAGCGCACCTTACAAGCAGGAAGTAGTTTGGAAAGATCGACACCTAAATCCCCAAATATTGTCTATAAATGTTTGTTATTATTTAAATTGACTTGGTTATATAAAATGAAAAAAAGAATAGAAGTGTTGATTGAAAAAAAAACTTTATAAAATCAAAAATAAAAATGGGGTATAGAACAGAAGAAATAATTCTCAATAGAGGAAACCAAAAAAGCTGAAAAACACTTAAGAACATGTTCACCATCTTTAGCTATCAGGGAAATGCAAATCAAAACAACTTTGAGATATCATCTTACTCCTGCCAGGATGGCTAAAATTAAAAACACCAATGACAACTTATACCAAAGAAGATGTGGAGAAAGGGAACATTCCACCACTGCTGGTGGGAGTGCAAACTCGTACAGCCATTTTGGAGATAAGTATGGTGGTTCCTCAGAAAAATGGGAGTTAGTTTACCATGCGACCCAGCAATCCCCCCTTAGACATATACCAAAATGATCCATATCCCGGCAACAAAGACATCTGTTCAACTATGTTGATAGCAGTAAGAAACTGGAAACAACCTAGATGATCCTCATTTGAAGAATGGATAAGTAGATGTGGCACATCTACACAATGTAATACTACTCTGCAGAAAAAAATAATGGAATCTTGAAATTCACAGGCAAGTGAATGGCTCTTGAAACAACCATCCTGAATGAGGTAACCCAGTCACAAAAAGATGAATATAGGATGTACTCGCTCATACATGGATTTTAGACCTAGAGCAAAGGATCACCAGCCTATAATTCACACAACCAGAGGAACTAGGATACAAGGTGTATTCTAAGAGATTCATATAAATTCGCTCACAGAAGGTTGATGGGACAAGTCCCCCAGAGCACATGGGAGGTGGGGGGGGGTCAAGGAATGTAGAGAGAACTAGGAGAAAGGGAAGGAGAGAAAAGAAATTGCGACTAGGAAGATTGAGTCAGGGTAGGAATACAAGACAGAAGAGAGAGAGAGAGACTGAGAGTGAGTGAAAGAGAGAGAGGGAGACAGAAAGTGAGAGAGAATAAAAGAAGGAGCCAGTATTGTTTTGAAGAGAAATGTGAATCTAAAGAAAAGTCCAGAGACCTACAAGACTGTTGCCAACTAACAAATTGAGCAACTGTAAAAAGGCTACCATAAATGCCCTTCCTGGATAGTGAGATCAACAACTAACGTATTCACCATCATGGAGCCCTCCTATAGTGCTGTTGGAAACAGAAGCAAACACCCAAACCTAAACACTGAGTTTAACTAGAATCCAGATGCAGATGGACAGAACAAGACCAGGTTGTAGAAACACACAGAGACAGCTGACCTGAACAAGGAGCAAATAACAGGCACCCAGACTGATAGCTTGGAATCCAGCATGGTACTGACTCAGTCTTCTCTAAATATGGGTCTCAGCCAGAAGGACTGAGCAGTCCTAGTGACTGCAGACAGTGGAACCAGGATGTATTCCTCATGTACAAAAGGTCATTGCAGACACATCCCCCATGGAGGGTACTCCCTTAACCTAGAAACAGGAGAGAAGTCCTAGTCCCTACTTCAAATGACTTGACAGATCTACATGACTACATATGGATGGCATTGTCATACATGTGGAATTGGGTTGGGAGCTGGGAGCGGAGGGTGGTAAGGGTGCATGTGAGGGGGAATAGCGTATAAATGGTTGGGAGGGAAGGAGGGAGAGGGAACTGGGATAGACATGTGAAATAAAAAAATAAATAAGTAAATTAAAAAATAAAATAATATAAATACTCCCAGGCCAGAATCTTACAGGCTGCTGGTAATACAGAACACCAGTGTAAACAGCACCAGGCCCCTCCTGGTACAGAACCCCTAAGCCATGCTCATCCAGGATCCATGCTGGGTTGCTGAAGGCCTAGGTGCATTGGGCCACCTGGTGGGCAGTCAGAGAGGAGAGGAGTTCTGAATCCCTAGGGGCTAATGACAGAACCAGACCCTCGCCCAGCCCTCCTCTCCTCAGGTGGCAGTGACTGTGACCATAGGGAAATGGGTGAGTGTGAGAGTGGGGAGGTGGAGGATGAGGGGTTTTGGGGAGAACAACTTTGGTAAAGATTTTTGTGTCAACTAAAAAATTAAAAATAACAAAATATATGGTAATTAGAAGTGATGGCTATATGCAGACTTGTTACAATCAGTCTGAAGCAAAGAAGACAAAATAAGATAACAGTGGTCTAGTAGACAGGTGAAGTGGCCTGCAGATTTATAGGTCAATGCAACTCATCAAAGCAGAACCGAGAACATCAGAAGGAACTTCATGTGTTACGAGTATGATTCCATTTCTCTGGGCAATAAAATGTAGAACAGGAAAAAGGATTGAAAAGATCCAGAAGAGAGAAAAGAGATAAAAATAAAATTATAATACTGAAAGATAACATAAAAGAAGATCTGGTGTAACCCACAAAACCCATGAAAGGAGCCAACAGTTAAGAGAGCAGAGTGTGCAGAGAGGCTCAGGGGAAAGCACCAATGTAAGAAGGTAGAGTCAGGAATTAAATAAATAAATAAGATTTCACTTCAGGCATGCATATCTGGGTAAGAGTCACTGATAAGAAAAAAAAAGAGAAAAGGAGAGACATTTCTATGCTAGGGATGTCTGAGAAAATCAAGAGAGACTAAAGGTAATGTAAAAAGTTATGGAGGTTCAAAGAAAAGTTTTCAAATGTCTAGAAAGATGTAAACTGCTGTGGGCTCTCATATCTACAAATATAAATTTAAGATTAGTAATATGAGTTAAAATTTTTGACCATACTAGGTTAATGGTTTAAAAGTTCTGTTTATTTCTCTCAAGAAAAATATATGTACTTGCTAAAAAGTTCTGTCAGTGTTTCCTGTTAGAAACCTGTTTGTAGCAAGAATAGAGCTAAAACAAAAATGGTTTAAACATTTTTGCTGTCTAATGATAACAGCCCCCAGGTCAAAATTTACCTCTGAGCACTAGTCATTAAATTCAGATTATCAGAATATCAGATGTCCTTTTAATGTAGATGACATTAATTCTGTTTTATGTCGAAAGCTGTTAAAAATTGAAACTAGTTAAAAAGTTACAATTATTAACATTGGAAATTAACATTAAACTTAACAGGCACTAAGCTGACAATGGGTTTAACGACATAAAGGATGCTAAAATTATTTGATATTATAAGAAGTCAGTACAGGATGTTTAATTGGTTTATCAAACAGTTTTTATATGTTTAAATTCAGAAGGTTACATTATATTTGTGCTTTATTACATTGTTAATATTCGTACTTAAATTAAAGGGCTAAAATTTAAGATCATAGCCATACACTGTATATACTAACCAAAAGTTGAGAAGCTCATTTTATTTTATGATACAGATGGCAATCCATCCTTGTTTTTGTTAAATTTGGTAAGCATAAGTTATTTAGATAAACTGAATCACATAGCTATTTTATGTTTTCCTAAAAGGAGTTTCAAATTAAAATCAGTATTTTTAAAGCTAAACTGACAATGCAAAGTTCTAGTTTTAAAAAATCTTTTAACTATTATAAAATGTTAAGAAACACAAGTTACCAGCCATCCTTATATATTAACTGTTGGTTATAGTAAAACTAAGTATTAATGATTAATAACAGGAATAATCCTCACTCTGTCTCCTATACATATTCTAAAAGTTCAAGCTTAAATCGAGTAACTGAAAACCAAGTTGTCTATTAAGACCTACCTAGAAAGACTTCTAATACTACAGAGATCTGTGGAATAAGACATTTAAATATTAACTAAAAAACTGTAATAATTTCAGGCAAAGAATCACAAAACCTAACAATGACCAAAGAAATGTCTCTAAAGTACATTGTAGGGCAGCATGGATTGTGATGACACTGACCAGGGAGCAAGATGCTGAAACACAATGCCTGCAGCATGATAGGACCCAGCTAGGACTGTGTAGAGGCTGCAGGGTACTGTAAAATTGTCTGCACCTTTGCCTGGACAAAATAAGTTCAGACTTTTCCAATTCCAGGTTCCACAGTGGGGGGTGGGGGACACCTCTCACATTATGTACTTGGTGAAAAATTTCTCCCCTCAGTGCAATAGAAAATTGGATACGACTAATAACATAAGGAATGGTCCCTTTGATTTTTTTAATAGATTCAAAATTAACATATACTTTATCCTTCTCATATCTCTAATTCTATTGATGGCTTGGCTAACAAAACTTTGTGAGCTTGGCAATAAGTGCAGACTTGATATGGCTCCTAAATAAGAATTTAAAAATATAAAGATATATAAGTTTTTTTGAACATATATTTATTAATTATGCATACAGTGTTCTGCCTGCATACATATCTGCACACCCAAAGAGGATACAACATCACATTATAAATTTTTGTGAGCCACAATGTAGTTGCTGGGGATTGAACTCAGGACTTCTAGAAGATCAGCCAGTACTCTTACTCTTAACCTCTGCCGCATCCCTCTAGCCCAAGACATATACTTCTTAAAGATATAAAAAATTAATTTACAATATAGAAATTCAGAGCTTAACTTTTAATCAAGTTCTGATAAGCTAATAGAGCAGGGACTCCCAGCTGTTTAGTCACAAACTCAAAGTTTTATGATTTTTATTGGGTGTCATCGAAGTGTAAATATGAAGGATGTTTCATTAGGCCTAAGGCACCACTGACCAATCTATACATGGATCGCTCTTGACAGAAGAAAAAGCTTCTAACCCAAATCTGTAAATTTTGCTAGGACTCAAAGGCATAAGTTCATTCCTGCTGTTTTATAGATACCCAAAACCTACTTTTTGTACAATTTTGATTTCAGCACAGATTGGTGATGATAATATATCTAAAACTTTTATGTCCTTTTATATAACACAGTTCATATAAGCATCAGAGCGTCAAATGTCATAAAGCTTTCATCCACTTCTGACGGGTCAAAAGGACTGCAGATTAATACAGCTATCCTGAAGATGGAATTTTCTCCCTGGTCTTGCTGTCTTTCTTGATCACCAAAAGTAAGGAACAAAGAGTTCCAAATATATATATATATATATATATATATATATATATATATATATATACATTTTAACCTTTGTTCCCAGTTTAAACATGTCTCAGACGATTTGTGCTTCTGGCAGATGAGTATCAGTTGCTGACTACAGCCTGCTCCTCTATAGTGCTCTCCCTCCTTACTGTGAACCAGCCCAGCCAACGTGAATCTTCAACAGTGTCTACAAACTGATGCCTCTGATTAATGTTCCATTTCCTGAATCCCACTTCATTTTGTTGGTATTGTCTACCATTTTATCCTACTTGCAGCTAAGAAAACTCTGCAAAAGTAAGCAGGAAGTAGTACAGGCATGTTGCTGGCACAACAGTGTTTTGATTTTCAAATAGATGTCACCTGGAGGTCTATAGCCTATAAAGCCTCCTTGAGCAGCTTGTTACTATTATGGCTACTGGTTTTCTCAACTTCCAAGGAAGTGATTCCTGGCTGCAAAAGCAAATGGTTTTTACTGGTAAAAATCAAACCAGCTGGGACCTCACTCTGTCAGAAAAGTAAGGTAGTGGCTTAAAATTGTGAGGGGTTTATAACAGGGTAAACAGAAAGGGAAACTTGAGACCACTAATCTCAGTTAACAAGGTTTCCAAGATACAGGCAGTTCATAGAGTGCAAACTTATTTACAAGGTCAACATGGAACTAAGTTAATATAATCCATCATTTGTTTAGGCAAGATTGATGAGCACACCTGAAAGGTTGATGTTTTTTCTTTGTTTTTACTTCTTCTCCTGAGGATGTGGGTTCTGTACTCTGTAGTAGGTGATTTTTCTATTGACAGAAATTCTTGTTCTCATTATTTTTTCCTTCTTGCAATAAGCCCTAATTTCATAACATTTAGATATTAATTTTTCCATCACATTTCCTCTTTGCAACAAATATTAGAGGCCCATTTTTGGGGCCTCCAATAGGTAAAAGACTTCTGGTGTTTTTTTTTTTTTTGGTGTACAGGTTACTCACATAGCCTCCTATGTATAGGAGTTTACTTTTGTTTTCTTTTGATATAGCATCTTAACCAGGGAAAAGGTGAAATGTATTCTTTTCCTGTACTACTTCCAGCTTACCTTTGCAGTGTTTTCTTGGGAATGAGATGGCTAAAATGCTATATAAAACCAATAAAAATGTATTAAAAGGAGGGGGGCTTCAGCAAATTGCACATTTATTAGAGGCATTAGTTTATAGACCTTGTTGAAGATTCACATTGGCTGTGCTGGTTCACAGTAAGTTCAGAGAAGTATTTAGAAGGAGCATGTAGTCAGTAACTGATGCTCATCTGCCAGAAGCACAAATCTTCTGAGACATGGTTAAATTTGGAACATAAGTTTGAGATATATTATCATCACCACTCTGTTCTGAAATCTATACTGTAGAAAAAGTAGATATTGGGTATCTGTAAAACAGCAGGAATGTACTTATGCCTTTGAGTCCTAGCAAAAACTACAGATTTGGGTTACAAAATTGTACATTTATCTTCTGTTAAGAGAGATCAATGTATAGACTGGTCAGTGGTGCCTTAGGCCTGAGTTAATATCCTTCATATTTACACTTCGATGACACCCAACATAAATCATAAAACACTGAGTTTGTGACAAAACAGCTGGGAGTCCCTGCTAGATTAGTTTATCAGAACTTGATTAAAAGTTAAGCTATGAATTTTTATATTGTAAATTAATTTTATATATTTTAAGACGTATATTTCTTGGGCTAGAGAGATGGCTCATTGGTTAAGAGTACTGGCTGATCTTCTAGAAGTCCTGAGTTCAATCAACAGCAACTACATTGTGGCTCACAAACATCAGTAATGAGATCTGACTACCTCTTCTTGCCTGCAGACACATGAAGGCAGAACACTGTATGCAAAATTAATAAATAAATGTTCAAAAATGACTTTTATGATTTTAGATCCTTATTTAGAGCCATATTAATGCTGCCTAATACTGCCAAGCTGACAAAGTTATGGTTAGCCCAGCCATCAAAACTATCAGATGTGAGAAGGATATAGTTAATTAACTGTTCAATCTATTTAAAAAAATGACAGGGACCATTCCTTATATTCTTAGCCATAACCAATTGTGTATGGGATTGAGGGCAGAAGTTCTTCACCAACTACATAATGTGAGAGGCTTTTTGTTTGTTTGTTTGTTTGTATTTTCTCTGTGGAAGAGACACATGGAGAAGACTGACCTGTTGTCTAGGCAAACATGGTTCAAATAATTTTTCAGCATCTACACAGACTAAGCTGGGTCCATTGTATTTGAACATATTGCTCCTTGGTCAGTGTCATAACAATCGGCCCTAGCCCTGGCCCTGGCCCTGGCCCTAGCCCTGGCCCTGGCCCTGGCCCTGGCCCTGGCCCTGGCCCTGGCCCTGGCCCTGGCCCTGGCCCTGGTCCTGGCCCTGACCCTGACCCTGGCCCTGGCCCTGGTCCTGGCCCTGGCCCTGGTCCTGGCCCTGGCCCTGGTCCTGGCCCTGGCCCTGGTCCTGGCTGTTCTGGACCAATGCAAATCTAAACAATGCTGAGATACAATGGGACCAAGCTCTTCTAAAGGGCAGAGAATGAAGAGGGATTATTTTATTTTCAAAAAAGACAAAAGATTTATTATAGAGGCGATTAATTGTATTGTTTGCATTCTAGGAATTAGAAAATTGAAGCACTGAAAAAAAAGGTTTAAAATACTCATCATTGTACTTGAATGGCATTATGATGCTTTCTTTTTCATGCTTATGTCACTATAGGCATGTTGTAGCTTAAGAGATGGGTAAATATGTAGAACCCAAAAGAAAGAGCCCTGCTTTGTTTTTGTGAGAAACTCAGTGAGGCTGAAAGTTTAGTTCTTCTTTAGGTATGCTGCTTTTAGCATGTGGGAGGGGCATTAGAATGTGACTGAATGTTGGTTCATGAATGTTGCCTGGAAACCCTGCTTGCATTCTCTATCCTGGTATCAAGGGCCCAGCACCATAGAGCAGCTTCCAGAAAGCATCTTGGGACATTACAGTCTCCCAAGATTAACTGTCTCCTAAAACATTCAATGACAGCGATTGATTCCCCTAACCAAGTCATAGCCACAGCTCTGGAAGTTTGCCTACAGCTTTTATTGGTCACCAAATTCTAGATTACCTAATTATCATAGAACATTCAATTTCTTCTGTTTATGAATTCTCTCTCTCCTATGAATTAATACTATGGAAAAAAAGATAATAAGACACACAAAAGGTGAGTTTGCCATTGTTAACTTCCTTCAGGATGGTGATAATCCATTTGTTAGAGTAGACTTAGGGATTATTGGATTGCAGTCCATCTCTTTTGAGGCAGCCGTCCAACATTAAATATGTAGGATCTCCTAAATACCCTGCATACACAATGGCATTTCAGCATTTAAACATTTGACGACTCTGCTCTCCGATTAAATAAGGGATGAACCTGGAGTTTCCCACAATCATGTAGGAGTCACTGAGACTCAATTGTGTCGATTAAGGTAGATCATTTCATCATCTGATTATGTTGTTATTTGATTATTAAAATAGGACATTAGATAATCCATGATGTGAGTTTGCCATTGTTAACTTCATTTAGGATTGTGATAAGCCATTTGTTAGAGTATACTTCGGGATTATTGGATTTCAGTCCATCTCTTTTGAGGCAGCCGTCCAACATGAAATGTGTGGTATCTTCTAAAACCCTGCATACACAATGACATTTCAGCATTTAAACATTTTACTACTCTGCTCTGTGATTAGATAAGGAATGAAGCTGGGAGTTTCCCACAATCATGTGGGAGTCAGTGAGAGTCAATTGTGTCGAGTATGGCAGACCATTTCATCCTCTGATTATGATTTTACTTGATTATTAAAACAGGACTTTAGATAATCCATGATCAATGGATTCCACAATGTGGGAAGCGATTATTATGGACCATCTAAATATCAATTTTGTAGTCAAAATATTTAAATTCATCACGACAGCATCATTCACCAGCTTGGTTTGGAGCCGCCTTAGAGAAGTGGATGATGTTACATGAACTCATTGTTTGATTATTTAATTACATAAAACGATGATTATCTCATCCACGACACCTGGAATCTGGTGCCACAGATCATCTAATTACATAATTAAAGTATTTAAATTGACAATCCGTGTTAATACCCAAGATAATGAAAACATTTGTATAGTTATGTAAACCAAAAATCCTCCACTCCATGAAGGGACCTGTAAAGCTTCCTCTTGTGTAGATAATGTGCATCATCATCACATCAATGATACATTGATTCAATTGAGTATAATGACATCCTTCATGACTGGAGTGTCGCCATGCTTCCCTATCAGTAAATGCTACATCACATATTTATTGTGACAGTTAGCTATTACTGACATATATAATTCTTTAAATTATGTAAGCGACAGACAATGCCATCACCGTTTACGATTAGTGTGCAAATATCTGTCAGGGACAAGGTTAGGAAAGATGTAGACATGGGCAGAACATTTTCTGAATGATCTATGCATCTCCCATAGTAAAAAGGATGCCTGATGATTGAGTCCAGAAGATTGCTCGGGGCCATTTGAGAAGTACAAGGACTTCACCAAGGTCTGCATGGTGGTCTGGGTGTTGAATGCCTGCTGTTCTCCACATCTTCACATTGGTTGTGATCTAACATGAGAAGTAGTATCGGCACTAGGAGGTTGACAGCATCTCCGAGAACCGGCAAAAGGATGACGAACAAAAACCGAAGAACATCTTTCTCTATGATATGCTGGTTATGCCCCAGCTGCAGCCATCTTTTCAGCTGATAGCAACATCTTGGTTACTACTTCTAAGCCAGGAAAGGGCCCATTATCTCAGATCCTGCAGCACCACAACAGAGATTCAGGTGCTGGTGATGATGTCAGGCCAACAGAATTCATCATGCAAGACAGTATGATTGTCTGACGATTAACTTATGGCATTTGAAAAATCCTTGATGACAGCATACATTTCCATATCTGTCAAGTCTGCCCAGGATTTGAAGATACAAAAAAAGGTCAACAACTTACATATTTAAAGATGTAATTATTAAATTCTATCATTATATAATCTATGATCCCTGAAGTTTTTGCCACCTTGTGTGACTCAAATGTGACAGAAGATCTAACTATCTGACTATTTCATTATACAAATCTGTCTTTTTCTACTCCAGGAAGAGTGGAGTCTGGATCAACCATGTTGTTTTAAATTGTCTCTTGTGATTTCCTTCTTTCTTTCTTTCTTTCTTTCTTTCTTTCTTTCTTTCTTTACATCAATGTTGATATCGATTTGTTATCTCTCTAGGGGTTAATTATGAGAAATTATTTTTTCATTCATTTTTTTGTTCATATCTATGATTAAGAACTCAATTACCCTTCAGAATTGAGCAATCATTTATGCTTCACCCATAAAACAACATTCACTGGTTTAAACTTTGTTGATTTAATTATGAAAATCTGTCATTATGTATTCAGTGATCACTGGAGTTTTGAGCCTCCTTAGGGGAGTCCATCGTGCCAGACCATCACTTCTTCGAATACTACACTTACTTCCTTAACTGTTAAACTAGGAAATTAAATGATAATTCATCACTTAATTAATGAATTTAAAATAGAGGTAATGTTATAGACCATAAGTCCCTTTTGGAGTCAGATTTTGGGAGGGGATATAACATCATCTCATTACTTCATCATTTAGCTATATAAAGAGATCTTTACATCAGCGATATGTTTAGGACTTTGGTGCCATTTCGTCAGCGTTAATATAAAATGCCTACTAATTTATTATCAATTTAAATTATTATCAATTTAATTTATTATCAATTAAATTTTGGCCCTGGCACTGGCCATTTTCTTGGCCCTGGCCCTGGCCCTGCCCCTGGCTGTTCTGGACCAATGCAAATCTAAAAATGTCGAGAAACCATGGGATCAAGCTCCTCGAAAGGGCAGAGAATGAAGAGGTATTAATTTATTTTCAAAAAATAGAAAAGGTTTATGGTAGAGGCGATTAGTTGTATTGTATCCATTCTAGGAATTAGAAAATTGAAGCATAGAAATAAGGTTTAAAATACTCAAAATTGTACTTGAATAGCATTATGATGCTTTCGTTTTCATGCTTATGTCACTATAGGCATGTTGTAGACTGAGAGACGGCTAAATATGTAGAACCCAAAAGAAAGAGCCCTGCTTTGTTTTTGTGAGAAGCTCAGTGAGGCTGTAAGGTTACTTCATATTTAGGTATGCTCCTTTTAGCATGTGGGAGGGGCAGTAGAATGTGACAGAATATTGGTTCATAAATGTTTCCTTGCAACGCTGCTTGCATTCTCTATTCTGTTATCATGGGCCAAGTACCAGAGAGCAGCTTCGAGAAAGTGATATCATGGGACATTTCAGTCTCCCAAGATAACTATCTCCTAAATCTTTCAATGACAGCATTTGATTCCCCTAAGGAAGTCATAACCATATCTCTGGAAGTTTACCTACAGCTTTTACTGGTCCCCAAATTCTAGATTACCTAATTATCAGAACATTCAATTTCTTCTGTTTATGAATTCTCTCTCTCCTAAGAATTAATACTATGGAAACAAAGATAATAAGACTCACAGTTATTCATCAAAAGGTGAGTTTGTCATTGTTAACTTCCTTCAGGATGGTGATAATCCATTTGTTAGAGTAGACTTAGTGATTGTTGGATTTCAGTCCATCTCTTTTGAGGCAGCCGTCCAACATTAAACATGTGATATCTTCTAAAAACCCTGCATACACAATGACAGTGCAGCATTTAAACATGTAACTACTCTGCTCTTCGATTAAATAAGGGATGAACCTGGGAGTTTCCCACTGTGATCACTGTGTCCTTCATGGTTCATTTCTGTTGCAACCTCTCAGAAACTGATGATGCGAAACAGTACAGTTTTTTTAAAAATCGTGTAGTCATTTGATTGTTAAAAATGTACTATTGCGTAATCAGTAATCACTGTATAAGGCCGTGTCTCCCATTGTCTGGCCACTGCTTCTGGTACCGATCTACTGCTGTGATGACGGATGACACCATCATTACATACGCAATTAAATAAGTTAATAATTGGATAGTCCTCCATATTTAACTTTCAAAAGATGGAACCAAACTCCAGTGATTGTCAAGGAAGTAGTACTCAGATAATTAAATTATGCCACGTGACTAACTCCCATGGAGGTTTGGCCCGACTCCAGTAAAGAAGAACATCTTCATCGATTTTAATAATTAATATATAATGAAAAATGTTTGAAAAATGACATTGTGGTGCATATTAAATCCCACATGGAGTAGTCAGACTGATCTCTTACTGGAATAATGATGTTTTTAAAAATTAAATTGAAAATTAATTAGTGGGCCTTTTATATTAACACCAATGAGAGGTCACCAAAGTCCTAAACCTATCGCTGATGTAAAGATCTACTTACATAGCTAAATGATGAAGTAATGAGATGATATTACATCATCAACTCCCAAAATCTGACTCCAAACGGGACTTATGGTCCATAACGTTAATTGGATTTGAAATACATAAATTAAATGATGAATTATTACTTAATTTCCTGGTTTAACAGTTAAAGAAGTGAGTGTAGTATTAGATGACTTGATGGTCTCGTACAACGGTCTCCCCAAAGGAGGCTCAAAACTCCAGTGATCACTGAATACATAATGACAGATTTTCATAATTAAATGAATACACATTAAACAAGTGGATGGTGTTTTATGTGTGAAGCATAAATGATTGCTCAATACTGAAGAGACATTGAGTTCTTAATCATAAATTTGAACAAAAATGAATGAATAAAGAGACAGTTTCTCATAATTCTGCCCTAGAGAGGTAACAAAATGATATCAACATTGATTTAAATAAAGAAAGGAAGAAAGAAACAAAGAAAGAATTCACAAGATACAATTTGACACCAACATGTTGGGTCAAGACTCCAATCTTCCTGGAGTAGATAAAGACAGATTTGAATAATGAAATAATCAGATAGTTAGATAGTCTGTCACACTTGAGTCACACAAGGTGGCGCCAAACTTCAGGGATCACAGATTATATAATGAAAGAATTTACTAATTACATCTTTAAATATGTAAGCCATTGACCTTTTTTTTATCATCAATTCCTGGGCAGACTTGCCAGGTATGAAAATGTATGCTCTCATCACACAATTTTAAAATGCCATAAGTTAATCGTCAGAAAATCATACTGTCTTTCCTGATGAATTCTTTTGGCTTGACCTCCTCACAAGCGCCTGAATGTCTGTTGTGGTGCGGCAGGAACGTGAGATAATGGGCCCAATTCTGGCGTAGCAGTAGTAGCCACAATGTTGATAACAGCTGAAAAGATGGCTACAGCAGGGGCATCAACAGCAATGCTGAGAGAGAGATGTTCTTCCGTGTTCTGAGTCGTCATCCTTTTGCCAGGTCTCGGTGATGGTGCCGACCTCCTAGTACCGCTACATCTTCTAGATGTAGACCACAACCGATGTGAAGATGTGGAGGAAGAGCAAGTATTCAACACCCAGACCACCATGCAGACCTTGGTAAAGTTCTTTTACTACTCGGAGGGCACCATGCAATCTTCTGGACTCTATTCTCCAGCATTCATAGTGGTCTGGAAGACGCATAGGCATTCAGAAAATGCTCTGCCCATGTCTAAAAGTTTCCTAATTTGTCGCTGAGAGATATTTGCAACATAAAAATAATCGCTGTTGGCATTGTCTGTCGTTTAAGTAATTTAAAGAATTAAATAAGTCAGTGATAGCTAACTGTCCAAATAAAGAGGTGATGTATCATTTAATTGGCTGGGAAGTATGGCCAGACTCCAGTCATGAAGAATGTCATCATTATCCATTGAAACCATGAATCATAAACTGTGTTGATATTGCATATTAACGCCACAAGAGGGAGCTTGACGGGTCTCTTCATGGAATGGACAATTTTTGGTTTACATAATTACACACAAATTTACATTATCTTGGGGATTAACACAGATTGTCAATTTAAATACAGTAATTATGTAATTAGGTGATCTGTGGCACCAGATTCCAGGTGTCATGGACGATATAATAATTGTTTTGTATAATTAAATAATCAAATAATGAGTTCATGTAACATCATCCACTTCCCTAAGGTGGCTCCAAACCAGGCTCATGAACGATGCTGTCGTGATTAATGTAAATATTTTAACTATATAATTGATATTAAGATGGTCAATGATACTTGCCTCCCACATCGCGTAACCACAATCCACTGATCATGGATTAACTAATGTCCTATTTTAATAATCAAATAACAACATAATCAGAGGATGAAATGGTCTGCCATTCTCCACACAATTTTCTCTCAGTTGCCTCCCACATGATTGTGGGAAACTCCCAGGTTCATCCCTTATTTAATCGCAGAGCACAGTAGTAACATGTTTAAATGCTGAACTGTCATTGTGTATGCAGGGTTTTATTTAATGTTGGACGGCTGCCTCAAAAGAGATGAACTGAAATCTAATAATCCCTAAGTCTACTCTAACAAACGGATTATCACCTTCCTGAATGAAGTCAACAATGTCAAACTCACCTTTTTGATGAATAATCGTAGTCTTATTATCTTTTGCTCCATAGTTTTACTTCTGAGGAGAGAGAGTATTCATAAACAGAAGACTTTGAACTGTTTATCCACAGACTGTGTTCTCTGATGATTAGGTAATCTTGAATTTGGTAACCAGGAAAAGCTGTAGGCACACTTCCAGAGGTGTGGCTCTGACTTGGTTAGGCGAATCAAATGCTGTCATGAAAAGGTTTAGGAGATAGTTATCTTGGCAGACTGTAATGTCCCATGATAACACTTTCTCGAAGCTGCTTTCTCGACCTTGGCCCACGATACCAGGATACAGAATGGAAGGAGGTTTGCCAGGGAACATTTATGATCCAACATTCTGTCACATTCTAGTGCCCCTCCCACAGGCTAAAAGGAGTATACCCACCGGGGAACTAACCCTACAGCCTCACTGAGTTTCTCACAAAAACAAAGCAGGGCTCTTTCTTTTGAGTTCTACATATTTACCCGTCTCTCAAGCTACAACATGCCTATAGTGACATAAACATGAAAACGAAAGAATCATTGTGCCATTCAAGTACAATGATGAGAATTTTACTCTTGTTTTCAATTCTTCAATTTGCTAATTTCTAGAATGGAAACAATACAGTTAATCGCCTCTACCATAATCCTTTTATCTTTATTGAAAATAAAATAAACTCCTCTTCATCCTCTTACCATTTGAGGAGCTTGATCTCACGGTTTCTCAGAGTTGTGTAGATTTGCTTTAGGCTGATGATTAAGGATTTTGAGCAGTGTCTTATGTTTCTTTCAGTCATTTTGGATTCCTCAATTGACCGTTCTCTATTAAGTCTTGTAACCCGCTTTCTGTGATGGATATTTAGAGTTATTTATTGTTGGTGGTGTGTCATGTTATCAGCCCGACAGAGTTCATTAGATGAGATTCCCTGATCAGGAGATTATACAGTTATTCCATTTTTGAAATCGGTGGTCACTGTGTCCTTCATGGGTCAGTTCTGTTGCAAACTCTCAGAAACTGATGATGCGAAACCGTACAGTTTTTTTTTTAAATCGTGTAATCATTCGATTGTTAAAAATCTACTAGTACGTAATCAGTAATCACTGTATAAGGCAGTGTCCCCCATTCTCTGGGCACTGCTTCTGGGACCGATCTCCTGCTGTGTCAGTCCCACATCAGCCAAATGACGGATGACGCCATCAATACTTATGCAAACACAATAAGTTAATAACTTGTTAGTCCTGCTTAATTAATGTTCATAAGATGGAACCAATCTCCAGTGATTGTCAAGGAAGTAGTACTTAGATAATTAAATAATGCTACACGATTAACTCTGTGGAAGAATGGCCAGACCCCTGTCAAGAATAACAACTTCTTCATCGATTTAAATAATTCATGTACAATGAATAATTTTTGAATAATGACATGGTGGGGCATACGTAAATCCCACATGGAGTAGTCAGACTGATCTCTTCCTGGAATAATGATGTGTTTAAAAAATTAAATTGATAATTACTTAGTATGCATTTTATTTTAACACTGACGAAGTGGCACCAAATTCCTAAACCTATCACTTATGTAAAGATCTATTTACATAGCTAAATGATTAAGTAATGAAATGATGTTACATCAACTCCCAAAATCTGACTCCCAAAGGGACTTATGGTTCATAACATCACCTGTATTTTAAATTCGTTAATTAAATGATGAATTATCATGCAATTTCCTAGTTTAACAGCTAAGGAAGTGTAAGGAGGCCCAAACTCCAGGGATCACTGAATACATAATGACAGATATTCATAATTAAATGAATAAACATTAAACATTGGGTGGTGTTTTATCTGTGAAGCCTAAATGATTGCTCCATACTGATGGGTCATTGAGTTCTTAATCATAGAGATGAACAAAAAATGAATGAATAAAGAGATAATTTCTGATAATTCTCCCCTAGAGAGATTACAAATTGATATCAACTTTGATTTGAAGAAAGAAAATGAGAAAGAAAGAAATGAAGGAAGGAAGAAAGAATGAAATCATAAGAGTCAATTTAACACCAACAAGGTGGATCCAGAATCCACTATACCTGGGTTAGAAAAAGACATATTTGAATAATGAAATAATCAGATAGTTAGATCGTCTGTCACACTTTAGTCAGCTCCTCCATGGAGCTCTGATTGTTAGTTGGGAGCAGTCTTGTAGTTCTCTACCATAAATGCCCTTTCCAGAGAGTGAGATCAACAACTAACTTATCCATGGAGCTCTCAACTAATGCCTGTTGGAAACAGGAGCAAACACCCATACATAAACACTGAGTCGAACTGTAACCCAGATGCAGATGGAGAGGATAAGACCATGTGGCAGAAACACATACAGACAGCTTACCTGAACAAGGAGGAGTTAACGGCCACTAGACTGATAACTGGGAAGCCAGCATGAGACTGACTCAGGCCCCCCTGAATATGGGTCTCAGCCAGAAGGACTGAGCATTCTAAGGGACCTCAGACTGTGGAGCCAGGATGTATCCCTGGTGCACAACAGGACTTTGCTAACACATCCCCCATGGAGGGATAACTGCCTTAATCTAGAGACAGGAGAGAAGCCCTAGTCCCTACTTCACATGACCTGTCAGATCTACATGACCCCAACTGGATGGCATTCCCCTACATATGGAATTGGGGTGGGGGGGGATGGAAGAGAGGGTGGTTAGAGTGCATGTGAGAGGGCAGAGAGGATAAAAGGGAGGGAAGGAGGGATGGAGAGAGGAAAGAGGGAGGGAAAGAGGGAGGGAGGGACGAGAGGGAACTGGGATCAACATGTAAAATAATAAATTAAATTAAAAAAATGCTTTGTCTCCAAAATTTAAGTTGAAGGACATGTTACTGGGGAAAAGGATTTCTATTTTTGTTTCCACAGAAAATGAAAAGATGAGGATTTCTTCCAGACTAATGTTGTTTAATCATTGCAGACTGCCTGAATCAGAGTACAAGTTGATCCTACATTCAAAACAGCTGGACAAAGCAGCCTTACAGACTACAGCCAGGATTTCTGAATCTTCTTTGAATCCCCTTGACAGCGCCCCTTACCACCTGGAAGTAGTTTGGAAAGAATGACGCCCAAATTCCCAAATATTGTGTATAAATGTTTGTTTTCATTTAATTGGACTTTGTTATATAAAATAAAATAATATAAAATAAAATAATTTAGGACTATCGTCTAAAATTAATAAAGCAATGCAAATGTTCTTTTCAATGCTGTTAACAGTTCACTGATCAGAGACAATGACTTTTATCTAAACTCAGTAAACCAAATCTCTGGTGCACTGACCACAGGCAGGTCAGAATAAGTGTTTTTTGATCTCATGCTTCAAACGAATTACTGGCATTTTATAATATGTCTGTAAATTTTGACCAAAATGTGTTCCTTGTAATTTCTGTATAAAAACCTAATACTCTAAATGAAAAATCGCAGCAGGTGCAAACCTCCTCCAGTGTGTTTGTGTCTGTCTGTCAAGCCAAAGCCACTCCTGACCTGGTCATCGAGTTTTGGTACCCATGGAGACCCATCACCCACTGAGCAGTGTGCAGCATGAGGTGTTATTGGCCTGGTTGTATAGGAACTTCCAACTGTCAGGAAATAATAGCAGGAACCACTTCCAAAAGATGATAATTTGTCTTTCTCTCATAAGAAAGCTTGATGATTTTTCTATCACTGTAGGTGTTTTATTCATGAATCTCAGAAAAACCGCTTGACAAATGCAAAATTATAAAAAGAGCATTCTTCATGGAAAGTTGAAAATTTAGAGAGGAATGGAGCTAGGAATATTTTTGTTTATGAACACTACTGTTAGCCAGCACAACTTAGTCAGTGAGCAGTTTTAAACTATCTGCATTATTCATGGATTCATGCTTCTCTACATACACAGGACTGGTAGGATTAATCTCTCCAAGCAGACGTTCTAGAATGTCTCAAAAGTTCTTTCTCTGTAGTTCAGCAATGCCTGCCTACCATGTGAAATCTTAAGAGTACAGTAGTTGTCTAGTTCTTCAGGCTGGATGTCTCAACTTTTCTTCAATATATACTAAATTTTTCAAAGAATGTGGCTCTATTGCTAGTATAGGAATGAAATTGTAGCCAGAATTAGGAGAAGTAGCCAAAAAGAGAGCTTCCTCATTTACCTATGCAGGCAAACATCAGATGATTCGATCCATATTAAAGGTGCATCGGATTCTTTCTTGATTTGTGTAGATTTGCATTGCTGTTTTCAAGAAAGGCTTTATCTTTGTAGTCCTGGAACTCATTCAGTAGACCTGGATATCTTCAAATCATGAAAATCAGACAGCCTCAGCCTCAGGAGATTTGGGCTTAAGCATGTGCACTGCCACCAAACAGCTAATGGTGGATTTCATCAACTTTTCCACAACAGGGTTCCTCTCTGTGTCTTGGGTTATCCTAGCACTTATTCTGCATGCCTGACTTTAAGCTCAAAGAATTCTGCCTGCCTCTGCAGGTGCTTCAGCTCTTTGGTTGGTCTTCCATGTTGAAATGCTGGATCTTTGTCCAGCAGCAATGGCACCAATGTACTACACACCATTATTTCACAACATAGCTTCATGTGCTCTTAATATGTAGAGATGGCTCAGCTGTTAAAGGCTAGGCTCACAACCAAAAACATAAGAGTTTGGTTCCCAGCAACCAGGAATATCTAGACCCTGCTGGTCAGGGCAAGTGGTGCCCTATATGATGCTCTCTTCATTTAACTTTTTTGCATGTGGAAGCCTATGAGCAATCTGTCGCAGACAGATTCTGATATGATGAAACTCAAGAGACATTTACTCAAGTCAAATGGAAAGATCCATGCCTGAGACTATGGAAAGAGCCCAGCTTTCTCCTAATAGGGGGTTGAGAGGGGTGAGGGCATGTTTGTGTTTTCTTGCAGGAAGAAGATGAGGTCCAGTGGCTGCCAGACCATTTGGTGGAGATGTGTGGAACAGGAAAACTGGACCTGAGACTTCAGAAGTGTAATACCTCCTCTCTCTCTCCTCTCTCTCTCTCTCTCTCTCTCTCTCTCTCTCTCTCTGTCTCTCTCAAGGGTCATTCTCTAGAACAGTCAAGGCTTAAAACCTATTGTTTTTACAACAAGGAGGAATTTGTGCAATAATCAAAGAGGAATGTTGCTTTTATGCTGATAAGACTGACTTAATGGAAGACAGCTTAGATAGAATGCAGAAAAGTCTTGCTGAATGTAAATGGCAGTGGGAACAGGCCGAGTCCTAGTATAAAAATTCCTTTCCACCTCCCCTTGGCTTTCTACCTTGCTTCCTTCTTTCCTGGGACCATTTATGGGATTGCTACTGATGATGACTTTTGGGCTTTGGGCATTCCAGAAATTAACTCAATTGATCAGAACTCAAAGGTTCAGCTTTCGTCCCACATTGGGGTTGATGTAGGGGGGGGCCTGAACCACCTAGACAAGGACTCGATTTCACAGGACTCGAACAACAGAGGACCTGGTTCTCTCAAATATGAAGACGTCAATGACGGGAATATCTCAGTGCCACAAAATGGAGGCAGACCCTTCTCTTTGGCTATAAGTCGCTCAATGATAGCAGTAGCATAGGACCATCTCTCAGGAGCCCACTCATCTTGCCTGAGTTTCTTGCCCAATTTTTGACCATGTCCTTGAGTGCTGAGTGAGGATGCACACTATGTAGATTAAGACAGGGGTCCTACCATTTGTCCCATAATGACAAGCCCATCCCCAGGGCCCGATTGTGGGAGCCCACTACGTAGCCTAAGATAGACGCTCCATAAAAAAAGAATAAAATAGGGGGAGATGTTGGGATCCAGCCTTGAGTCACATACTCTTGCAGAATCACTTACACCTTAAAATTCTAATTGAGCCTTATCTTGGTAAAACAGAAAACTGCTAAACAGTGGTCTGTTCCACTCCTTCCAGGAACTGAGATGAACCAGACACCAGGAACTGAGATAATCAGACGTTTATGGTCTGATGTTTATGGTGTGGGACCTTACCAGAGCCCCAGAGTCAGCAAAGCTACCCCTACCCACTTCCTCCCCGCTTTGCTTTAAAAACCCCTCTTTGTGCCTAATAAAGTGAGACCTTGGCAAGCATTGCTTGGTCTCGTTCCTTCTTTCTCTCCCATTATTTTCAGGTTCTAGCCCACCTCAACCCAGCAATAACTAGGCACTGCTGGTCAGAGAAATTATTATTTGAAATTCCATGATTCTTCATGTCCCCGTGATTTTTCCATGGGACACTTCATCGTGAAGTACTTCCTTCAGAGGGGATCATAAAGAGAGTCTTCATAATGTAAGGGTAAAGATATTTACTGATTGTGTCAGTAGAAGAATAGAAGACAGAAAAGATAGAGTGAGAGACAGAGAGAGAGAACTTAAAAGAGGGAGCCTTTATAGGATTGAAGAGAAAACTGAACCTACAGAACTGTCCAGAGTAATACAATACTGACCCCAACTAACAATTTGACCAACAGTGGAAAGGCTACCATAAATGCCCTTCCCTGATAGTGAGATCGATGACTAACTTATCCAACACATAGAGCCCTCATCTAGTAACTGATGGAAACAGAAGCAAACAGCCACAAATAAACACTGACCTGAAAAAGAATCCAGATGCAAAGAGACAGGACAAGACCAGTTTGCAGAAACGCATAGAGACAGCTGACCTGAACAAGGAGAAGCTAACTAGCCCCCAGACTGATAGCTTGGAATCCATCATGGGACTGACTCAAACCCCCCTGAATATGGGTCTCAGCTAGAAGGCCTGAGCTGTCTAAGGAATTCCAGGCAGTAGAACCAGGATGTATTCCTGGTACACAAAAGGGCCTTGTAGTCACATGCCCCATGGATGTGTACTCCTATAACCTAGAGACAGGAGAGAAGACCTTTTCCCCACTTCAAATGACTTGACAGATTTATATGACCCCTCCTAGATGGCATCATCCTACATGTGTAGCGAGGGAGGATGGGAGGGGAGGTTGGTCAGGGTGCATGTGAAGGGGTAGAAAGGCTTAGCGGGAGGGAGAGAGGGAGGAAGGGAGAGGGAACTTGGATACTTTTATCGATATGTAAAATAAAAATTAAAAAAAAAAGCTCATGTGGAGTTTGTTTCTTTTTTTAGGGGAAAGGGAATGGGAAATGGGGGAAGGGAGGGGAAAAACTGAACTATGGGGACAGGAGCAGTAGAAAAGTAAGGGACAGGAAGGAGGGTAGACTGAGAGACAGGAAGAGAAGCAGAAAGAGAGAGAGGAAGAGAGAGAAAGGTAGGCAGGACCCTTTAAAAGGGAACATAGAGAATGTGCACAGGTGGTGCTCTTAGTGGCTGTAGCTGTGCACATAGCATGTCAGAACCCCAAGGGCAGGTCAGTAAAAATGCCCAAATACAAACACTTACAGAAAAAGTGCTTAAAAGATAAAAGTTAAAACTGGAATATGAACTTAGGCACACAGATCAGTCAGTAAATGTCTTGTTGTAGAAGCATGTGGATCTAAGTACAATCCCATTTATGCAGTCACACAGAAAAGCAGGGATGGTATTGCATATGTGTAATCCTGCACTTGGTAGGTAGAGATGGCTGGGGCCTGCTGGCCAGCCAGCCACTACTTCTAGGCTGGTTGTTTCTTTTTGAGGCTATGTGCCTAGTGAGTTAGGTGATAGATGTTAGATGATTGATTGATGAATACATAGATAGATAGATAGATACATACATGCATACATAGGTACATAGATTGATAATTGATTACTATAGACAGATAAGTGATAGGAGATGATAGATGATAGATAGATAGATAGATAGATAGATAGATAGATAGAAGATGGGAAATAGTTATGGGGCAGACAAGATAGCTGCATGAGAAAAATGCTTGATATAGAAACCTGACAGCTTGAGTTAGAGTTCCAGAAATCCTGTGAAGATGAGGAGACTGACTCTTCATAACTCTCCCCTCACCTCCACATGTACCTCCCTACCTACACACACCCCAGTCACAGGGGAGCAATGTTTTAGGAAAAGAAGGTGATAGCCCTGGCCTAAACACACACACACACACACACACACACACACACACACACACACACACACACACCAAATAAACCTATTAAAAGTTGAATTTAAAAAAAAAAACTGAGGAGAGAATTCTCAATAGAGGAATCCAAAATGGCTGAAAAAAACTAAAGAAATTGCTCATAATCCTAGAGTATAAGGGAAATGCAAATCAAAACAACTCTGAGATATATTACTCCAGCCAGAATGGCTAAAATTAGAAACACCAATGACAACTTGTGCTGGAGAGGATGTGGGGAAAGGGGAACACTCCTCCACTGCAGGTGGGAAAGCAAACATGTACAACCATTTTGGCGATCAGTGTGGCAGTTCTTCAGGAAAATGGGAATGACTCTACCACATTACCTAGCAATCCCCCACTTAGGAATATAGCCAAATAATCCACATACATGCAACAAAGACATGTTTATGTTCAGAGCAGCATTATTTGTAATAGCAAGAACATTGAAATAACCTAAATGCCCTTCAACTGTAGAACGGATAAAGAAGATGGTGCACATTTCCACAATGGAGTACTATGCTGCGAACACACACACACACACACACACACACACACACACACACACACACACACACACACACACACACACACACACACACAAATACACACACACTGGAATCTTGATATCTAGAGGCAAATGGATGGAACTTGAAGAATCCATCCTGAATGAGGTAACCCAGTCAGAAAAAGGGGAACATGGTATGTACTCACTCATATATGGATTTTAGACATAGTGTTATGGATCACCAGTTTATAATTCACTTTGGCTGAGAAACTAGGCTACAAGGAGGATTATAAGAGGTTCATATAAGGTCCCTCAGAGAATAGGAAAAGGACAAGATCTCCTGAGCATATGGGGTGTTGGTGGGGACAATGAATAGAGAACGATCTACAAGAAACAGAAGAGGAGAGAAAAGCACGTGGGAAGATTGTGTCAGGGAAGGAATAGATGAGAGAAAAGGGAGTGAGAGAGACAGAGACAGAAGGAGACACACAGAGAGAAACCATAAAAGAGGGAGCCATTGTAGGGAACCTAAAGAAATGTCCAGACATATACAAGTCTGACCCCAACTAACAATTTGAGGAACAGTGGAAAGGCTACCATAAATGGCCTTCCCTGATAATGAGATTGATGAGTAACTTATGCACCATAATAGAGTCCTCATCTAGTAGCTGATGCAAACAGAAGGAAACAGCTACAACTAAACACTTGGCATAACTGGAATCCATATGCACAGAGGGAGGACAACACCAGGCTGCAGTAACAAATAGAGGCAGCTTATCTGAACATAGAGGAGCTAATGGGCCACCAGAGGGATAGCTGGCAATTCATCATGGGACTGACTCGGATCCACTAAACATGGGTCAAAGATAGAATGCCTGGACAGTCTACGCGACCTTGGAGAGTGGAACTAGTATGTATCCCTGGTGCGCACAAGGGCTTTCGGATCACATTCTCCATGAAGGGATACTCCCTTAACATAGATACAGGAGAAAAATCTTAGTCCCTACTCCAAATGACTTGAAAGATTTAGATTAGCCCTCCTGGAAGGCATCACCCTACATGTGGAGTGTGGAAAGGTAGGAGGGGAAGGGGGTCAGGAGGCATGAGAAAGTGGAAGAGAAAAAGATGGAGGGAGGGAGAGGCAACTGGCATCAATATATAAAATTAAAATAAAGGAATACTTATGTTTTTTAAAATTTACTTTTATTGTGCATTAAATATGTTTGATTTTTTTGTGTTGTATTATCACTCCCTCTTTGCAATGACGCCTCCTTTATTGGTTTGGATGATATTTTGTCCTGTTTTGGAATCTCTTTATGAGGATTTTATTATTTGTTCACATATATTCATGAGAAAAATTGATCTCCAATTCTCTTTATATTTCCCACAACATAGGAAAGCCTTGCTGAGTAAGGTTTGTGAGCTCAACATCATCAGGCAAAGTGGCTATGATCCATTGAATTATTGAAATTGGAATCCCCAAGTCTGTCAACCTGTTGCAATATCCAGATTGTTAAGGGCTATCCAGAAAGCCAAATTTCCACTGTACCCTGTTTCAGGTTAAAGGTATATGATGTAGTAACATCTGACCAAAATTATGTATGAATATTAAAAAAAAAAGCCTGAATGCATGGATATCTGTGTACCTGTGGCATCATAATATAAATTGGGTAAAGTTTCTTGTGTTTTTATATCATGGAATAAGTTGAGAGGTAACATTTCTAACTCTTCTTTGAAAGGCTGGTAAATTCCAATGTTAAAACAATATTTCACTCAGATTTTATTTATTTATTTATTTATTTAAATTCTTACTTATTTTTGGTTGTGAGGCTTGTAATGATTCATTTTATTTCACTATGCATGATAGTTCTATATTCAAATTGTTCATGTGGTGTTGATTGAAATTTGGTAAGTGATACCTATCAAGATATATATTCCCAATTTGGATGAAGTATTTTTAAAGTATTTCTTATGGTTCTGTGGTTTTCCTTGTTGATTATGTCTCCTTTTAATTTCTGATTTTATTAATTGTTATATTCTCTCTCTCTCTTAGTTTTGTCTGTATAGTTGATTTTCACACAAAAATCAAATATGTTTTTCATTCAATAATTTTATTTTTCTTTGTTTCTAATTTGTTAATTTTAACTGTGATTCAATAGTTTCTTCCTGTTTAATCTTCTTGTGTATGTTTCCTCATCATGTGTTTGGGGCATAGATATTAAGAATTGACATGTCATATCAGTGTTTTCCGTTGAATATGGATTGTTCTACCCCATCTCTTTTAATTAATTTTTGTTTTAACCCTATTTTGGTAGATACAAAATTTGCTCAAGAACCTTACTTGCAAAGACTAGTAAATATATCTTGGAAGTAAATGCTACAAGAAATGGAATCAGCTAGAGATGAGGAGGGTCAAAAGGGAGAGTAGTGTGGTAAGAAAACAAAGAAAGCACATAATCACAAGTATATAAAGATACCACTATGAAACCCAATACTCTGTATTTAAACTAAAACTAAAGTTTAAAATTAATGGTCATTGAAGTAGATCATTGGATAGTGGCACTTTATACCAAATTCCAGTGACACAAAATGTTTCCTGGATTGGTAAAACCTGGAAGATAGCACATGTGTACAGGCATGTGTTTGATCAAAAAAAAAAAAAAAAAAAAAAAAAAAAGAAAGAAAGAAAGAAAAATGTAATTAAAACTACACAAGAAAAAATACTTTTAACTAAAAATATAAATTAGGATTAGGAGCTTTAGAGCTATATCAGAGGCCAAGGGTATTTACTGCTATTGCCCAATACCTGTGTTCACTTCCCAGTATCCATGTCTGGTGGCTTATAACCTCCTATAACTCCAACTCCATGTAATCCAGTGCTCGTTTATGGCTTCTGCAAGCAGTCACATGCATTGCATACATTCATACAGACACAATTCACATAATGAAAGCAAATATATGTATTAAAATATAATTAAAGAATAAACTCAACAAGGTATTACGGTACAATCATGCCAGATTTTGAAGGGTAATGGGAATAAAACCATTTCCAGGGCCCAGTCTAGAGGACCTGAGTAAAATATCTGAGATTCATGGTGGAGAGAATAGGCACCAAAAGTTATTTTCTGGTCTACACACACACACACACACACACACACACACACACACACACACACACACACACACTGGGAATGTGAATACATCCAAACCCTTGACTGATGTTTATTACACTGGGCGTTTTGTGGAGAAATGGATAACCAGTCAGGAAAAGAAAAAAAAAATCCCAATATTATTGTGCATGACAGACACAATGCAAACATGTTTTCACTAGTAAAAAAATGCAAAAGAATTTCTTAGGGTAAGCTTGAAGAGTAGAAAGAAAATTAAGACACATGACATATTTTACTTATCTTTTGGAAGGATAAATAAAAACATATTTGCTGGAGTGGTCTTTTGTGTGCTTTTCCAGAATTTGTTTCACTGTGAATCCCAGGCTGTCCTCGAGATGATTTTGTAGACCCAACTACATTCAAACAGAAAGAATTCCCTCTGCCTCCTGAATGTTGAGATTAAAAGGCCTTTGTCACACACTTACAGCTAGTGTCCTTTATAACATTAATGTTCTGTAATTAACAAGAGAAATAATAGCACCCAGTAAACCACGTGCTACCTAATAGTAATAATTGATTTATTGGATTCACCCTCATCCTATGCAACCTCCCTGTTCCTACTCCCAAAGACTCCTCTTCCTGCCTTGGTGGTTTCTCCTCAGCACCTGACTGTCACTCCACACATGTCCTCTCCATGGCCCGTTTTTCTTAGGGAACCTTTCCAGATCACAGGCCTCTCTAATGCTCAAGTTCTTTCCATGCCCTGGAGTCGATTTTCTCTGCTTTCCATAGGTAACCTTCACTTCCCTCCTGGATCTGTTTTTCAGAGATGATCACTCTACACTGACATCTCAAAAGCTGTCAAAGTTGGAAGGCTAAGCCTTGCATTCATTAAGTGACTCCATAAGACAGTGCATGCAAAGGCCTTGAGGAGCTGGGCCAATGGAACCCCCATGTCCCCAGTTGAAAGGGCCCCAACTGCAGAGCCTGGTTCTAAACTTCTTCCCTCCTCTTTATTAGCAAGAAACTACTGCCAATTTTCTCTCTCTTTCTATTTCTGCCCCCAATTGGTTGACATCTACCACTGCCTTCACTCCCTTTCCCAATAAACTCCTGTAGGTTTGTTGAGTTTGTTGGATCCAGTATCATCACTCAATGCTGCAGCAAAGAATGACATGAACAATTAATAATAATAAAAATCTGTAGAAGAACTAACTGTAAGTAGTGAATCTCTTCAGCTAGCTACATTGTTCAGGTTAAGAGCATTTCTTCCTCTTCCAGAGGACTGGACTTCTATTTCTAGCCCCCAAACCTTGTGTCTCAGAACCACCTGTAAATAAAGCTCCTGGTGATGATGATTTCTCCTTATCTCCATGGACTCTTGGATGTGTATGTATATATGTGTACATAATTCAGGGTACTACACACACACACACACACACACACACACACACACATACACACACAGGGTTTCTCTTTGTAGCCCTTGATGTTCTTCAACTCAGAGATACACCCACTTCTGTATCCAGAGTGCTGAGTTTAAAGCTTGAAACATCATTGCTTGGCTAAATTCTCTCTCTCTCTCTCTCTCTCTCTCTCTCTCTCTCTCTCTCTCTCTTCTTATTTTTTTCTTTGTTTTTGTTTTATTTTGTGTTATTTTAGATTTTTGATATAGGGTTTCTCTGTGGCTTTGGAACCTGTCCAGAAATTCCTATGTAGACCAGGCCGGCCTCAAACTGACAGAAATCCAACTGCCTCTACCTCCCAAGTGGTGAGTGGCATCAATGCCTAGCTGCTTAAGTACCTTGAGTAAAGCTCCAGAGAGAAAGTGTTAAGCCTCCTTGTCTAGACTGGAGGTCACTGCCACACTTCCTCTGTGATGCCTAGTTTAAAAACGTGTCCATTTGTGGGGTCCGGTAGATCGAGTTTGAACTTCCTGTAACTCCAGGACTCAGAAAGCTAATGTGGGGAGACAGCCAGTGTTTGAGGCCAGTCTCAGCAACATAGAAAGATTCTGTCTCAAAAAAAAAAAACTAATATAAAAAACCAAAATACATTAGAGGCACACTGACACACACTTGCAACCCAGCACTTAGGATATAGAGGTGGAGGCAGGAGAATCAGGCCTGCAATGTCCTCTTATGCTAATAGAGAGCTCATGATCAGGGTTCACTACATGAAATCTTGTGTACAGAAGGAAAGTATTCACAGACAAGCACAAAAATTTCAAACCAAAGCAGAATAAGTCAAAACCTTATTATCTTTGATACCCGTACTTAGACCGCAGATTTAATCAAGTTGAAACCTAAATATTTTGAAAATATAAAGATATTTAAATTTGGGGAGTATTTGCAGACTGAAAAATAAAGGTTCAAGGGCACCCTTACACAGCAACAAAAGCATATGTAAGATACACAATCACTCATAAACAGGGAAGTCCTCTAACATGTTGAAAAAATAATTAAACCCTAACCCTGACATGTATATTGCAAGTGTCATCTTTTTACTACAAGTTCAGTTTAAAACTGGGTAGTTGGGTACCTGTAGTTAAGATCCAGCAATCCCAGGTATCTCAGATACTAAGACAGTAAATCAGTCTACCTTATAGGCAGGAGTTCCAGACGAGCCATGGGATCAATACAAGAACTAAAAGAAAATTTAAAATTCAAGTAAGCACTTCTCAGGAAGTTTAGACCCTTGAGTATTCAGATATGGAGAAGTACAGTATGTTTTCAGAAAACTGACATAAGTCATGGCAATGAACTTATCATAATTTTGTTAGACTGAATCTCTCTCTGTGCCTATTTGAAATCCTTTTGTTTTTATCACCTTGATATCATGGAACAGAATATCCAACTCATTTAAAAAAATTTATGAGCACATTAGACAACATACTTGTTTTAAATTTAATAAACAAAATTGTTTCTTGTGGATGTGGGGTGCTGATAAGTTTTTTGTACCCAAGACAAATGGTAAATTAAGTATTTTGTTGGAAAACTACTTACACATGTGAGCAATCACAAACTGACACACTGATATCACATAATTAAAATTACCATATGCGAATAGTTTCTCTTATGAGCTCTCATTCCTTTAACCCATGTGTTGAGGGTCTTAAATTCTTGACAATTTTCCTACAACTTGAATTGGTTCATGTAAAAGAAAGCAGGTCTTCTAAAGCCTGAAATCTATTCACCATTGTTTCTTTGAGTGTCTGAACTTCTTGAATCAAATAACTTTCTAGAGACTTCATAGCATCAGTCAGTTTCTTACTTTCTCCAACTACAAATGATTCCATGTTTTTAATCTTCTCATCCTTAGATATTATGTAAACTGCCTTCCAGAAACAATGTTCTATCTGCTAGCTTGCCATTATCCTCAGTCATGGAAGAGATTCTATCATCTTGTCTTTCTATCTGATGTTCCAGTTTTTTAAACTTATTAGTAGCTTCCTCAGACCAGGAACGAGCTGTTTCTGCTAGTTTGTTGCATTGCATTGCATTGCATTGTTTCTGTTCTGGTTATTGAAGTATCTGACATGAAACAAATTCTATCTGTCAGCTTGCCAATGCCATCTTCAATATTCTGAACCTTTCTTTCTATACTTTCTATGCTTTGAATTCTATCATTTTCAATGTTTCGACTCCTTGTCTCTATGCTTTGAATTCTATCATTTTCAATGTTTTGAATCCTTGTTACTAAGTCTCCTATGGTTTGTACAAGTTCCTTATTATTTGCTGTAATCTCAAAACATTTCTTTAAGAATATCATGTTAACGATGAAACCCGTTGCTATTACAAAATAAAAGTACATATTGGTCCAGTCATAAGTTTCTTCTGCTAAAATCCCTTCTACATATGAAGTAAAATAATTCCTAAAGTTCTGCATTGTAAAATTATCTGCCATAGTTATGGAACAATTGATCTCAGATTTTATAACAGCCTAAATTGCAAAGGATGTTACAATTACCTTAGGTGTAATTCTGCTGTCCTGGAACTTTGACGCTTTTAGTTGTAGATCTCAGCTTGTGGTAGATATGCCTGGAGGTGTGCCACCAAATAGCGCCTAGCCGCCGAGGCCCTTCTGATCCCGGTTCTGCCTAGAAGTGTACTGCCAAATATCGTCCAGCAGCAGACGATCCTTCTGATTCTAGTCCCTGTAGAATAGCTCTTAACAAACTATGGCAAGCGAAATTCTGTTAAAAGGAGACTTCTAGAATTGCTGGAACACAAGACTAATGGCAGGAAAACGCGCAAGCAGGGTGGGTGCCGAGCCGCTCTGCTTGCGAATGCAAAGTCCCGTGTGGAAATGGGCAAAAAATGAGAAGCGGTGAGTGCCTTATCAGGTCAATTTTGGCGGCAAAGATCTCCTTTGCCGTAAGGAAGAGATAAATGTCCCAAAGCTGTGGTGAGTCCACTTGGTTAAACCCTGCCATTTGGGGAAGGAGGGGAGCAGCGTTTGCCGCCTGGGTGAAACCCAGGTCCTGTGAAAATCCTAATCCCGCTTCTGACACCAGATATCGTGGTTAAATACGGATCATGATAAACAAATAGACGTTTATTCAGGGAGAAATAACTTAAAACCTGGATGGATGAACACCAGGAAATTCAACCCGATCCTCTCCTGTCCGAGTCACACCAGCAAGAGAGCTTTTCCCGACTCTCCCTCTGACCTCCTTCCACAGGTCACTTCTGCCCATGGCTCCACCCCCAATGGGCATGGTCTGTGCCACAGAAAGACTATCTCACTACAATGAATTATTTTTTAATTTCCTAATTTTATAGTTAAATAAGTACATGCAGTATTCGAGGAAGTGATGGTCTGGCATGATTGACTCCCATAAGGAGGCTTAAAACTCCACTGAACACTGAATAAATAATGACAGATTTTCATAATTAAATGAATAAAAATTAAAATAGTGGATGGTGTTTTATATGTGACTCCTACGAGATTGCTCAAAACTGAAGAGATCATCAAGTTTTTAACCATAGATTTGAACAAAAAAAAAAAATGAATTGTGAGATAATTTCCCATAAGTCACCCCTAGAGAGATAACAAAATGATATCGCCATTGATTTAAAGAAATAAATAAATAATGAAATCACAGGAGTCAATTAACACCAACAAGGTGGATCCAGACTCTGCTCTTCCTGGAGTAGAAAAAGACAGATAGACAGATATGAGAAATGAAATAATCAGATATTTAGATCGTCTTTCAAAATTGAATGACACAAGGTGGTACCAAACCTCAGGGTTCACAGTTTATATAATGAAACAATTTAATAACTACATCTTTAAATATGTAAGTCATTGAAATTTTTGTGTCATCAATTCCTTGGCAGACATGCCAGTCATGATAATGTGCGCTGCCATCACAGCTTTTTAAAATTCCATAAGTCAATAATCAGATAAACATTCTGTCTTCCCTGATGAACTCTGCTGGCCTGATATCATCACCAGCGCCTGAGTCTCTGAGGTGGTGCGGCAGTCCCTGAGATGATGGGCCCATACTGGGCGTAGCAGTAGTAACTAAAATGTTCATATCAGCTCAAAAGATGGCTGCAGCAGGGACATCACCAGCAGAGCTGAGACAGAGCATTTCGTCCATGTTCTGGGTCATCATCCATTCTGTGAATTCTCGGTGATGGAGCCGACCTCCTTGTGCCACTATTTCTTCTCATCGAAGATCACAACCAATGTTGTACCCAGAAAACCATGCCTGCCTTGGTGAAGTCTTGGTACTTCGCGGAGGGCATCATGGAATCTTCTGGACTCAGTCATTCTGCATCCCTAAGTACTCTGGGTGATGCATAGATCATGCAGAAACTGCTGTGTCCATGTCTACAACCTTGCTAACCTCGTCCCTGACAGATATTTGCACCCTAATTAGAATGTCATTGTCCATCGGTTAAATAATTTACATAACTAAATAAGTCAGTAATAGCTAACTGTCACAATAAAGAGGTGACGTAGCATTTAACTGGCAGGGCAGAATGGCCAGACTCCAGTCAGGAAGGGTGTCTTCATCATCTGTTGAAACAATTAATCATAAAATATGATGATACGACATATTAACTCCCCAAGAGGGAGATTTACAAGACTCTTCATGGAATAGAGGATTATACGTTTACCTAACTATGCAAACATTTACATTATCTTCAGTCTAAACAAAAACTGTCAATTGAAATAATTTAATTATGTAATTAGATTATCTGAGTCACCAAATTCCAGGTGTCATGGATGATATAATCACTGTTTTACCTAACTAAATAATCAAAAAATGAGTTGATGTAACATGGTCTACTTCCTTAAGGTAGCTCCAAACCAGAGAAGTAAACATTGATGTCATGATTAATTTAAATGTTTTCCTTCATAATTAATATGTAGGTGGTCTAAAATAGTTGACTCGCACATCCTGGAACCAGAATCCACTAATCATGTATGATCTAAGATCCTATTTTAATAATTAAATTATAACATGATCAGAGGATGAAATGGTCTGACATACTTGACACAATTTTCTCTCACTTGACTTCCACAAGGTTGTATGAATCTCCCCAGTTCATCCCTTATGTAATCGCAGAGTTTAGTACTAAAATGTGTAAATGCAGACATGTCGTAGTGTATGCAGGGCTTTAGAAGATATCACAAATTTAATGTTGGACAGCTGCCTCAAGAGAGATGGACTGCATTCCAATTATCCCTCAGAATACGCTAACAAATGGATTACTGCCTTCCTGAAGGAAGTTGTCAATGGAAAACTCACCTTTTGATGAATAATTGTGAGTCCTATTATCATTTAAACCATTATAGTACTTCTTAGGAGACAGAGCATTCATAAACAGAAGTCTTTGAACTGTTTCTCCACAGACTATGTTCTCTGATATTAGGTAATCTTGAATCATGTAACCAGTAAAAGCTGTAGGCAGACTTCCAGAGATTCAGCTATGACTTGGTGAGGTGAACCACATGGTGTCTTCAAAAGTTTTAGGAGACAGTTGTCTTGGGAGATTGTAATGTCCCATGATAACACTTCATCCAAGCTGCTCTCTGGTCCTTGGCCCATGATACCAGGATACAGAATGCAAGCAGGTTTTCCAGGCAACATTTATGATCCAAAGTTCTGTCACATTCTAGTGCACCTCCAACATGTTAAAATTAGCATACCCACCGATGGACTAACCTTACAGCCTCACTGATTTTCTCACTAACAATGCAGTGCTCTTTTTTGAGTTATACCTATATATCAGTCTCTGCAGCTACAACCTGCCTATGGTGATTTAAGCATGAAAACGAAAGCATCATTATGCCATTCAAGTATACTGATGATTACTTAAACCTATTTTCTAGGCTTCAATTTTCTCATATCCAGAACGGAAACAATAACATTAATTGCCTCTACCATTATCCTTTTCTATTGACTGAAAATAAAATAAATTCTCCTCACTCTCTTTCCTTTAGTGCAGCTTGATCTCATGGTTTCTCCAAGTTGTTTTGATTTTCATTTGGCTGATGACTAAGGATTTTGAGCACTGTTTTATGTTTCTTTCAGTCACTTTTGATTTCTCAATTGATATTTCTCTATTGAGTCCTGTATCCCTCTTTCTAGTATTGTTACATATAGTTATTTTGAGTTGATGGTGTGTCATGTTATCAGCCTGACAGAGTTCATTAGATAAGATTCTCTGAACTTGAGATTATTAAATTATACAATTTGTAAAATTGGGGTTGACTTTTTCCTTCAAGGGTCAGGTCGTTCCCAACCACTCAGAAACTGATGATGCAGAAACAACACAGTTTTTTTTTTTTTTAGATCGTTTAATCATTTGATTGTTAAAAATCTATTATTACATAATCAGTAATCACTGGATAACCCAGTGTAGCTCATTCTCGGGGCAAGGCTTCTGGGACCAATCTCCTGCTGTGTCAATTGCACAGCAGCCAAATGACAGATAACATCATCATTACTTAAGCAAACAAATAAGTTAATAATTGGATAGTCCTGCATACTTCACTTTCATAAGATGGATCAAAACTCCAATGATTGTCAAGGAAGTAGTATTTAGATAATTAAATAATGCCACATGATTGACTACCAGGGAGGAATGGCCACACTCCAGTCATGAAGAACAAAATCTTCATCGATTTAAATAATTAATATATAATGAAAAATGATTGAATAATGACATGGTGGTAAATACTTAAATACTCATGGAGTACTCAGACTGATCTCTTCCTGGAATAGTGATTTATTTAAAAAAATAAATTGATAATTAGTTGGTATTTTAGATTAACACTGACGAGGTGGCACCAAATTCCTAAACATATCACTGATGTAATGATCTATTTACATAGCTAAATGATGAATTTATGAGATGAAGTTATATCATCTACTCCCAAAAGCTGACTCCAAAAGAGACTCATGGCCCACATCATTATCTGTGTTTTAAATACGTTAAATAAATAATGAATTATTATTTAATGTCCTAGTTTAACAGTTAAATAAGTCAGTGTAGTATTAGATGATGTGATGGTCTGGTACAATGGTCTCCCATAAGGAGGCTCAAAACTCCAGTAATCACTGAATGCATAATGACAGATTTTCATAATTAAATGAATAAACATTAAACAAGTGGATGGTGTTTTATATGTGAAGCCTAAGAGATTGCTCAATACTGAAGTGTCATTGAGTTCTTAATCATAGATTTGAACAAAAAATAAATGAATAAAGAGTTAATTTCTCATAATTCACCCCTAGAAAGATAACAAAATGATATCAACATTGATTTAAATAAATGAATAAATAAATAAATAAATAAATCACAAGAGACAACTTAACACCAACAGGGTGGATCCAGACTCCACTCTTCCTGGAGTAGAAAAAGACAGGTTTGAATAATAAAAAAATCAGATCGTTAGATCGTCTGTCACACTTGAGTCACACAAGGTGGCACCAAACTTCAGGGTTCACAGATTATATAATAAAACAATTTAATAATTGCATCTTTACATCTGTAACTCATTGACCTATTTTGTATCATCAATTCCTGGGCAGACTTGCCAGATATGAAAAAGTATTCTGTCATCATGGATTTTTAAAATTCTGTAAGTTAAGCTTCAGATAATCATACTGTCTTGCCTGATGAATTCTGTTGCCCTTATATCATCACCAGCACCTGAAGCTCTTTTGTGGTGCGACAGGATCTGAGATAATGGGCCCATTCCTGGTATAGCAGTAGTATCCAAAATGTTGATATCAGCTGAAAAGATGGCTGCAGCAGGGGCAACTCCAACATAGCCGAGAGAGAGAGATGTTCTGCGGTGTTGTGGGTCTTCATCCTTTTGCAAGTTCTTGGTGATGGTGCTGACATCCTTGTGCTACTACTAATTCTCATCGTAGATAAATACCAATGTGAAGATGTGGAGGAAGAGCATGGAGTCAACACCCAGACCACCATGCCTGCCTTGGTGAAGTCCTTGTACTCTTCGGAGGGCAACATGCAATCTTCTGGACTCAAACATCCTGCATGCCTAGTACTCTGGGAGATGCATAGATCATTCAGAAGAGGCTCTGCCCATGTATACAACTTTCCTAACCTCGTCCCTGACAGATATTGCACCCTAATCATAATCGGTGATGGGATGGCATTGTCTGTCATTTAAATAATTTAAAGAATTAAATAAGTCAGTAGTAGCTAACTGTCACAATAAAGAGTTGATGTAGCATGGCAAGACTCCAGTCATGAAGGAGGTCATCATCATCAATTGAAACAATGAATCATAAAATATGATGATAGTGCACATTAATGCAACAAGAGGGAGCTTTACAAGTCTCTTCATGGAATGGAGGATTTTTTGTTGACATAACTATATAAATATTGACATTATCTTGGGTATTAACATGAATTGTCAATTTAAATACTTTAATTATGTAATTAGATGATCTTTGGCACAAAATTCCAGGTGTTATGGATGATATAATCATTGTTTTATATAATTAAATAATCAAATAATGAGTTCATGTAACCTATGGTTGCTCCAAACCAGACTCGTGAACGATGCTGTCATGATTAATTTAAATATTTTAGCTACATAATTGATACTTAGATCGACTATAATAATTGCCTCCCACATCGTGGAAACTCAATCCACTGGTTATGGATTATCTAATGTCCTATTTTAATAATCGAATAACAACATAATCAGAGGATGAAACGGTCTGCCATACTCGGCACAATTGACTCTCACTTGACTCCAACATGATTGTGTGAAACTCCCAGGTTCATCCCTTTTTTAATCGAAGAGTTGAAAAGTTAAATGTTTAAATGCTGAAATGTCATTGTGTACACAGAGTTTTTAGAAGATAGCATGTGTTTAATGTTGGACAGCTTCCTCAAAAGAGATGGACTGCAATTTAACAATCCCTAAGTCTACTCTAACAAATGGATTACCACCTTCCTGAAGGAAGTTAGCAATGGAAAACTTACGTTTTGATGAATAATTGTGAGTCTCATTAACTATTTTTGCATAGTTTTACTTCTTAGGAGAGAGAGCATTCATAAACAGAAGACTTTGAACTTTTCTCCACAGACTATGTTCTCCGATATTTAGGTAATCTTGAATTTGGTAACCAGTAAAAGCTTTAGGCACACTTCCAGAGATTTGGCTATGACTTTGTTAGGTGAATCAAATGCTGTCATTAAAAGTTTTAGGAGATAGTAATATTGGGAGAACTGTAATGTCCCATGATAACACTTTCTCGAAGCTGCTCTCTAGTCCTTGGCCCCTGATACCAGGATACAGAATGCAAGCAGGTTTTCCAGACAACATTTATGAACCAACATTCTGTCACGTTCTAGTGCCCCTCACACATGATAAAAGAAGCATACCCACTGATGAACTAACCTTACAGCCTCAGTGATTTTCTCACAAAAACAAAGCAGGCCTCTTTCTTTTGAGTTGTACATACCAACCAGTCTCTCAAGCTACAACCTGACTATAATGACATCAGCATGAAAACAAAAGCATCATTATGCCACTCAAGTACATTGATTAGTATTTTAAACCTGTTTACTATGCTTCAATTTTCTAATTTCTAGAATAGAAACAATGCAATGAATGGCTTCTACCATAATCCTTTTCTTTATTGTACACAAAATAAACTCCTTTTCACACTCTTACCTTTATAGGAGCTTGATCCCATGGATACTCAGTGTTGTTTAGATTTGCTTTTGGCTGATAAATAAGGATTTTTAGTACTGTCTTATGATAATTTCAGTCATTTTTGATTCATCAATTGATAGTTCTCTATTAAGTCCTGTACCCTGCTTTCTAATATTGTTATTTAGATTTATTTATTGTCGGTGGTGTTTCATGATATCAGCCCAACAGAGTTCATTAGATGAGATTCCCTCATCAGGAGATTATTCAGTCATTCCATGTTTAAAATTTGTAGTGACAGTGTCTTTCTTGGGTCAGTTCTGTTGCAACCTCTCAGAAGCTGATGATGCGAAACAATACGGTTTTTATAAAAAATCGTGTAATCATTTGATTGTTAAAAATCTACTATAACGTAATCAGTAATCACTGGATAAGGCAGTGTCCCTCATGCTCTGGGAAATGATTCTGGTACTGATCTCCTGCTGTGTCAATCGCACAGCAGCCAAATGAGGGATGATACCATCATTACCTTTCATAAGATGGAACCAAACTCCAGTGATTGTCAAGAAACTAGTACTTAGATAATTAAATAATGCCACACGATTAACTCCCAGGGAGGAATGGCCAGACTGCAGTCATGAAGAACAACATCTTCATCGATTTAAATAATTAATATATAATGAAAAATGATTGAATAATGACATGGTGGTGCATACTTAAATCTCACATGGAGTAGTCAGACTGATCTCTTCCTGGAATAATAATTTATTTGAAAAATTAAATTGATAATTAATCTGTTGGCGTTTTATATGAACAGGGACGAGATGCACCCAAGGTCCTTAACCTATCGCTGATGTTTTTATCTATATACATAGCTAAATGATGAAGTAATGAGATGAAGTTACATCATCAACTCCCAAAATCTGCTCCAAAAGGGACTTATGGTCCATAAAATAATCTTGTGTCTAAACAAGAAGTGTCAATTTAAATAATATAATTATGTAATTAGATGATCTGTGGCACCAAACTCCAGGTGTCATGGATGACATAATCATTGTTTTATCTAACTAAATAATCAAATAAAGAGTTGATATAACATCATCCACTTTCTTAACGTGGCTTTAAAACATACTCGTGAATATTTCTGTAATGATTAATTTAAATACTTTAGTTACATAATTAATATATAGATGGTCTAAAATACTTGACTCCCATATCATGAAACCATAATCCACTTATCAAGGGTTATCTATAGTCCTATTTTAATAATTAAATCATAACATGATCAGAGGATGAAATGCTCTGCCATACTCGACACAATATATTCTCACTTGACTCCCACACTGTTGTGTGAAAGTCTCCGGTTTATCCCTTATGTGATCACAGAGTTTAGTAGTAAAATGAGTAAATGCAGACATGCCATTGTGTATGCATGGTTTTAGAAGATATCGCATATTTAATGTTGGACGGCTGCCTCAATACAGATGGACTATAATCCAATTATTCCTCAGTCCACTCTAACAAATGGATTACCACCTTCCTGAAGGAAGTTAACAATGGAAAACTCACCTTTTGATGAATAATTGTGAGTCTTATTATTTTTGAATCCATATTTTTTTTCTTCTTAGGAGAGCATTCATAAACAGAAGTCTATGAACTCTTTCTCCACAAACTATGTTCTCTGATATTAGGTAATCTTGAATTGGGTAACCAGTAAAAACTGTAGGCAAACTTCCAGAGTTTTGGCTATGACTTGGTAAGGTGAATCATATGCTGTCTTTAAAATTTTAGGAGATCGTTTTCTTGGAAGATTGTAATGTCCCATGATAACACTTCATCGAAGCTGCTCTCTGGTCCTTGGACCACAATACCAGGATACAGAATGAAAGCAGGGTTGCCAGGCAACATTTATGGTCCAACATTCTGTCACATTCTAGTGCACCTCCCACATGCTAAAATTGTGATACCCACCGATGGACTAACCTACAGCCTCACTGATTTTCTCAAAAACAAAGCAGGCCTTTTTTTCTGAGTTATACCTATTTATCAGTCTCTCAAGCTACAACATGCCTATAGTGATTTAAGCATGAAAACGAAAGCATCTTTATGCCAATCAAATACATTGATGAGTATTTAAACCTATATTCTATGCTTCAATTTTCTCATTTACAGAATGGAAACAATACCATTTATTACCTCTACCATAACCCTATTTACTGAAAAAAAATTCTCCTCACTGTCTTACCTTTAGAGCAGCTTGATCTCATGGTTTCTCAGAGTTGTTTTGATTTGCATTTGGCTGATGACTAAGGATTTTGAGCACTATCTTATGTTTCTTTCAGTCACTTTTGAGTTCTCAGTTGTTAATAATTCTATATTGAGTCCTGTATCCCACTTTCTAATATGGTTATGTAGAGTTATTTTGAGTTGGTGGTGTGTCATGTTATCAGCCTTAAAGAGTTCATTAGATAAGATACTCTGATCCTGAGATTATTGAATTATTCAATTCGTAAAATCAGTGTTGACTGTGTCCTTCATGGGTCAGTTCTGTTGCAACCTCTCAGTAACTAATGATGAAGTAATAATACAGTTTTTTTAAAAGTCATTTAATCATTCCATCCTTAAAAATCTATTGTTACATAATCAGTAATCACTGGATAACTCAGTGTCCCTCATTCTCTGAGCACTGCTTCTGGTACCAATCTCCTATTGTGTCAATCGCACAGCAGCCAAAACCATAATGGATGACAAAATCATTATTTATATAATCAAATAAGGAAATAATTGGATAGTCTTGCATTCTTCAATTTCATAAGATGGAACCAAACTCTAGTGATTGTCAAGGAAGTAACACTTACATCATTAAATAATGCCACACGATTAACTCCCAGGGAGGAATGGCCAGACTTGATTCATGAAGGACAACATCTTCATGGATTTAAATAATTAATATGTTATGAAAAATAATTGATTAATGACATGGTGGTGCATACTTAAATCCCACATGCAGAAGTCAGACCATTCTCTTACTGTAATAATGATTTATTTAAAAACTTAAATTGATAATTAATTAGTTGGCGCTTTATATTAACTCTGACAAGATGGCACCAAACTCGTGAACCTATGGCTGATGTAATGATCTATTTCAGTAGCTAAATAATCAAGTTATGAGATGATGTTACATCATCAACTCCAATAATCTGACTCCAAAAGGAACTTATGGTCCATAACATCACCTTTATTTTAAATAAGTTAATTAAATGATGAATTATTATTTAATTTCCTAATTTTACAGTTAAATAAGTAATTGTAGTATTAAATGATGTGATGGTCTGGCATGACTAACTCCCATAAATAGGCTCAAAGCTCCAGTGATCACTGAATAAATAATGACAGATTTTCATAATTAAATGAACAAAAATGAAACAAGTAGATGGTGTTTTATACGTGACTCCTATGAGATTGCTCAAAACTGAAGAGATCATTGAGTTTTTAACCATAGATTTGAACAAAAAAATGAATAATGAGGTAATTTCTCATAATTCAACCCTAGAGTGATAACAAATTATATCACCATTGATTTAAATAAGTAAATAAATAAATAATGAAATCACAGGAGACAATTAACACCCACAAGGTAGAAAAACTTGTTCAGATGAATTCATTTTTCTAAATTAAATCCTACATGATTTCATTCTTTTACATGTACCAGTTCATGATGAAGGAATATTGTTGTTTGTATAAGTGCCTTGGAATGTGGATCAAGTATGAGCGCTCACAAGAGAAAATATTCATGTGTGGAAAACTGTGATTACAGATTTGATTTCATTTTAATCATGTGATTTCAGTGTGTTGGATTGTGACTGTGATTGCTTGTTTCCAAGATGGTTAGACCCTTGAGTATTCCTTGATCAGGAACTCCAGAACATTCTCAAACATCAGACATACGTCCTCGCAATGAGCTTGTCATAATTTTGCTTTTCCATTCTCTATGCTGTACATATTTCACATCCTTTCATATTATCTTGATAACAGGTAATAGGAAACAACTTACAGTAAAGAAAACACATCTCATATAAACAATTTGATGAATAATTTAGATATCATACTTGTCTTTAGTTTCAATTAACTACATTGTTTCATTTGAAGATGGGGTATTAATAAGTTCACTAGAAACAAGAGAAATGATAAATGTGTGTTTTCTTGGGAGACAACTTACACAGATGAAAATAAAGAAACGTGGAAAGTGTCCTACTCAAGAAAATATACTTTCTTATCTGACAATGCTGCAACACAAGAAGAGGTGAGGGGGAGAGAAAGAGGGAGGAAGAGAGGGAGAGCACAACACATACTTCTCCACTTTCTGATCATGTATTCAGAAACAAACAATCATTATATGAGACAGATTCTGACTTCCTCAGGAGATGATCTGAGAATAAAGCCTGGATTCAGAAGAAATTTTCCCTCTGACTGGTGGGTGTGCTAGAGGCTCTGATTGGTTAGTAAAACCTGAGTGACAGGACCATGTGTGCACAAGAGACACAGTCCATTGAGGGCGGCTTTGGGAAGGTTACCAAATATTTCAAATTTTTAGCATATATATAAAAGCCTATAGAGCTTCTACCTAAACAAACCAGACTCCCTGGGTATATGGGTGTTGTTTTGATTCTCACTAATTTTTCTGGCTAGGATTGATGGGGGGGGGAGAGAAAGGAGTTCATGGGCTCACACTCAGGAGGTGTGGGTGAAGAAATTTTCTCTTAGCTGCCATCCTGTTCCTTGAGGTGTCATAGAATGTGGTTTGGGCAAGGTGCAGTTAGCACCGTGCCAAGCCAGATCTCTATGAGTTCAAGGCCAGCCTGGTCTACAGAGTTCCAGGACCAGCTCAAAAACTACAGAGACCCTGTCTCAAAGAAACAAATAGATAGATTGATGATGCCCATATGTAGATGTTGTCTAAGAACTGTAACCTGACACATACATTTACAGTCAATGGTCTGTTTCTCAAACCTCTGACCTGACATAACTGTGTCAAGCAGGATTGGACACATGACAGTTTCCTCATTGCCAATTAAATATTAATTGCCTCAAAATAACCTTCCAAAATTGTTCACCCAAACTGATCTGTATTCATACACATGACAGGGATGAAAACTTGCTGAAAAATTACAGAATCACTACCCCTATCAGAGTCTGGTCCTTTCTCATACTAAATCGCCTGAATTTTTCTCAATTTTTTCCTACATTGTACACAATAAACCATGCCTCCTACTCTTGCCTGGAGGCAGAAAAAAAAATTGGTCTACAAGTGAATTGATTTCCTATGACCACATTGTTTATGACTTCATGATGGAAAGTGGAAAAATTTAAATCTCTTATGTGGAATAGTTACTTAAGAATTTTGGAGATGTAATATATAGCACAGATGTTCATTGCTTTGGAGAGTAAAAGACTTGTGTCAAAGCCAATTGATTCAACATGGAGAGTTTGCCTCAGCAACATTATTTTCTAACAGGATGAAAATGCAGCTGTTCTCCGTTCCTAGGGAGAAATTCCTTCACACACTTGGGAGATTAAAAAAGAAAAATCTCTTTAATGATGGCATACATACATCTCTAGCTAATGCTCAAAGTATACCCAGATTAGATACATTCACATTCCACATACAAAATCATCCTTAAGTGTCTTTTGGGTCCATGGTTCAAGTTACACTTTGAACAAATTAAAGAGAGACAGGGAACTTGTAGTTGTAGACACTGAGATGTATGGGAGGATTATATGGCAAAGAAACATCCTAGAGTAATTTCTTAAATACATCATTGACCTGGTCTTGAACTCATTATGATCTGCCAGCCTCTACCTTCAGAGTGCAGGGATTTAAGCTTCTTCAGAATAGCATCTTGTATACTACGCCAAGGGGGGATGGGAGGAATGGAAGAAAATAGGGGACTTCTATGAAGTAGCAGGAAGCATCAGACCATGGGACAAATTCTGGAGGCAGCTACTCAAATAACACTATACAAGAGGAACACAGGGTATCTCAAGAACATTACTGACTAAGCCCAAGATGGCATTTCCATCAATAATGACAGATCTACATGGTTGGAAAGCTTAGGTTCTCAGGATCTGAAGCAAACCCTCCATGAAAGCTGTGACTGCAGAACATTACCAGCTCTACCAAGCACACTCCTGGTTTTAGAGAAAGCTCTGCTTTTTTGTCAATATATTAGGCCCTTAGGGAAGCCTCCCAAGAATGTTCCTCCTCCCTGACTGAGTGCCTAAATGAAAGCCATGTGATGAACTGCATGATAGGGCAAGTCCTTAACATGACAATGATTTGATTCTCAAATAGTTTTCACCTGGTGTCCTATTGCCCACATGGAATAACAATGCTTGTCTCAAGAACACTGTAACTTCATGGCACAACTGGCTTTAAGGTTGCTTTTGACAGTGTAATGCCTCCTTGAGCACCTTGTTAGAGGCCTGTTTTTCATAGAACAATGGACATAGTAGCAGATTATAAATCAAAGGTGGCTCATTTGTAACAGTTTAGACCCAAATGTCTAGACAATACTCTTAAATAAATGTGTATTCTACCATCCTGATTTCTAGCAGAACTGGTTATTATACAATTGTCTTTGGAGTGTCTTAGAGGCAGTCGTCTGTAAGCTAAAATCTACCTTGTGAGACTTAGGATTTATTTCCAACATTTGGTAAATCATTTATACAAACAATTTTACTCATCTACATCATGGCATGTAAGTAGAGTACACTGAACAAAAGGGAAGCCTTTTACAACAGCCACAGTAATACATGTCAACAAATAAATGTAAAATGCAAAGTGCTAAATGTCTTGAAGATACTAGAGAAATGAGGCCTCTCCAAGTTTGGCAACCTTTAGGATAAACATAGTAAAAATGGCAATCTTGGCAAAACCTAACTACAGATTCAATGCAATCCCCATTAAAATCCCACCACAATTCTTCACCAACTTGAAAGGATAATAATGGAAATATGAAAAAAAGACCCAGGATAGCCAAAACAACCCTATACAATAAAAGAACTTCAGAAGGCATCAGCATTCCTGACTTTAAGTTCTACTACTGAGGTATAGTTCTGAAAACATCCTGGTATTGGCACACAATTACACAGGTGGACCAATGGAATCGAATTGAAAATCCTGATATTAACCCACACAACTATGAATGTCTGATTTTCGAAAAGCAGCTAATGTTATACAATGGCGCGAGGACAGCCTCTTCAACAAATGGTGCTGGCACAATTAGATGAGGGTGTGTAGAAGACTGCAGATAGATCCATGTCTGTCGCCATGCACAAAACTCAAATCCAAATGGATCAAAGACCTCAACATCAATCCAGCCACATTGAACCTCTTAGAAGAGAAAGTAGGAGATGCTATTGAACAAATTGGTATAGGAGACCTCTTCCTGAACATAACTCCAGGGGCACAGACACTGGCAGCAACAATTAATAAATGGGAGCTCTTCAAACTTAGAAGCTTCTGTAAGGCAAAGCAGACTGTGGACAAGACTAAACTGCCACCCACAGACTGGGAAAAGAATTTCACCAATCTTATATCAGACAAAGGGCTGATCTCCAAAAAAATACAAAGAACTCAAGAAACTAGTTAACAAAACACCAAATAACCCTATTTAAAAAATGGGATACAGAACTGAAGAAAGAATTCTCAATAGAGGAAATCAAAATGGCTGAAAGACACTTAAAGAAGTGCTCAAAATCTTTAGCTATCAGGGAAATGCAAATCAAAACATCTTTGAGATAATATCTTAATCCTGCCAGAATGGCTAAAATTAGAAACACCAATGACTACTCATACTAGACAGGATGGGAGTGCAAACTCTTACAGCCATTTTGGAGATCAGTATGGTGGTTCCTCAGGAAAATGGGAATTAGTTTACCACAGGACCCGGCCATCCACCTCTTAGGCATATACCCAAATGAACCACATCCATGCCACAAAGACATCTGTTCAACTATGTTCTTAGCAGCATTATTTGTAATAGCAAGAATGTGGAAACAACCCAGAAGCCCCTCAATTGAAGAATGGTTAATGAAGATGTGGCACAACTACACAATGGAATACTACTCTGCAGAAAAAAGTAATGGTATCTTGAAATTCGCAGGCAAGTGAATGACACTTGAAGAAACCATCAAGAATGAGGAAACCCAGACAAAAAAAGAGGAAAATAGTATGTACTCACTCATATATATGGATTTTAGACCTAGAGCAAAGGATCACAAGCCCTTAATTCACACCATCAGAGGAACTAGGATACATGGTGTATTCTCAGAGATCCATATAAAGTCACTCACAGAAGCGGAAAGGGACAAGTCCCCTAGAGCACAGGGGAAGTGGGGGGGGTCAGTAAATGGAGAGAAAAGTGGGAGAATGAGAATGGGAGGAGAGGAAAATATGTGCGACTAGGAAGATTTAGCCCTGTTAGGAATAGAAGACAGGAGAGAGAGAGAGAGAGAGAGAGAGAGAGAGAGAGAGAGAGAGAGAGAGAGGACATGTAATAGGAAGCCAGTATTGGTTTGAGGATAAAATTGCACACAAAAAAAGGCCTAGAGAACTACAAGACTGCCACCCACTAACAGTTTGAAGTTCCTTTGAAAGGCTACCATAAATGCCCTTCCTGGATATAGAGATCAACAACTAACTTATACATGGAGCCCTCATCTAATTCCTGTTGGAAACAGGAGCAAACACCCATACATAAACATGAGTCAAACTAGAACCCAGATGCAGATGGAGAGGACAAGACCAGACACAAACACATAGAGACAGCTTACCTGAACAGGGAGGAGGTCATGGGCCACCAGACTGAGAGCTGGGAAGCCAGCATGGGGCTGACTCAAGCCCTCCTGAATATGGGTCTCAGCCAGAAGGACTGAGAAGTCTAAAAGACCTCAGACAGTGGAGCCAGGATGTATCCCTGGTGCACAAAAGGACCTTGAGAGCACATCCCCCATTGAGGAATAACTGCCTTAACCTTGAGACAGGAGAGAAGCCCTAGTCCCTACTTCACATGACCTGTCAGATCGACAGGACCCCAACTGGATGGCATTCCCCTACATATGGAATTGGCATGAGGGGATTGGAGGGTATGGTGGTTAGAGTGCATGTGAGAGGGCAGATAGGGTTAAATTGAGGGAAGGAGGGAGGGAGGAAGGGACATAGGGAGGGAAGGAGAGGAAACTGTGATCGACATGTAAAATAATAAATTAAATAAAAATGATCACTGTTACAAATATGTTCAACAATTTCTCTTAAATTATCTAGTACAAATCACTTATTCAATTTTAATAGGAATTTTTGGGGTTAATGGATTGTCTTATCTATAGTGTACTTAATTTTTTAATTGAAATTTTAAAGGAATTTCAAATTTAAAACAGCATTGTGCAGTGAGTTGACTTGTCTCAAATCCTATTAAAAAGGCATTTCAAATTAAATAAGGAAGTCTCTTGCACTCCAAACATGTCTTTTCTAATGCCTCACACCCTGCATTCATAGAGAACAGACTATGTACTTTGCTTATCATGAATTAAGATTTACTTTTAGTTAGCCAGCAGGTGGAGCCATAACATGCCTAAAACAGAAATCATACTGCAAATGTCTTTCCTCAGACACCAAGTTTGTTTTAGTTTCTTCACTAAACTCTATAAATAAAGAAAATAACATCTTCAAAAAAAAAAAAAGAAAAAGAAATTTACTGAAATCAAAGCAAAAATATCTGTTATATGTGTGTGTCTGTAATGTAACTGCAGGTTTTCAGACAATGGCATTTGTCTGTAGACTGGACGTCAACTTTGTGCGATCTATTTTGGTCTACAACTAGTGAAACACGAGAATCATGAAATTCTAATTTTCTCAGGAAACTCATTGTGGAAAAAGACTCATGTCTTCCAAATGAGAACGTCTGTAATAAAGAAACATTGACTTCTTATCTGACCACATTATAGGAAAAACAGGAACTGAGAATGTGGGAGGGTGTTAAATATGGGGAATATTCACTATTTGGCTTACTTAGATTATTTAGTTTTGCATATATTTGCCTTCTTTCAAAGTCTGTTTGGACCCTTTGGATGCATTATTAAACATATATTTTCTTTATTTTTCCAAATTAGTCAAACAAAATAAATATGATTTAAAATTTCATAATTTTGTCATTTTCCTTTTTGTATTAAATATTCTCTTCTTTTTAAGAATAGTGTTACTGTGACTCCCTGCATGGCCCAGAATGCACCAATATAGATGGAAGTTTTCCTAGGACATCAGAGAGATCTGTCGATATTGACTACAGAGTGCATGTAACTAGCTATGTTAATTTAATTAATTGGCTTACTGAGGATACGTGACTGACCCTCACCAGTTAGGGTAACTAGGTCACAGGCTCTGGTGGTCACTTCAGCAACAGAAAAAAATTTCTTATCAAATACATCATTTTTGCCTCAAAGTTCACTGATTCCCAAATATGAGAAATATTATCTTCCTCACCCTTGAGTCTGTTTTAACTCATCAAAGATCCTGGGAAAAATACTGCCTTATCCTGCAAATGTTGAAACCCAGGTTGACAGAAATAAATGGATTTTGAGTATTGTTAACTGTAATTCCTCATCCCATCATTCTAATGTCTCACTATGGGAAACTGAAGCCACCTTAACCAGGCATGGTGGCAGAGGCCTGTAATCATGGTTCTTAGAAAGTGGAGGTGGGTGTTTCAGGATTACAAAGTCATCCAAGATAAAAACAGTTCATGGGGTATAGTGGGAAGACCAAAGAACAAAGATTGACTATGCTTTGTTATGGACACTGTACATAATCTTCCCCAAAGCTCTAGCAATTCAGGGCCTTGTCACCAGCAATTGTTATCTAAGCTACTTACCACCCCATCATTCTTATTCTTGTTAATGTTTCCTGACTAAGGTAGCCCAGATCATTTTGTGTCCAGATGTGTAGAGTTCAGAGAGAGAAATTATCCTGAAATTGGAAGAATTAGCCACAGGCAAGGATGAGCTCCATGATTGCATATGCAATACCACATGTTCAGTCCTCAAAACATATATACATAACCAAGAGAAGTGAACTCTATTGATTTTCATTGTATGTTTGTGCATATATATTCACAAGTGCTTAACAAGAAAGGAATTTAAAGGGAAGAACATGGGAAGGGGTGGAGAAAAGGCAGGAAGGAGTAAATTGGTGACATACATTTTAAATAAAAGTTATGAGAATATATTTTAAATAATGAAGATGGCTAGAAATACAGCTTAGCACTCAAGAGCACTAGGTGTTATTACAAAGGACACAAGTACCATTCCCAGAAACCATAGCAGATAGCTATCTTCTGTAACTTGACTTCCAAGGGAGATGGTACCCTATACCAGCCTTTGCATGTACTGTGCCCTGGTGGATGGAGGAAAAGAACCACATACATTAAATAAACGAAAGTAAAAATGGAATTCTCTACAGTGGTGTCACAGCCCTTTCATAGACATCAGGTACACCTAGTTAAGATGATCTTCTGGTCCTGCATGGAAGCATCCATGATGTTCCTGTGAGGTATCATGCTCAGAGATTAATATAAGCCATATTCTGAGGTTAAAAGTGCTCAAATGGACTGCTTATCTAAGAACAGCATTCAGGGACAGATATGTGAATTTTCCTTGATGTTTTCTGTATTTGTGTCTTCTGCCCTTTGTATGTGTGAGATTCATAGACTCTGATACATCCTTAAAATATATTGAGACAACTTTATAATGCATGTTGTAACTTCTGGTCTAAAAGATAGATTTTCCTCTTTAAGTCTTCATCTGTCTCAGTGGCTGCACTTGCATTCTGTTGTCCCTATTTAAATTGTTTGATGTAGGTGCTGGGGCCTGTAAGAGACTTAAGGGTGATATCATACATAGGTTGTCCCTTTTATTGTACATATTTACAATTTGGTCTTTAGGGCATGTTCCCCACCCTGCTCCCAAATAAATCACATACAGGGGCTTATTCTTATTTGTGAATACCCGACCTTCCTTAACTTGGCTTGTTTCCTGCTAGCTTTTCTTATCTTTAAATTATCCCGTCTATCTTTAGCCTCTGGGATTTTTCCATTCCTTAATTCTGTGCATCTTACTTTCATTTTTGCTCTATTTTAGAATATCTGGATGTGCCCTGATTTTCTTGCTCCTTCATCTCCCCTGCTGGATTTCTCATATTTATTCTCTCTGCCTTCCAACCTTTCCTATCATTTCTTCTGCCTTGATATTGGTCAGTCAGCATTTTATTAGGCCTTCCGGTGCTCCAGACATGCAAATTACCACAGCTTAATAGAACTAAACAAACTCCACAGTAAAGAATTCAAGGCATGTTTCCCATCACCATTTAATATATGTTCCGGGTCATAAATGAACTAATATATCTTAAAATAAATTTCCACAACATCACCTCTTAGTGATTAGCCAGAGTTTAATGCACACAGTCCTTAAAGGTACTTGGTTTATTAATCATTTAAATATGTGGAGTGAATTCTTCCTGGGAAGACATATTAAGGCTATAGCAGTTGTATCTCTTCAATTACAGGACATGGTTCTGAGACAGCACTGTTTTGTTGACTCAGGTGTCTTTGGTTCCTAGCTGTATGTTTCCCAGGTCAATGAAATTACTTACCTCTTAATTGCAAATTAAACCAATACATTAATGGGCTGTATCACCTCTGCATTTTCAAATTACAATTTTGAGTCCTGTAGTCAACTATCCATTGCGGTTACCACAAAAGTAATTCTGGTGGAGAATATCTCCTGCATTCAAATCCAAATAGGAAGACTCCTTTCTTGTGTACACTACAGGGGGAAATGGTAGGCAATCAGCAACTGGATTTACCATGATAGAAAAGGTCCAGAATGTGGCAGGGTTAGTAACTTCATGATAGCCCAAGATTGGGATTGTGGTTGTCAGTCGTGAAGGCCCTGTGGATTTTGTTCACAATGTTATTGAGTTACCCTGTATTCCTCTTGTGCATTATTGTCTGATTAGCCTCCTTCAACATTTGTATGCATCCTTTAATAACCAAATCCATTGGTTCACGTTAGCAAGGGACTTGCTGTTGAATGTGGCACAATGCTGCAACCAATCTGGGATATATCTGGGATAAATCTCTTCTTCACATGGAAGACGGGTTTTGAAACATGCTATCTTGTACTTTCTGCTCACTATGTCCTGTCCCTCATGTCTCAGGAAGATCTGTTAACTGAAGGAAGGATTATTCTAGGAGCCAGGTTTCTGCCTTGATTCCACTGGTGAAGAATTCTAAAGTTGTATTGTGCACTTTCTTTGGGCTCTGATGTGGGTTGTGTGCTTGAAATCCCCACAGCCTCCTATGATATTATACTATCTGTTCCTAGAAGGGAAAGAGTGGCTTGGGAAGGTGTGTGAGATTCCCATGTTCCCAGATTGAGAGTTGCAGCAGCTGATGCTGAGACCAGGGAGCTGTTCCTCCCCCAACTGGGTGGGAACCAGCAGCCAGAAACTGGTTGAGCTTGCTTCTTGCCTGGCGCTATGTGTCCTATAACTGCTTGTCCTTTTTATTCCTTGAAATTCCATTTGGCATGGCAGCAGCCTTTGATCTCATCACATTGTGAATTTTGCAGGTTCATAATGTCATAGCAGAGCATCTGGAGCCAGATTGTGCTGAGAATATGCCTGATATTGACATTCCTTTGAATTGCTGATACCTGTTGTTCTTGGGTTGTCATCATGGAAGACATATGTGCCAAATTCAAAGAGCCCTCATCTATCTAGTATGTTCCAGAAGTTCTGCACTTTTAATATTGAACATTTACATTCAGGATTTATCTGGAGTTAATTGTATCGAGCTTGTAACTGGTATCTCATGTGTACAGTAGTAATCCATTACCAAAGTGTTTTGTAGAGAGTATAACTGATGTCATAAAACCTTACCATATCTTAGGAGACATTAAGTCACACAAAGCAGAATTTAGCTAATTTAGGTCTCCTTCCCGAATAGCCCAGATTTATTTGACCTATATGCTAACCACACCTGTTAGAAATTGATTTGGCAAGATGTGAATGTTTGTTCATCAGGATTAGCAGCATTTAAGCTGCATGTCCATAATGAAAGAGAAAACCCTGATTTTAAAACCAGTGAAATGTAAACAGAACATAAAAGAACAGTCCTCTAAATTTCTGTTCAAGGTTCATAACTGGGTCAAACCAAACAATAAATCCTGGTGTAAATTAAAGTTTTATTTATTCTAGAAGAGTTTATCTCCAGCTTTTTTGGAAAAATGGATTTGAGGAAAGATAAGGTATGTTGATTGACGTCCCTTGAACTCTATCTGTAGCATTACATGACATTGCCCTCATTATCTCCTTGACAAAACAACCACAATTCTTGGATTGCAAGTCCATAGTACCCCAGAGTTCTAAAATTACCAGTCTATGCCACTTCAGGCTATGTCCAAGCTCTAAAAAATAAAATAAAAAATGATTTGCATGTGGAGCCTGGCTTCTCACTTTAGACCATAATAGGAGTAATAGTGCACTGCATACACTTCAGGGGAAAACACTCTAGGCAATGGTGAGATTACAACTTGTAGTTTAAGGCAGTCAGATGCATGGGTCTCAATCAAAAGAAGGGCATGATGGTGCAGTTTAAGAGGATTTTTGTGTTATTTTTCCACATGTACTCATTACTTCCATGTGAATGAAAACACAGAATTGGTGTGTGTACAGTGTAAGGAAGTAAGCTTGAAATACTCAATGTTCAGTTTCCAATTAGGGTGGCCTCCTGTATAGATGTTTAGAATCAGAAAACACAGATATTTATGACTCATAACAGAAAAAAATTATAGTTATGAGGTAGTAGTGAAAGCAATATAATAGTTGTGATGTCGCCAGAACTGGAAGAACTAATATTACAATGACACATCATTAGGAAACTTGGGAACCAGAAGTTTAGATCAATGAGTCCTAGGGCCCAGGCTTGTTAAATAAGGAGTTGTTTGTAATTTTATATAGCTGCTTATTCCTGGGAAGGCAGTTTTGCATCCAGGCAGGACATTGATTATTCTGTGAAAAGAAGAAATACCACAGTGAATCTGTTTCTTCCAATTCCTGCAGCATTTATGGTGGACTTATCCATGAAGAGGGGCCTGTGTATGAAGAGAATTCACTGACTAACTATAAACAGTGGTGGACACAGCAGAAAAAGTAAGGGGCAAGAAGGAGTTTTGATTCCCTGCTTTTATGGTATCTGACATTAGCACTGAGACCTGAGAAAATCCCTTTTTTATGCCAGAGATTTTACAGTTGACTAAATATCAAATTGTGTAAATGCACCTCATTTCTTTTACAATCAGTTCTCCAGTTCATGGAATTCTTGGCTCTTTCCAGTCATGGTTATAATGAATAAAGCCTTAATGATCATTGTGGTAGAATGGAACAACCTTTGGGTTTATGAATAAGGGTGGTATAGCTGGTCATTGACATCGACTCTCAATTTTCTGAAGAATGATGATACTTATGTCCATAAAGTCTGTATTAAATTGCACTTTTACAAGTGCATCCCTACCTTACCAGCATGAGCTGTCCTTTACATGTTTAATATTTGCCATTCACAACGTTCTAAGAAGGAATCAAAAAGTAGCTTTGATTTGGAGTTCTCTGGTGGCTAATGGTGTCAAACATTCCCTTAAGTGTTTCTCAGCTACTTGACATATATCTGCTGAGAAATCGTGACTTATATACATACCCCATTTTTTATTTAGATTATTTAGATTTTCAAATGTAGGCAGATGTTTTGTTCTACCTGCAGCTCTCCAATAAACACACTGAGGCTTATATTAATTATAAATGCTCAACCAATAGCTCTGCCTTATTACTAACTAGCTCTTACAAATTAAATTAACCCATTTCTAATAGTTGCTGTGTTGCCCAAGGTTCGTGACATTAGCCTATTCATCTTCTCTTCCTTCCTTTCTGTCTGGTTCATGACTTCACTGACTCCACCCTTTTCCCTGAATTATCCTAGTTTGATCCAGCCACCCAACTCCGCATGCCCTGCTATAGTATTTTGAGCTCGATGATAATGGCTGAGAGTAAAACAAATTCATATTATACAGGAGAGATTTTCCACAGCATACAACATCTAGATATTGTTTTAGTTTTTTATATACTTTTAATTTAACCACTATAGTATGTGGAGTTGTTAAATATCTAACCCCATTTCGTAAGCTGACACTTTGCCTGATTGACAATGTCCTTGGACTTACACAATCATTGCAGTTTCATGGGGTCCCATTTATTAATTGATTTTATATTCAGAAAGTTGTCCCCTGTGCCAGTGTATGCAAGGCTTTTACACACTTGGTCTTGTTTCTGCTTCAGTGTGTCTGATTTCTGTTGGGGACTTTGACTGGGCTTGAGTGTTGTACAGGGGATCTATATGAAGCTATTTCAATTTTTCATGCAAAAATTTAGTTTCACTGGTACCATTTGTTGAACTTGCTGTGTTTTTTTCCCCATTTTGTATTTATGAATTTCCTTATCAGAACTAAAGTGTCCACCTGTGTTTTGTTTGATGTTGGGGCTTTTAATTCATTCCACTGTTGCACTTGTCTGTTTTCCTGGCAGTACCATGCTATTCTTTTATTGTTGAGTTGTTTTACCTAACTTTTTTTATTATTATTCATATGAAGTTACAAACCGTACTTTCTCAGTCTTTGATGAAGTGTGTTGTAATTTTTATGGGTATTGTGGTGGATCTGTAAATTGTTGTTAGAGGGATGGGCTTTTGACTGGGTTAATGATATTGATCATGAGTATTGGAAATCTTTCCATCTGCTCATATGATCTTCAAACTCTTCCTATACTTAAAGGTTTTTTAGCATACAATGTCTCACTTGTTTGTTAAGAATTACTTAAACATGTGTTATATTACTTGAGTATGTTGTGATGAGTGCTGATTTCTTTATTTCTTCCTCAGGTATTTGCTATTTTTATGTAGAAAGACTACTGGTTCTTTGTTTGTTTGTTTTTTTTTTTTTTTGGTTTCTTGTTACTCTATTACCCAGTCACTTTATTGAAAGTATTTATCACCTGTTCTTCCCTTGCAGAATTTTTAATATCAATGATGTGTACTTACAGGAAACAATAGTTCAATATCGTCCTTTCAAAATTATACTCCATTGATATCTTTCAGTTGATTTATTGATCTAACTAGTACTTCAAGTACAATGTTGAGTAGATATACTGTTGACACCCTTGTCTTGTTTTCCAGGTTTTAACAGATGTAATTTGTGTTTCTCTCTGTTATATTTTATGTTGTCTATAGGCTTGCTGTAAATATTACCCATTATGTAAATATATGCATCTCATATCTCTAATCTAGCTAAGATTTTTATGATGTTTGATTTTGTCAAAGGCTTTTTCATCATGTAATGGATAATTAAAAAAAATATCAGGTTTTCAGTTCAGTTAGCACATCTTAGTAGAGAAGAACAAACACTACCAACCATACTTCTGAGAGACAGCTTATCTCCAAAATATATAGAGAACTCAAGTAACCAGTCACCAAAAATCCAAATAAACCTATTTAAAGTTGAATAAATAACACTGAGGAGAGAATTCACAATAGAGGAATCCAAAATGGCTGAAAGAAACTTAAGAAAGTTCTCACAATCCTTAGGTATAAGGGAAATGAACTCAAAACAACTCTGAGATATCTTACTCCAGCTAGAATGGCTAAAATTAGAAACACCAATGACAACTTATTCTGGAGAGGATGTGGGGAAAGGGGAACACTCCTCCAATGCAGGTGAGAATACAAACATGTACGACCATTTTGGCGATCAGTGTTGCAGTTCCTCAGGAAAATGGGAATCACTCTACCACATTACCTGGCAATCCCATTCTTAGGAATATAGCCAAATAATCGACATCCATGCAACAAAGACATGTGTTCACCTATGTTCAGAGCAGCATTTTTTGTAATAGCAAGAACATTGAAGTAACCTAAATGACCTTCAACTATAGAATGTATAAAGAAGATCGGGCACATTTCCACAATGGAATGGAATACTAGGCTGCAAATCCACACACACACACACACACACACACACACACACACACACACACACACACACACACACTGGAATCTTGAAATCCACAGGCAAATGGATTGAACTTGAAGAAACCATCCTGAATGATGTTACCCTGTCAGAAAAAGGGGAACATGGTATGTACTCACTCATATATGGATTTTAGACATAGTGAAAAGGATCACCAGTTTATAATTCACTTTGGCAGAGAAAATAGGATACAAGAAATATTCTAAGAGGGTCATATAAGGTCCCTCACAGAATAGGAAAGGGACAAGATCTCCTGAGCATATGGGGTGTTGGAGGGGACAACTAATAGAGAAGGACCTATGACAAACAGGAGGAGAGAAAAGCATGTGGGAAGATTGTGTCAGGGAAGGAATAGACGAGAGAAAAGGGAGAGAGTGAGAGAAAGAGACAGAGACAGAATGAGAGACACATAGAGAAACCATAAAAGAGGGAGCCATTATAGGTTTAAAGAGAAAACTGAACCTAGAGAAATGTCCAGAGATCTACAAGTCTGACCCCAACTAACAGTTTGAGGAACACTGGAAAGGCTACCATAAATGGCCTTTGGTGATAATGAGATTGATGAGTAACTTATTCACCACAATAGAGTCCTCATCTAGTAGCTGATGCAAACAGAAGGAAACAGCCACAACTAAACACTTAGCATAACTGGAATTCAGATGCAGAGAGAGAGGACAAGACCAGGCTGCAGTAACACATAGAGACAGCTTATCTGAACAAAGAGGAGGTAATGGGCCACCAAACTGATATCTGGGAATCCATCATGGGACTGACTCAGATCCACTAAACATGAGTCTAAGATAGAATGCCTGGATAGTCTAAGCGACCTTGGAGAGTGAAATCAGGATGTATCTCTGGTGCACACAAGGACTTTCAGATCACACCCTCCATGAAGAGATCTCTTAAGATAGATAAAGAAGAAAAGTCTTAGTCCCTACTCCAAATGACTTGAAAGATTTAGATTAGCCCTCCTGGAAGGCATTTCCCTACAGGTGGAGTGTGGAGGGGTAGGAGGGGAAGGGTGTCAGGAGGCAAAAGAAGGTGGAAGAGAAAAAGATGGAGGGAGGGAGAGGTAACTGGCATCAATATATAAAATTAAAATAAATACTTATGTTTTTTATAGTTTACTTTTATTGTGCATTATATATGTTTGATTTTTGTGAGTTTTAGTATCACTCCCTCTTTGCAATGAGGCCTTCGTAATTTGTTTGGATGATATTTTGTCCTGTTTTGGAATCTGTTCATGAGGATATTATTGAGTATTTTTTCACCTATATTCAAGAGAAAAGTTGATCTCCAATTCTCTTTTTATTACCCACAACATTGGAAAACCTTGTTGAGTAAGGTTTATGATCTCAACGTCATCAGGCAGAGTGGCTATGATCCATTGAATTATTCAAATAATTATTCAAACAAGTCTGTCAACCTGTTGCAATATCCAGATTGTTAAGGGCTATCCAGAAAGCCTAATTTCCACTGTACCCTGTTTCAGGTTAAACGTATATGATGTAGTAACATCTGACATCAATTATGTATGAATATTTTTAAAAAGTCTGAATGCATGGATATCTGTGTACCTGTGCATCATAAAATAAATTGGGTAAAGTTTCTTGTGTTGTTTTCTCATGGAATAAGTTGAGAAGTAACATTTCTAACACTTCTTTGAAAGTCTGGTAAATTCCAATGGTAAAACAATGTTGCACTCAGGTTTTATATATTTATTTATTTACATACTTACTTATTTTTGTTTGTGAGGCTTGTAAGGATTCATCTTGTAAGGATTCATCTTGTAAGGATTCATTTTATTTCACTATGCGTGAAAGTTCATGAGGTGTTGATTGAACTTTGGTAAATGGTACCTATCAAGATATATATATATATATATATATATATATATATATATATAATTCCCAATTTGGATGTATGAAGTATTATTAAAATATTTCTTATGGTTCTGTGGTTTTCTTTGTTGATTATTTTTATGTCTCCTTTTAATTTCTGATTTTATTAATTGTTATATTCTGTCTCTCTCTTAGTTAGTTTTGTCTGTATAGTTGATTTTTCACACAAAAATCAAATATGTTTTTCATTCAATAATTTTATTTTTCTTTGTTTCTAATTTGTTAATTTTAACCATGATTCAATAGTTTCTTCCTGTCTAATCCCCTAGGGTGTGTTTCCTCTTCATGTGTTTGGGGCATAGATATTAAGAATTGACATGTCTTATTAGTGTTTTCCGTTGAATATGGATTGTTCTACCCCCTCTCTTTTAATTAATTTTTGTTTCAACCCTATTTTGGTAGATACAAAATTTGCTCAAGAACCTTACTTGCAAAGACTAGTAAATATATTTTAGAACTAAATGCTACAAGAAAAGGAATCAGCTAGAGATGAGGAGGGTCAAATGGGAGAGTAGTGTGGGAAGAAAACAAACAAGGAAAGCACATAATCACAAGTATATAAAGATACCACTATGAAACCCAATACTCTTTATTTAAACTAAAACTAAAATTTTAAATTATTGGCCATTGAGGTAGATCATTGGATAGTGGCACTTTATACCAAATTGGACAACCTGAGTTAAATTCCAGTGGCACAAAGTGAAAGAAGCTTTAACCACCTCCTCAGAGTTCCCTGGATTGGTAAAGCCCGTGTGATAGCACATGTGTACAGGCATGTGTTTGATCACAAAAAAAAAAAACAAGAATAAAAACATGTAATTAAAAATGCACATGAAAAAATACTTTTAACTAAAGATATAAACTAGGAGCTTTAGAGCTAGATCAGAGGCAAAGAGTATTTAAAAGAGTATTTACTGCTATTGCCAAATACCTGTGTTCACTTCCCAGTATCCATGCCTAGTGGCTTATAACCATCTATAAGTCCAACCCCATGTAATCCAGTGCTCTTTTATGGCTTCTGCAAGCAGTTACATGAATTGTAGACATTCATACAGACACAATTCACATAATGAAAGCAAATATTTCTATTAAAATATTATTAAAGAATAAACTCAACAAGGTATTAAGATACAATAATGCCAGATTAGGAAGGGTAATGGGAATAAATCCATTTTTCAGGGTCCAGTCTAGAGTACTTGAGTAAAATATCTGAGAATAATGGTGGAGAGAATAGGCACCAAAAGTTGTTTTCTGGTCTCACACACACACACACACACACACACACACACACACACACACACACAAACTTTGGGAATGTGAATATACCGAAAGCCTTGACTGATGCTTACTACACTGGGCACTTTCTGGAGAAATGGATAACCAGTCAGGAAAGGGAAAATAAAACATCCCAATATTATTGTGCATGACAGAATGCAAACATTTTTTCCCTAGTAAAAACTGCAAAATAATTTCTTAGGGTAAGGCTTCATGAGTAGAAAGACTATTAGGACACATGACATATTTTATTTGTCATTTGGAGGAATAAAGAAAACCATATTTGCTGGAGTGGTCTTTTGTGTGCTTTTCCAGAATTTGTTTCACTGTGAATACCAGGCTGTCCTGTAGTTAATTTTTAGACACAACTACCTTCAAACAGAAAGAATTCCCTCTACCTCCTGAATGCTGAAATTAAAAGGCCTTTGTCAACACACTTTCAGCTAGTGTCCTTTATAACATTTTTATAACACGAATGTTCTGTAATTAACAGGGGAAATAATAGCACCCAGAAAAGCATGTGCTGCCTAATAGTAATAATTGATTTATTGGATTCACCCTCACCCTAGGCAACCTGGCCCTGTTCCTACTCCCAAAGACTTCTCTTCCTGCCCTGGTGGTTTCTCCTCAGCACCTAACTGTCACTGCACACATGTCCTCTCCAGGGCCTGTTTCTTCTTAGGGAACCTTTCCAGGTCACAGGCTTGTCTAATGCTCAGGTTCCTTCCATGCTCTGGATTCAACCTTCTCTGGTTTCCACTGGTAACCTTCCCTTCCCTCCAGGATCTGGCTTTCAGAGATGATCACTCTACACTGACATCTCAAAGGCTGTCAAAGGTTGGAAGGCTAAGCCTTGCATTCATTAAGTGACTCCATAATACTGTGCATTCAAAGGCCACGAGGATCTGGGCCAATGGAACCTACATGTCCCCAGTTGCAAGGGCCCCAACTGCAGAGCCTGGTTCTAAACTGCTTCCCTCCTATTTATCAGCAAGCAACTCCTGCCAATTTTCTCTCTCTTTCTCTTTCTGCTCCCAATTGGTTGACACCTACCACTGCCTTCACTCCCTTTCCCAATAAACTCCTATAGGCTTGTTGAGTTTGTTGGATTCATTTTCATCACACAATGCTGCAGCAAAGAATGACATGAACAATTAATAATAATAATTAGAAGAACTAACTGTAAGTATTAAATCTCTTTGGCTAGCAACATTGTTCAGGTTAGGAGAATTTCTTCCTCTTCCAGAGGACTGGACTTCTATTTCTAACACCCAAACCTGGTGTCTCAAAACCACCAGTAAAGAAAGCTCCTGGTGATGATGATTTCTCCTTATCTCCATGGACACTTGGATGTGTATGTACATATGTGTACATAATTCAGGGTAACACACACACACACACAAACACACACACACACACACACACACACACAGGGTTTCTCTTTGTAGTCCTTGATGTTCTTCAACTCAGAGATCTACCCGCTTCTATATCCAGAGTGCTGAGTTTACAGGCTTGTAACATCATTGCTTGGCTAAATTCTCTCTCTCTCTCTGTCTCTCTCTCTCTCCCTCTCTTTCTTTCTCTCTCTCTCTGTTGTTTTATTTTTTGTTCAATTCTTTGTTTTTGTTTTATTTTGTGTTGTTTTAGGTTTTTGATATAGGGTTTTGCTGTCGCTTTGGAACGTGTCCAGAAATTCCTGTGAAGACCAGGCTGGCTTCAAACTGACAGAAATCCAACTGTCTCTACCTCCCAAGTACTGGGATTCAAGGCAAGTGGCATCAATGCCTAGCTGTTAAATTCTTTCTTTTTTTTTTTCAATTCATTTGCTTTTCTGATGATTGAAAAGGAATTTGCCAATTAAGTACCTTCAATAAAGTTTCAGCGGGAAAGTGGTAAGTATCTTTGTCTACACTGAAGGTCATTGCCACACTTCCTCTGTGATGCCTAGTTTAAAAACTTGGCCATCTGTGGGGTCTCGTAGATCCAGCTTGAACTTCCTGTAACTCCAGGACTCAGAAAGCTAATGTGGGGAGACAGCCAGAGTTTGAGGCCAGTCTAAGCAACATAGAAAGACTCTGTCTCAAAAAAAAAAAAAAAAACTAAAATCAAAACCAAAATACATGACACACACTTGCAGTTTGAAAAATTTAAAGTAAGGTCTTTTTATTTATTTTTTTCACAAAAGAAATGTTATTATGATGGCAAAAACAAAATAATAATAACTCTGAATGGATGTGACCCCTAAACTTTAGAAGTTAAAAACAGGACTGCTGGAAGGCACTGAAGTAACTGAACCTCACCTTCTTTGGTAAATAGCCATCCCTGCACACCAAAACCATAATGGAGCTAACTACACAGAATTTTATTCATAATGCTACCAGATCAAAATCCTTTCCTCAGAAACAGCCCACATGGAGAAGTATTCATAGGCCACAACGTGGTCAGGGAAGCTGCTGGACCACCAGGGGCCTAACTGAATACTGAATATGGCAGCACATTCCAGTCCAGCCTCCTGCTGGAGGGCCTGCCAAAAAGAATTTCATTACTCCCCATCCCACCCTCCCACATCCCCTCACTCACTGTGCTTCAGCTTCTCTGTTGATCCATGCTCCTCCCAGAATTCCCCACAGCACCACTCATAGAGCAGCAATCAATCCTCTGGCTCCTGTTCTGATACAAAAGCAAGCCTGAAGCATGGCTCCAGGAAGTCTCCTCCAGACCTCAGTCTAGAGGGTTGGCTCAATGTCCCTGATTGGCTAGTGAGGCTTGAGTGACAAGAGCAGTTCCCCAAGGGTTAGACAGTTCTAAAAAACGCAGCAAGCCCAGCACCTTCTTTGGCCCTGGTTTCTACTCCAGACCTAGAAATTTTAGAGATCTGCACAAACAGGAACTTTTTTTTTGTTTTGTTTTGTTTTGAGAGAGAATTTCCCTGTGTGGTGACTGTTCTCCTAGAACTTGCTCATTAAACTGAGCTGGGCAATTCCTTCCTAATTATTATTATTAATCTTGTTGTTGTTGCATTCTAGTAGATTTTTCTCATTACTTGTTTAATATTAATTAATTATTTGATTATTTGATTAATTCATTCATTTCTTTTGGTGTTTGAAACAGAGTTTCCCTGTGTGGCCCTGCTGTCCTGGAACTTACTCTGTAGACCAGAGTCTACTCACAGAATTCTACTTGCCTCTACTTCCTGAGTACTGGAATCAAAGACAACACCCAACACAACATAGTCAGACACAAATTTCAATGTCGTTTACCCATGTCACCAATAAACAATCCAGCTCACTTCCTGCAGTGTACAGGTTCTATCTCTCTTTCTTCCTCCAAACAATGTGCAGAGCTTGCTCAGACCATTACACAATACAGACTGAAATGATTCTCTTATTAAACAGATGGAATGCGTCCCAGAATATTAAAGGTATAGAGAAATTTTTTAGGACACAAGTGATGTTTGTTCTGTGCTGTCTTATTGAGGTCTGGAGACCTGAGGGGACTTTGTACCTGGTTGTCACAGGCCTCTCAGATAACCACGAGAGAAAAGCAGGAGCCATATTACAAACAAGATGATATATCTTTCTCCTCACAGACGCCAGTGATATATGTCTATTGTATTGGAGTTTTATTCCTGATATTTGAGTCAAATTCTTGACATATGAATAATAATAAAAAGTGTCATCTGCAAGGTAAGCTGAATACTCAAAGACAATGGTGCTGGGAAGAACACCTTTATCTATGAGTATTATGTTGAACCAGTACAGGTTCCTCAGTAGGAAGATGAGGAAACAGCTGCATTATTCAATGTTCTCTGTTTGAACAGGATTGGTAGAACATATCTCTCTGTGTCTGTAGAAAGTGGGTTTATTGGAATGTCCCACAGGCTGTGGGCCAGCTAGTATATCAGTCATGATGACCAATGCAAATTTGAAGAATTTGGTATTTGTTTGGTTTATGGGTATGGGTGTCTCAGCTGGTCTTCAGTGCACATGAGTATGTCACAGACATAGGCTTTAAAGCTATAAAGTGATAAACTCAGCAGGATCCACACGCCATTAAATTTGTGGGGTCCATAAAGGTTTTCTCCTTTATGGTGGTGTTGTGGTATTTTGTTTTGCTTTAGCAAATAAAGCCTGCCAGGTGGTGGTGGCATATGCCTTTAATTCCAGTGCTTGAGAGGCAGAAGCTGGTAAATCTCCGTGTGTTTGATTGAGTTAGAAATGTGCACAGGGAAACCCTGTCTGAAAATAACACCAAACAAAAAAGAATACACAAATCTAAACAAATTAAAAAAAAAAAAAACAAAAAGAACTTGCTTTAAGAAGAGAGTGTGGAGCTAGGCTGTAGTTATCCATAAAGGACAGGCCATGGTGGAGCACACCTTTAATCCCAGCATTTGGGAGACATAATGAGGTGTTATCTGTAATTTCATGGTCGCCCCAAGCTACAACAGATTGACCCAGTCTAAAAGAGAAAGAGAGACAGGTAGTGGTTCATTCCTTTATCCCTGTACTTGGGAAGTAGATATGGCTGGGAGGAGAAATATAAAGTGGAAGAAGACAGAAGTTTGTTACATTCTAATGGAAGACTCCTAGGATCAGAATTGCCCACCCCTTGGGTCTGAGGATTCAGTAGAAGTAAGACCTAGGGGTGGGCTGCTCTGCTTCTCTGATTTTTCATCATTAATCACATATCTGAATTCAGGTTTTAACTATTAAGACCAAGTACAATTAGCATTACAATTTCCAGTGTAGTGTGTCAAAGCTAAATTGTGGTGTCAATACTAGAATTGATGGTAATAGAATTGGTGTAATAAATATTTATCAATTTTCCAAGTTTATTACTATCTATTATATGATTGAGCATGAGAGAAAATGGTTTGTATGAGTATACATATTATGGGATGTAATTAATTATGTGAAGTCATGTGTCAGTATCTGACCTCTGTTCATCCCCCAAAAGATGACCTGAGTCTCTTACCAAGGTACACAACATGTTTTATCTGATGAGCAAAACACTTCCACAGATTAGCAATAAAACAAAAATAAAGAACTAAATAATGGTCTTTTGGAGCATGAAGCATCAGAATTAAGACCCTATACATGGTAAGTTTGCAACATGAAATGAATACAACCCTATGACAATGAACAACAATTTATAACAACATGCTGATTACAAAGGCACATTAACAATTATTTGTGGAAATACTCGGAAATTTCAATGTAATTATGAAAACATCTATGAAAGCATCCCATCACTCACCATGTTGTGGCTTCTGTACTCAACCATGTTCCAATCACAATTTACTACAGTAGCACTCCCACAAAAGCAATCAGTCCACGGGCACTAGTTCTGCTTAAAACCAAATCTGCATCAAGAACAAAAGCATACAGTATGGCTATAGGAAGTGTCCTGAAATACCTGTGACTCTCAGGTTGGCCTGATGTTGCTGATTGGCTAGTAAGGCTTGATCAACAATATCACTTCCTTAAGGGTTAAAGTGTGCTTAAAGACACACCACGGGTACCTTGGGTCTGGCTCCTCTCAAGATGCAGACCTTATAGACAACTGTAGAGACACAAAGCTCAATGTCACTTACCCCTGTCTAAAATAGACAACCCACTCTCTTCAAGCAGTGTGAAAGATCATCCCCTCCTTCCTCAAAAATGTGCAGATGTTGTAGATAAAATTACAAAATGCAGATGGGAATGAATATTTTAGTCAACAGAGGGAAGGGTGCCTAGAATATTAAAAACTTGAGAGAGATTTTAGGGCATATGGCAAAAAAAGAAGATGTTTGTTCTGGGGTTTGGCTGAGGTCAAGGAAACAGGGTGTACATTTTATCTAGTGGTCACAGACAATTTAGAAACCATGAGAGAAGGGAAGGAACAATATCAGAAAGAAGATAATATAACTTTCTCCTGTCAGATGCGTGGGTGATAGCTCCAATGCATTGGGAGTTTTATTCCTGAAATTCTTGAAAAATGAATAATAATAAAAACTGTTGTCTTCAGGGTAATTTGAATACTCTGAGAGAATTGGGCTGGGACGCTTGCTTCTACAAGCACTGTGGTGACCGAGCAGAGCTTCCTCAGAGTACAGTGAGAAAATAGCTGCCTTATTCAATGTTCTCTTCTTGACCAGGACTGTTGTTAGGTTTCTAAATCAGTGGATCCATCATCCAGCCTTGAGATTGCAGAAAGACTTATTTTCTTGTTTGAGAACTGGTTCCTGTTTTCTTTACTTTTTTTTTTCCCTGCTTTTCTGAAGTCCCAGTGACAACCATGAAATAAGTGGTTTCAGTACATCTGACATCAGTGGGAAACTACAGAACATCTCATTTTCTGTGCCAAAATCTCTCTCATTAGTAGTTAGGACAGGGAATAATCACATCACGTGATTGTGTAGTGGCCTGTGAAAGCTAGAGAGCAACCTTGTTTTCAGGAGAAAGGAGTGGGTGCAGGAAGAGAGCAGTATTTGCTATTGGAGTCAAAGCCAGTGCAGTAGAAATGTGTATCTCTGCTGACCTAAAAATGGTTTTTGTCTGGGTTGGAATCCAGGTCAGGAATCATTGCGCTGTGTCTTTAAGAAGGTGATCTTGTTACTCAGTCATCACTAGCCAACCAGACCCTCCTCAAGATCTGTTAATAATAAAAGGTACAGGGACCTTCTTAGTGCCAGATTCAGGCTTTTCTCTAAGGAGAGCTGGCACCATTTTTTGTGTGTGCTGTTCTTCGATTATTGCTGCAGTAAGGTCAATGGAGAGCTTGGGAGAGCTCAGTAATCACATGGGGGGTGTGCGTGAGGGGTCGCTGTCCCCAGGATGGAGGAGTGCATTGTGTAGTATATGAATCATGTGTTGGGTCCTCCCAACATCTGAGTGGGAACATGAAGACAGATTTTCCTTCCTGTGGGTTTTCATGAGATACGTGAATCTCCCTGGAATCAATTATATGATTCTGACTAAAACTTTGTGGGTTGAATCTCTTCAGAGTATTGGGAGCAGGGAGCCCTGTGTAAAAACATCTTTTTAGTCAACTTCAATGAGCTTTTTGTGCATCCTTGGAAAGACTACAGTTCTTGGAGACATTTAACAATTTATATTTTACTTTATGTGATGTGATGGAAAAATTAAAAATTAGGGTTAATGGCAAGAAGGAAAAACTACAAAGAACAAGAATCTCTTCTAGTGGATAACTTCCTGATTTCAGAGTACAGACCCCACATGTTATTTTCATGAGATACAGGGAAAAAGAAAAAGAAAACCTTGCAGGTGTGCTAATCAATCTTGATGCCCTTGCAAGCAAACTTTGTACTCTATGAAATGCTGTAACCTTGAAAACCCTATGAGCTGAGACTAGTGGTGTCAAGCCTCCATTTCACTTTTGTTGCTAGGTAACTTAGCCTTCCAATAGAGTGAACTCCCAGACTGTTTTGTTCTTCCCAATTAAAACCTTTTGCTTTCACATTTGGGAATAACTTCATTGGACTTGAGGAAACCCAGGAGGTACAAAGTTTGTGGGCTCATCCCAGATTTCCTCCAACCACCCAGGACCTTTAACCCTGAAAGACTGAAATAGAGAAAGTAAAGACAACAAAAACCGAAGGAATGCTGGAAATAGAAAAACTGTGCAAATGATTGTGAACTACAGACACAACATGACCAACAGAAAAAAAGAGAGAATCTCAGGCATGGAAGATAAACTAGAGGAAATAGATTCATCTACCAAAGAAAATCATAAATCCAACAAATCCTTAACACAAAACATCCAAGAAATCTGGGACACCATGAAAAGGCCAAACCTAGGAATAATAGGCAGCGAGGAAGGTGAGGAAGACCAGCTCAAAGGTGGCAAAAACATACTAAACAAAATCATCGAGGACAACTTTCCCAATCTGAAGAAGGACACACACATGAACATGAAAGTACAAAGAAGTATACTGAACACCAATTAGGCTGGACCAAAGTAAAAAAAAAAAAAAACCCTAGAAATATAATAAGGAAAACACCTAAAGCACAGAATAAAGAATACTAAGTGCAGCAAAGGAGAAAGGACAGGTAACATATAAAGGCAAACCGATCAAAATTACAACTGACTTTTCCATGGAATCCCTCAAGGCCAAAAAGGTCCTGGATAGATGTTCTACAAATACTAAGAGTCCACAGATGCTAGCCCAGGCTACTATACCCAGCAAAACACTCAATCATTATAGATGGAGAAAACAAGATATTTAATGACAAAGACAGATTTTTTTCCAATACTTACCTACAAATCCAGCACTACAGAAAGATATGGAAGGAAAACTCCAACCCACGGAAGTTAACTATGCACACAAAATGTAGGCAAAAGATAATCTCCCTATACAAGAAACCATGGGTAATGGAGGTCAAATATATTCACAATACCACTGCCAAAATCAAATCTAAAACAAACAAGCATCACTAATCAATGGCCTTTACTCACCCCCAATATTAATGGTCTTAACTCACCTATAAAAAGACACAGGCTAACAGAATGGATACGAAGAAAGAATGCATCCTTCTGCTACATACAAGAAACACATCTAAGTTTCAAAGATAGACATTACTTCAGGGTAAAAGGTTGGGGAATATCTTCCAATCAAATGTACACAAGAAGCAAGAAGGCATGGCTATCCTAATATCTAACAAGTTAGACTTCAAACCAAAATTAATCAAAAGAGATGAAGATGCTCATTTAGTATTCATTGCAGGAGAAATCCTTCATCACAAAGTCTCAATTCTGAAAATTTATGCCCGAAATACAAAGGAACCCAGAGTAAACCAACTGCCAACATCAAAATGAAAGGAGAGAACCTTAAGGTGATTACTCTAAAATCACGAGCAAGACAAGGCTGCGCTCTCTCTCAATATCTCTTCAATATTGTACATGAAATTCTAGCTAAAGCTATAAGACAAGAAAAGTAGATAAAAAGGGATCCATATTTGAAAGGAAGAAGTCAAACTATCACTATTTGTAGATGATATGATAGCTTAATATAGATTAATAAGCAACCCAATAAACTCTACCAAGGAACTCCTATAGCTGATAAACACCTTCAGCAAACTAGCAGGGTACAAGATAAACTCAAAATAATCAGTAGCCCTACTTTTTTGAGACAACAATGATATTGAGAAGGAAATCAGAGAAACATAACACTTTACAATAGCCAGAAACAACATAAAGTATCTTGGAGGAACACTTCCCAAACAAATGAAAGACTCATATAATAAAAATTTGTGGCTCTAAAGAAAGAAATTAAAGAAGAAACCAGAATATGGAAAGATCTCCCATGCTCTTGAATAGGTAGTATAAATATAGTAAAAATGGCAATCTTGCCAAAAGCAATCTAGAGATTCAATGCAATATCCATTAAAAACCCACCACAATTCATCACTGACCTTGAAGGGATAATAATCAACTTTTTATGGAAAAACAAAAGACCCAGCATAGCCAAAACAGCCCTGTACAATAAAAGAATTTCAAAGGCATCACCATCCCTGACTTTAAGCTCTACTACAGACCTATACTCCTGAAAACACCCTGGAATTGCCACAAAAAAAAACAAAACAACAACAACTAAAAACAAAACAGGTAGAACATGGAATGGATTTCAAAAACCTGATACAAACCCACATACGTATGAACACCTGATTTTCTACAAAACATATAAAACAATACAATGGGATGAGGAAATCATCTTCAACAAATGGTGCTGGCACATTTGGATGATGATGTTTAGAAGACTGCAGATAGACCCAAGTCTGTAGTCATACACAAATCTATGGTCCAAATGGATCAAAGACCTCAACATCAATCCAAACACACTGAACCTCTTAGAAGAGAAAGTAGGAGGTACCCTTGAACAAATTGTTATAGGAGACCACTTCCTGAACATAACTCCAGGGGCACAGAAACTGAGAGCAACAAGTAATAAATGGGACCTCTTCAAACTTAGAAGGTTCTGTAAGGCAAAGGACACAGTGGAAAGACAAAATGGCAGGCAACAGACTGGGAAAAGATTTTATGTAAGGAGTAAGGTTTTTCTGCCCGCCACGGGTCTGGTCCTGCCATAACGCCAGCACCAATTAACACACAGAGACTCTATATTTGACATAATGCTATTGGCCTGGTACTAGTTTCTTATCTGCTAGCTCTGTCTTAAGTATTAACCCATTTCTGCTGATCTATGTATGTTCATGTGGTCTTCTTACTGAGGAGCATACCGGCATTCTGCTTTCTCCAGACTCTCCATGCTGACTCCTCCTTCCAACTTCCTCTTTCCTCCTTGTCTCTTAGTCCCTCCTATCTTCCTTTCCTATTGGCCAACATTTACAGAATGGCATCTCCCATCAATTTTCACCAATAGTACATCAGACAATGGGCTGATCTCCAAAATATACAAACAACTCCAAAAAGCTAATCAACAAAACACCAAACAGCCCCATTAAAAAATGGGGTATAGACCAGCAGAGGAACTAGGATACAAGGTGTATTCTAAGAGATTCATATGAAGTCCCTCACAGAACCAGGAAGGGACAAGTCCCCCAGAGCTCAGGGGAAGTGGGGGGCAGCGAATGGAGAGAGTAGTAGGAGAAAACGAGGGGGAGGAAAGGAAATCATGTGCGACCAGGAAGATTGAACCTGGTTAGGAATAGAAGACAGGAAAGAGAGACACAAAGAGAGAGAGAGAGAGAACATAAAAGAGGGAGCCGAATATTGGTTTGAAGATAAAATTGAACACAAAGAAAGGTCTAGAGAACTACAAGACTCCTCCCAACTAACAATTTGAGCTTCCTTGGAAAGGCTAACATAAATGCCCTTTCCAGAGGGTGAGGGAGAGTGAGATCAACAACTAACTTATCCATGGAGCCCTCAATTAATGTCTGTTGGAAACAGGAGCAAATACCCATACATTAAAAACTAAGTCGAAGTAGAACCCAGATGCATGTAGAGAGGACAAGACCAGGTGACAGAAACACATAGAGACAGCTTACCTGAACAAGGAGCAGCTAACGGGCCACCAGACCGATAGCTGGGAAGCCAGCATGGGACTGAACCGCCCCCTGAATATGGGTCTCAGCCAGAAGGACTGAGCAGTCTAAGGAACCTCAGACAGCAGAGCCAGGATGTATCCCTGGGACACAAAAGGACTTTGTGAACACATTCCCCATGGAGGGATAACTGCCTTAATCTAGAGACAGGAGAGAAGCACTAGTCCCTACTTCATATGACCTGTCAGCTCTACATGACCCCAACTGGATGGCATTCCCCTACATATGAAATTGGGGTGGGGGGATGGGAGGGTAGGGTGGTTAGAATGCATGTGAGAAGGCAGCGAGGGTTAAACTGAAGGAAGGGGAGGGAGGAGGGAGAAAGGGAGGGAGGGAGGGAGAGGGAACTGGGATTGACATGTAAAATAATAAATTAAATTTAAAAAAAATTGCTTTGACTCCAAAATTAAGTTCAAGGACATGTTACTGGGGAAAAGGATTTCTATTATTGTTTCCACAGAAAATGAAAAGATTTGAATTCCTTCCAGACTTATGTGGTTTGATCAAGCCAGACCACCTGAAAGAGAATACCAGGTGATCCTACATTCAAAACAGGTGGACAAAGCAGCCTCACAGACTACAGCCAGGATTTCTGAATCTTCTTAGAATCCGCCATGACAGCACCTCTTACCAGCAGGAAGTAGTTTGGAAAGAACGACACCCAAATCCCCAAATATTGTCTATAAATGTTTGTTATTATTTAAATGGACTTGGTTATATAAAATGAAAAAAAAGAATAGAAGCGTTGATTGAAAACAAAACTTTATAAAATCAAAAAATAAAAATGGGGTACAGAACAGAAGAAATAATTCTAAATAGAGGAAACCAAAAAAGCTGAAAAACACTTAAGAACATGTTCACCATCTTTAGCTATCAGGGAAATGCAAATCAAAACAACTTTGAGATACCATCTTACTCCTGCCAGGATGGCTAAAATTAAAAACACCAAATGACAACTTATACCAAAGAAGATGTGGAGAAAGGGAACATTCCTCCACTGCTGGTGGGAGTGCACACTCGTACAGCCATTTTGGAGATAAGTATGGTGGTTCCTCAGGAAAATGGGAATTAGTTTACCACGGGACCCAGCAATCCCTCCTTAGACATATACCCAAATGGTCCATATCCCGGCAACAATGACATCTGCACAACTATGTTGATAGCAGCATTATTTGTAATAGCATGAAACTGGAAACAACCTAGATGATCCTCAATTGAATGGACAACACACAAAGGGAGGACTCTGAGAAAAAAAAAAAACATAATGGGGGAGGGGGGGCTGACAACAAACCTCAGGGGGGGCCCAAAAACAAAAAAAAAAAGCCCGGTTTGGCTTGGGAAAGACCCCAAACCCCCCCCCCAAAAAAAAAAATAAAAAAAAAAAGGCCCAACACAGGGGGAGAACTGGATAAGAAGATAGGATAAGTAGAAGAAAGAAATTGTGACTAGGAAGATTAAGTCAGGGTAGGAATATGAGACAGAAGAGAGACAGAGAGAGAATAGAGAGATAGAGAGAGAGACTGAGAGTGAGTGAAAGAGAGAGAGGGAGACAGAGAGAGAGAGAGAGAGAGAGAATAAAAGAGCAGGCAGTATAGGTTTGAAGAGAAAAGTGAATGTAAAGAACGGTCTAGAGACCTACAAGACTGTTGCCAACTAACAATTTGAGCAACTGTGAAAAGGCTACCATAAATGCCCTTCCTGGATAGTGAGATCAACAACTAACTTATTCACCATCATGGAGCCCTCCTATAGTGCTGTTGGAAACAGAAGCAAATACCCAAACCTAAACACTGAGTTTAACTAGAATCCAGATGCAGATGGACAGAACAAGACCAGGTTGTAGAAACACACAGAGACAGCTGACCTGAACAAGGAGCAAATAACAGGCACCCAGACTGATAGCTTGTAATCCAGCATGGTACTGACTCAGTCTTCTCTAAATATGGGTCTCAGCCAGAAGGACTGAGCAGTCTTGGGACTGCAGACAGTGGAACCAGGATGTATCCTCATGCACAAAAGGTCATTGCAGACACATCCCCCATGGAGGGTACTCCCTTAACCTAGAAACAGGAGAGAAGTCCTAGTCCCTACTTCAAATGACTTGACAGATCTACATGACTACACCTGGATGGCATTGTCATACATGTGGAATTGGGTTGGGAGCTGGGAGCAGAGGGTGGTAAGTGTGCATGTGAGGGGAAATAGCGTGTAAATGGGTGGGAGGGAGGGAGAGAGAGGGAAATGGGATCGACATGTGAAATAAAAAATAAATAAGTAAATTAAAAAATAAAATAAAATATATACCACCAGGCCAGAATCTTACAGGCTGCTGGTAATACAGAACACCAGTGTAAACAGCACCAGGCTCCTCCTGGTACAGAAGTCCTAAGCCATGCTCATCCTGGATACATGCTGGGTTGCTGAAGGCCCAGGTGCATTGGGCCACCTGGTGGGCAGTCAGAGAGGAGAGGAGTTCTGAATCCCTAGGGGCTAAGGACAGAACCAGCCCCTCGCCCAGCCCTCCTCTCCTCAGGTGGCTGTGACTGTGACCTAAGGGAAAGGGGTGAGGGTGAGAGTGGGGAGGAGGAGGATGAGGGGTGTTGGGGAGAACAGCTTTGGTAAAGATTTTTGTGTCAACTAAAAAAATAAAAATAACAAAATATATGGTAATTACAAGGGATGGCTATGTACAGACTTGTTACAATCAGTCTGAAGCAAAGAAGACAAAATAAGATAACAGTGGTCTAGTAGACAAGTCATGTGGTCTGCAGATTTATAGGGCAATGCAATTCATCAAAGCAGAACAGAGAACATCAGAAGGAACTTCAGATGTTATGAGTATGATTCCATTACTCTGGGCAATAAAAGGTAGAACAGGAAAAAGGATTGTCAAGATCCAGAAGAGTGGAAATGATATAAAAATAAAATTATAATACTGAAAGATAATGTAAAAGAAGATCTGGTGTAACCCACAAAATCCATAAAAGGAGCCAACAGTTAAGAGAGCAGAGGGTGCAGAGAGGCTCAGGGGAAAGCACCAATGTAAGAAGGTAGAGTCAGGAATTAAATAAATAAATAAGATTTCACTTCAGGCATGCATATCTGGGTAAGAGTCACTGATAAGAAAAAAGAAAAAGAGAAAAGGAGAGACATTTCTACGCTAGGGATGTCTGAGAAAATCGAGAGAGACTAAAGGTAATGTAAAAAGTTATGGAGGTTCAAAGAAAAGTCTTCAAATGTCAAGAAAGATGTAAACTGTTTGCTGTGGGCTCTCATATCTACAAATACAAACTTAAGATTAGTAATATGACTTAAAATTTTTGACCATACCAGGTTAATGGTTTAAAAGTTCTGTTTATTTCTCTCAAGAAAAATATATGTACTTGCTAAAAATTTCTATCAGTGTTTCCTGTTAGAAACCTGTTTGTTGCAAGAATAGAGCTAAAACAAAAATGGTTTAAACATTTTTGCTGTCTAATGATAACAGCCCCCAGCTCCAAATTTACCTCTGAGCACTGGTCATTAAATTCAGATTATCAGAAAATCAGATGGCCTTTTAATGTAGATGACATTAATTCTGTTTTATGTCGAAAGCTGTTAAAAATTGAAACTAGTTAAAAAGTTACAATTATTAACACTGGAAATTAACATAAACTTAACAGGCACCAAGGTGACAATGGGTTTAAAGACATAAAGGATGCTAAAATTATTTGATATTATAAGAAGTCAGTACAGGATGTTTAATTGTTTTATCAAACAGTTTTTTATATGTTTAAATTCAGAAGGTTACATTATATTTGTGCTTTATTACATTGTTAATATTTGTACTTAAATTAAAGGGCTAAAATTTAAGATCATAGCCATAAACTGTATATACTAACCAAAAGTTGAGAAGCTCATTTTTTTATGATACAGATGGCAATCCATCCTTGTTTTTGCCAAATTTGGTAAGCATAAGTTATTTAGATAAACTGAATCACATAGCTGTTTTATGTTTCCCTAAAAGGAGTTTCAAATTAAAATCAGTATTTTTAAAGCTAAAACTGACAATGCAAAGTTCTAGTTTTATAAAATCTGGTAACTATTATAAAATGTTAAGAAACACAAGTTACCAGCCATCCTTATAGATTAACTTTTGGTTATAGTCAAACTAAGTAGTAATGATTAATAACAGGAATAAACCTCACTCTGTCTCCTATACATATTCTAAAAGTATAAGCTTAAATCAAGTAACTGAAAACCAAGTTGTCTATTAAGATCTACCTAGAAAGACTTCTAATACTACAGAGATCTGTAGAATAAGATATTTAAATATTAACTAAAAAGCTGTAATAATTTCAGACAAAGAATCACAGAACCTAACAATGACCAAGAAATGTCTCTAAAGAACATTGTGGGGCAGCATGGATTGTGATGACACTGACCAGGGAGCAAGATGCTGAAACACAATGCCTGCAGCATGATAGGACCCAGCTCGGACTGTGTAGAGGCTGCAGGGTACTGGAAAATTGTCTGCACCTTTGCCTAGACAAAATAAGTTCAGACTTTTCCAATTCCAGGTTCCACAGGGGGAAAAAAAAACCTCTCACATTATGTACTTGGTGAAAAATTTCTCCCCTCAATGCCATAGAAAATTGGTTATGGCTAAGAATATAAGGAATGGTCCCTGTGGTTTTTTTAATAGATTCAAAAGTAACATATAGTTTATCCTTCTCAGATCTCTAATTCTATTGATGGCTTGGCTAACCAAAACTTTGTGAGCTTGGCAGTAAAGGCAGCCTTGATAAGGCTCCTAAATAATGACTTAAAAATATAAAGATATATACGTCTTTTTTGAACATTTATTTATTAATTATGCATACAGTGTTCTGCCTGCATACATGTCTGCACACCCAAAGAGGATACCACATCACATTATAAATGTTTGTGAGCCACAATGTAGTTGCTGGGGATTGAACTCAGGACTTCTGGAAGAGCAGCCAGTACTCTTAACCTCTGCCACATCTCTCTAGCCCAAGACATATACTTCTTAAAGATATAAAAATTAATTTACAATATAAAAATTCAGAGCTTAACTTTTAATCAAGTTCTGATAAGCTAATAGAGCAGGGACTCCCAGCTGTTTAGTCAGAAACTCGAAAGTTTTATGATTTATATTAGGTGTCATCAAAGTGAAAATATGAAGGGTGTTTCATTAGGCCAAAGGCACCACTGACCAATCTATACATGGATCGCTCTTGACAGAAGAAAAAGCTTCTACCCCAAATCTGTAAATTTTGCTAGGACTCAAAGGCATAAGTACATTCCTGCTGTTTTATAGATACCCAAAACCTACTTTTTCTACAAATTGGATTTCAGCACAGATTGGTGATGGTAATATATCTAAAACTTTTATGTCCTTTTATATAACACAGTTCATATAGGCTTCAGAGGATCAAATGTCATAAAGCTTTTATCCACTTCTTACAGGTCAAAAGGACTGCAGATAAATACAGCCATCCTGAGGATGGAATTTTCTCCATGGTCTTGCTGTCTTTCTTGATCACCAAAGGTAAGGAACTAAGAGTTCCAATTAAATATATACATTTTAACCTTTGTTCCCAGTTTAAACATGTCTCAGACGATTTGTGCTTCTGGCAGATGAGTATCAGTTGCTGACTACAGCCTGCTCCTCTCTAGTGGTCTCCCTACTTACTGTGAACCAGCCCAGCCAAGGTGAATCTTCAACAGTGTCTACAAACTGATGCCTCTGATTAATGGTCCATTTCCTGAATCCCACTTCCTTTTGTTGGTATTGTCTAGCATTTTAGCCTACTTGCAGCTAAGAAAACACTGCAAAATTAAGCAGGAAGTATTACAGGCATGTCCCTGGCACAACAGTGTTTTGATTTTCAAATAGTTGTCACCTGGAGTTCTATAGCCTATAAAGCCTCCTTGAGCAGCTTGTTACTATTATGCCTACTGGTTTCCTCAACTTCCAAGGAAGTTGGAACTCCTGGCTGCAAAAGCAAAGGATTTTACTGGGAAAAATCAAACCAGCTGGGACCTCACTCTGTCAGAAAAGTAAGGTAGTGGCTTAAAATTGTGAGGGGTTTATAACAGGGTTAACAGAAAGGGAAACTTGAGACCACTAATCTCAGTTCACAAAGTTTCCAAGATACAGGCAGTTCATAGAGTACAAATTTATTTACAAGGTCATCATGGAACTAAGTTAATATTATCCATCATTTGTTTAGGCAAGATTGATAAGCACACCTGAAAGGTTGGTGTTTTATTTCTTTGTTTTTATTTCTTCTCCTGAGAACAGGATGTGGGTTCTGTACTATGTAGTCAGGGATTTATCTATTGGCAGAAATTCTTTCTCATTATTTTTTCCTTCTTGCAATAAGCCCTAATTTTATAACTTTTAGTTATTAATTTTTCCATCACATTTCCTCTTTGCAACAAACATTAGAGGCCCAATTTTTGGGCCTCCAATAGGTAAAAGACTATTGATGTAAATAAGGATCAGGATAAACAAATAGGCCGAATAGATGTTTATTCAGGGAGAAATAACTTACAACCTAGACAGATGAACACCAGGAAATTCAACCCGATCCTCTCCTGTCCGAGTCACGCCAGCAAGAGAGAGCGCCTTCCTGGCCCCCTCCGATCTCCCTCCTCCGGTCCTCTCCGCCATCGCCTCCACCCCCCAATGGGCGTGGTCAGTGCACAGAAGGACTACCTCACTACAATTCCCCTTTTAGTCTAAAGAAAAGATTTAGGCTTAATACAAAACTATATACAAAACAGTGAATAACAAGTGTGCTCTAAGAAAAGGAAAATCGAGAACAAAATGACCTACATATCTAGTCCTAGGGTGAGGGCATAATGGAGTTTACAATAGAGTTGTCCTAAGCTGGAAAATGTAAGTCTAGTACCTAATATATCTAACTAGGAAGAGAGAATAATAGTTGTGATAGTTTAATCTTTAACCTCATCAAGACCTGAGAAGGAAATTAACAATACTAGAGAAGACAGGAAATGCGGATGGACAACTTCCAAAAGGTGCAGCAAGGACAGAAACAGCAAGCCACCTGAACAGTCACCCTAGGTCTCACAGCAGCGTTGGTACACCCAGATTTGGCTAAGGCCAAGAGAACTTGACAGACCACAACAGCAGGGAAATAGAATGGCTGTCTTACCCTGACTTGGCAAGGTCAAGCAGTCTTCTATATTTGTCTCCTGCAAGCACATAGGACTGCATGTCCAAATCAGTGGTCAAGGTGGGGGCAATTCTATGCCCAACAGGCCATTAGCTGAGGCGAGATTGAACTCCAGCAGGAGCAACAACAGTGTCCAACATATTTTCGGGAAAGTGCACGGTGCTGTCAGGAGCAACAGTGTCTCATGTCAATGGAGTACTAATATTAAAACATTTAAATGCCATGTTCTGCATGTCTATGAAGTGATTGAAGATTAAGCATCTATATCTGACTAATCTCATAGGTACAGGAAATGTGAGTGAAGATAATCTGTAATACTCGGGAACTTAGCTAAAAAGACTGATTAAAACTTTCCTGAGTAAAGCAGGAACAAATACTTAAACAATATAACTATTTACATATACATACATGTAAATCTCTAAAATAGAGGTAGAGTATAAGTGTCAAGACAAGAGGTAGAACTATAAAGGTCAGCAAGATAAATATCCCAAATTGTATCAATATACAAAATGTCTTGAATACAGGAAAAGTATACATACATAGAATATGGTAAAAAATAATGTGCATACAATATTATAAGTGGAAACATTTAACACAATATAACAAAATATAAACTTAATTTTACATAGCTTACCACATAGGAATACATAACAATGTAAGCTGTAAAATACTATCTCATTCATACTCAAATTCTCAAGGAAATAGGCTAATCTACTTGTATCCCATCTAAACCATACCTTTCCCCACCATTCCCTATTCCTGTCTAAAAGATAAACCCGAGTGTAAGCATCACCCAATCCCAAATAACTAAAACCAACCCAAAGACGATGACTATTATCCCAAAATTCCAAGGGTAGGGAAAGGGGGCGTAGTCATATTAAGGTTACTTCCTGCTGAAATGGGACGATGATTGCTCCAATGGATCCTGTAGGAAGAAAATTTTTAGCAACCAAATTTCTCAAGAGAACTGGCTCTGACATATGTAGTTAGTCACTGTGTGGCAGAAAATTCTTGACTGTAGTTCTATTTGAAACTGGCCAGGGTGTAATAAAAAGGTGCACCATTACAGCTAGCTAGTCATGAGTTGTCTCGAGCAAAACAGTCTCAAACCGGTTTTAGGATGATGTTTGTAGTTCCGATGCATCAGGTTGAGTCAAGTGGAAATGATGATGTGGGGCCCCATCTTCTTTCCGGAAAGTTCAAAGACTGCTGTTAGGAATCGTTATTATTCCTTGTGGAAAAGTTACACATCAATATTAAAGTAAAATTTTCAATTTTAAAGTATGCATTAGGGAAAGACAACAATAAGCATTAAAAGTATGTGAGAAAATTAGGATTTCAGAGAGAAAATTGCATAAGATATGAGTTCCCAGATTTTGTTTTCTTCTGCCTTACACCAATTGGCTTCTTGATTTAAGGCAGAAACCATGAATTTAATCTTAACAACATGATTGAATTTAGAGAAGGAAAGCCAAATCCAACTCCAAAGCCAGCATTGGTTTACAAAATTTGGGACTTCAGGAATACTAGATAGTAGAGAGAAATAGATTTCTATATAGAAATAGTTTACTACAATTAAATATATTTTTTTTTACCATATATCAGATTCTGCTTCCTTAAGTGATTGTTTCTGAAGAGCTGTCTTCTTCTGTAGGCACCTACATGTTCATTGTCTTTTGGCTGTTTGATGATAGGTTTTCTCTGTTTTCCTGTAAAAACAAGAACAGAACACTTCCCCTACCTTTGAGAGGCCTCCGCACACCTCATAGGACCTAGTTTGTTGGATGACTTGTCATTTCTCTTCATTAAGATGTTTCTCTTGTTCATCTCGGATCTTGATTAACTCAGATGGTATCCATAGTTTTTCTTCTCCTGTAGATACAAATGCAAAACCCCTCCCCCAACGTAACACATATCCTGCTTTCCATTCTGAGGTCAGTACATCCTTGAAATATACTGGCTGATTTAGTTCAGAAGTTTTTTCTATTGTCCAGTGTCTTTCTGCAGCTGTTTTTCCTTTTTCATCAGCATTAAGAAAGTTTAATGTTAATAAAGCATTATGTAATCTGTGTTTGGGTGTTTTGGTTCCTCCTGCCTGTTTATTGAGCATTTCTTTTAAAGTACGATTGGATCTCTCAACCACTGCTTGTCCTGTAGGATTGTGTGGTATACCAGTTATGTGCTTTATCTTGTAATACTCAAAAAAACTCTTTCATTTTGCTGGAGACATATGCTGGAGCATTGTCAGTTTTTACTTGTGCAGGTATGCCCATAATGGCCATTACCTCTAAAAGGTGCGTTATAACAGAATCAGCCTTTTCAGAGCTCAGAGCAGTAGCCCACTGAAACCCTGAAAATGTATCTATAGTGTGATGTACATATTTTAATTTTTCCAAATTCTGCAAAATGAAACACATCCATTTGCCATATTGCATCCCTATTTATACCTTTAGGGTTACTGCCTGGTGGTAAAGGAGTTTGGTTATAGAATGAGCAAGTAGGACATTTCCTTACTATTTCCTTGGCTTGTTCCCAAGTGATAGAAAAATCCTTTTTTAAACCTTTACTGTTCACGTGGTGTTTCTTATGAAACTCTGAGGCTTCTAGCACACTTCCTATCAATAAACGATCAATTTCATCATTGCCTTGTGCTAGAGGACCTGGCAGACCCGGATGGGATCTGATGTGTGTTATATATATAGGATGAGTCCTCTTTCTGATAGTATCTTGTAACTGTATAAACAATGAAGTTAATTCTGTATTGTCAGGAATAAATTCTGCAGTCTCAATGTGTAAAACGACTCTCTCTGCGTATTGAGAGTCAGTAACTATATTGAGGGGTTCTTTAAAATCCATAAGTACCATGAGAATGGCATACAATTCTGCCTTTTGTACAGAATTGTAAGGGCTTTGAACCACTTTGCTAATACTTCCTGATTTATATCCTGCCTTACCTGATTTATTTGCATCAGTGTAGAATGTATGAACTCCAGAAATAGGTGTTTTTCTTACAATGCGTGGAAGAATCCAAATCGTTTTCTTTATGAATTTGATTCTCTCAGTTTTAGGATAGTTGTTGCTAATTGTTCCCAAAAAGTTACTGCAAGCTCTCTGCCAATATTCGTTATCTTCTTCCATAAGGAAGAAATTTCCTCATTAGTTAAAGGTACTATAATTTCTGCTGGGTCCCTTCCTATTAGCTGGCCGAAGTCTTAATTTACCTTTTATAATCAAGTCAGAGATCTTTTCTATATATGTTTTCAGTTTTTTATTCTGTTTA